>NW_008794621.1:1993715-2025273 GCF_000699145.1 Aptenodytes forsteri | reverse complement strand
CGCGGCCGCGGCGGTTCCTGGGGGCCTCGGGACGGGGCGCCGCTGAGCCACAGCTGCTGGCTCCCTGCCCGTCCCGCCGCACTGCTCAGCACCGCGAGGCGGCGGGGGGAGGGGAGGGCAGGGCAGGGCAGGGCAGGCCCGCTCGGTGGGTTCGCAAACTTCGCCCCCTTCCGCCTAGGCCCGGGGCGGCGGTGCCGAGGGGTGCCAGGAGCAGCGCGGCTGGAGCCCGGAGGGGAGTTCTGCTTTGTGGGACTGTGGAGCTGCGCTCGCCTGTAGAGTTTCTGGTTGCTTTAAGGTCTTCGAGCAATATTGAGGTTAATACCTGGTCGCCGATAAGTAGCCTTGTAAACTGAGTAGTTAAGTAGCAGGGATTTCAGTTAACCTTAATTTCGTAATGCAGTTACGTTAGAGAATAAGGCGGAGAAAGGAAATTCTGGTTACAAGTTGATTGCAAGTGATGAGCTGTGCAGAAATTTGCGCTGCCTAAGTGCTGATGCTCCGCTAGTTCCCCGAGAGTCGCAGGACTCTGGAAGCAGGAGAACACCGAGTGGCCAAATCCTTAACGATACCCTCGATGCTCGTCTTGCTGACAAAAAACAACAGTGTTTTCATCGGTTTGAGAGTGTTGTCTGTTTTGTTTGCAGATAGCGTACTAGGCTTTATATTGCTTGATTTGTTCACCGTGTTCCTTTGTAAGCATGTTCTTAGGAAGTCTCAAAAACAGTGATCTAGACAGCTAAAATAATTAATCTTCCACAGACTTGCGATAACTGAAATTATCAGCTTCTCCTTTGAAGCAGATGTAAGGTTATTCAGTCTAGAAGCATGTATTGGCAGCTACCATCTGTTGAAATATTTGTATTCCTCAGTAAAATATAGGGCAAAACCTGAGGTCTTGTTGCTTTAATATTTTTATTGTTTTTATTATAGATCTGCTTAATGAGTTCTGGGAAGGGTTAAAGTCAGGCCTTCTGTATTTGTGTCTTGGCAGTTATTCTTCTGCTGTGCTTGGTTAATGTTACCTAGTGAGCAAAGAAGGATAAATAATTTACCATTCTCATTATGCTCTTTATAAATAACAAATGGGAGTGCACCTCACAGCTGCGACTGAAATATCCTTCTTGTTGCACTATATTTAAAAGGGGATTTTTTTGCAGTAGGAAAACAGTCACAATAAGCCTTTTGATTACAGACTTGCAGCTATCTTCATAGCTTTTATTGACTTGATTTAAAATTCATGTAAAATGCCGAATGAGCTGGTCTCTCACTGTTCCTCTTAACGTTTATGGAATTTCCCAGAAAAGAAATGTTTACTGTGGATTTTTATTTTTAAGACCCTTTTTAATATGGCATTTAAAATCTTGTCTACTGTAACTTGACTAAAACTTCTATTAGACGCTTTAATTATGCTTAATAATATGCTAACCATTTTTTCCAGAAATTAAGAAAATGTTTCTTTCAATGCATTTGCAGATACATTTAGAAAGCTTTACGTACCATGAAAATTGTGATCATTTTTACTTGGTTACTAATTGAATATTTTCAGTGTTAACTGAAAATGAGAGGATCTTTAGGTCCAAGTCTTGGCAAGAATGACACTGCAGTCACAGTCACTGTGATCAGGCTTAAACCTGAGATGGGACTGTGAAGTTGTTTCCAAGGCAGAACAATGCTCTGTCTTAAAAGGGACAGCATCTGCAAAGAGAATCATATTTGCAGTTAAATTAACTTGGTTTAGAGAGTCTTTGTGAACCGAAGAGCATTATTTCAATGTTTGTTTACAGTAAAAGTTTGCAGTATTCTACCTTGCAAAGACTGATTTTTCTCTCTTGTAAGAGGTGTACTATCCACCAGACTCTAAACTATGTTTATTTATAGGTTTTGCAAGCAGTTCATAAATATAGGTCGTTGAATCTTGTGTGCTGCTTGTTTCTGTAAGAGAGACACTTGCTGTCTGCACCTGTATTTTTCTAGTTGAAGATGTCCCTATAATAAAGTTTTCAAGAGATTTTTTTTTTTTAATCATTGGTTCGGCAAAACAAAAATTCTTTTAACTTTATAAAATCTTGCTATCAAATAGACTACACGTTTCTTTTAACACAGTGTGAAATAGTGTTTTGGGTGCCTAACATGAGAGTAAAGAATAGAAAAAGACCCATATCATAGCATTATATGACAACACTAGTGGGAATGCAATAGGAAAATATTCTCATGTTGAACCAAGCATGGTTTTGCTAGCTCTTAAATTCTGTAGACTTGCCTAACTTACAATTTCTCTTCTATTTACCATCTTGCCTAATTTACCGTCTGTTGGTAAATATGTAGTGTAAGGTCACTTGCAATTAAAGTAGAATATGTAAAGACTGGAGTAGTTCAATGCTTTCTTTTCTCTCTTATCTTACTGCCTCCAAAAAAAATCTGTTGCGTATTTGGGCTCCTGAAGTAGAAAGTTCTATCATAATTGCAAAATTGTAAAAGTGAGAATTGTTTTTTGCAAACCTTAAGGGAATTCCTGTGCCAAATCTTGAATTGTGTTCGTGAAATGAACTGGCATCGATAACAGTGTTTAAACTTGCTTGAATTCTGTGGCTAAGCTTAAATATTAAACAGTTCAGGAGGAAAAAAAAATCCCTCAACTTCTTTGTCTTGTGCCAACATCTGATGAATATCTCATACTGGATAGGTGTAATTGAATTGGTTTTGAACTCTAAATTAATGTCCATATATGCCTTACAACAATTTTACTTTTTAAACTGCCTGCTTGCATCTGATAGGTATAGGTATGGAGTAGCAGTACTTAATTGGACTGCTTCTTTAAAAGGTATTTATTAGTCTACTACTCTAATTCCCTACGGAGTTCTTTAGAGCTTAAAACATATTACGTTCCAGACTGTATAATGCCAAATATTTCAAAACTTCTTTTTGAAACCCCCTGAGAAGAGTGCAAGCCCAGTGGTGGGCTAATGTCAGTCCTTTTGAGGAACTGCTACAAAAAATGCACTTTCCTATCCCCTCCCAAATTAACTGAAGCAGACGTTGGAGTCTAATAAATGAAGTCCTTGAGGGGACTTATATTTTGAAAGGCCTGCTGCGTGAAGATTAAAACACTATAGCTAATAGGCACCTTTTTTTGGTAAATGCTAACTAGAATTTACTTTTCATCAAAATGTTTAGAAACAGTAACTTCTCCTTCCTTATGTGATTTTTTTTTTTTTTTCCCCACTTGAGCAGGTAACTGATCTGTTGTGATGGTGCTCTTTACTATTAAAGCTAAAAATGAGATTTTTGATGTATGAAATGTTTGGTGCTGGTGTTGCTTTCAAATGGGCTATAACAATCAGGAGATTGTTCAAAGTTGTAATCTTCAACCTGTCTTGTATTTAAAAGCGATCTGTGAAAGACAAACTCCAGAGTTTGTAGTAGGTGGTTTTCAACAATACTTTTTTGGTTTTTTTTTTTTTAAAGCAAAACAAGCCACAATAAATTACTGCTTTTCAGGGAGCTTTTTAGTATTTAGTTATTGTCTGCTTTGATTCAGACAAGTAGCTGAACCCCTCTTAGAGTAATAACAGGAAAATTAGATTAAGCATTTTGATTTGACTGCTGTTGAAAATGTTCACAGTTCCTGATTCCTGTTAGAAGCTATAGAAACGTGTTAAACTGACTGTTGTTAAACTGATTTCTTTGTAGTACGTTTTTGTTTAATATTAGAGAGAATAACAGATTTGAGCATAGCTTCAGCATAGCTGGGTAGTCAGCAGTGCAAGTGTGGCAATGGAGAGGTAATAAAAAGCTGCAACGTTCTGACAGCTTCCACCAAATTTGCATTATTTCCAGATGAAAGTATAAGGAAATTAATTTATTTTGTTGTTTCATCCTGATTTATTACAGTACTTGAATTTTGTACGTCATCCAAATTGCATACTATCAAGTAAGACAAAAATAATCATGTATTTGGTATTCCAAGCTTTCACCATATATTAATGTGGTAGAAAAAGTATTAAGAAAATCCATGATTTTGTTTAATAAGTGTGCTGCCCTGAAATGTCAGAATATCAGCTTTTGTTCACAGTAGCAGAA
Source organism: Aptenodytes forsteri (assembly GCF_000699145.1). Lineage (NCBI taxonomy): Eukaryota > Metazoa > Chordata > Aves > Sphenisciformes > Spheniscidae > Aptenodytes > Aptenodytes forsteri. The sequence continues at coordinate 2,021,193 of NW_008794621.1, read as the reverse complement.
TTACTACTAAAGAGTGCTGTGTCAACACTGTGGTTTTTTACACACTGTCAGCTTGGCTCCTAGTAAAGCTCTCTGCTTACCATGCGCTTCATGTTCCTTCACAGCGAGGCTGTTCACTGCTGCCTTAGTCAATAATGTGAACACCCCTCCCAGCCTTAACCTAGCCTGTAATTTTTAATGACACTGAAATTTAATATGTTTTTTCCCCCTTCTTTTGTTTACCATTACTTTGAAGAGTTCTTTCCCAAAAGAGAGCTTTTATTTTTAGGACTGCCTAGCTTTCTGTACATTTGGTTTCATTAATGCCTAACGTGTTCAGCTGACATCTTGGTAAAAACGTGATGGTGTTGGTGCATTTTGAAATAGATATTTAATGTGGGCTTCTGTGTCTTGTATGGGTGGTGTACCCAGCTTCTGCCTGCTCACTGCTAAGTGAGAAGTAATTCTACGAAAGAAAAAAGTTGTGAATGGAAAGTGTTTTACACAGATGGTATGCTTATGAGTGCCCATTTGACAGGCTATGGGAAAAGTTTAGCTGAGGGACTTTATTTTCAGTTCTTCCAGGAATAACTTGTATAACTTTTTTACTTACTGTATCAGAAAGAGCTTGTTTTTTGATAACTGAGAAGACATGCATGGATTTATTTACTCATAAATCTCTCGTCTGTTTAGGCTGAGATTGACATTTAATGTGAGTGATAGTCTTGTAAATATAATTCTATGATCTTTTTGGGGTTGTTTTTTTTTCTTTGGGCTATTAAAAACTCTGCATGATATAGCTGTAGGAAAGGAGTTAAGTGGAACATTTCCTGTAGGACTAGGAACATGTAGGTAGGATAGATGTGGTATTTTTTTAATTTTTTTTTTTTTAAATAACATAATACTTTGCTTATCATAGATTGATGTGATGGTTCGGAGGGGGAGCTAGAAATGCATTTAAACACTTGGAAGATAACAAGCAGGCTTCTAATCGTTTTTCTCTGTGTGAGCCACTGTGAACTTCTGCATTTCATAACATAGCTGAATTCGTGTAAATTATCATAAAGATACAGAATGGTGCATCTTTGAGCCTGTCGCTTACTTGATGTGCTTAAAGTATTTGCTCCAAAGAGATAGCCCGAAGACTTGTACAGAAATAGTAAAATACAGTAAAAACTGACAAATTTTTCCTGAGCCTTTTTTCCTTGGAAATGACTAAATAGTATTTTTTAAAAATCAGTTTGTGGGAAAAAAAAAAAAAACTTTCATAGAAAATTTCAGCCCAATGGGGTATGCAACTGAAAACAACCAGTGGTACTGGTGATGCGAAATACTGTGGTACCACTGTTGAACATCAAGTCAGATTGTGAATTTTCAGTGGAACTATGACCGTGTCTTTTGAACTTGAAATGGAAACTAGTCAACAGAAGGGAAGATGTGGCAGAAGAGTTGTTCCCGTTTTGCTCTCAGCTATGTTCTCAACCTTTGCTTCTGTTGGGTGGTTTTTGGTGCACTTTCCTAGGTACTGTAGGTATAGAAAAGGCAGCCTTTCTACATGCCTTTTCAGAAGCCTGCATCTTCTGTTAATTGTGAAGACTGGAATCCAAAGAATCGGGAACGTGAAGAGACATCTTGGTGGTGTTGCCAATATAGTAGTATTGGGTATGGCTTACTTGGTGGTCAAAAAAGAGGAGAGTGGTGGGAACAATGGAAGCGAATATGTTCGTGTAGATATGAGCCTGACTTTGAGACTGGTGAGATGGATATTTTTCATCTGGGCTGATGAACTTTAAAGGACTGTGTTTGCAATTTTGTTTTTTCAAGATGGCAGTATTTTTGCTTATTAAATGTAAAACAACGACATGTAGTAGTTCCACTGTAGAACTGAAAACATTTTTGAAATGTAACCTTGAAGAAATGTCCTGTAGCTGTGGCAGTCCCTTCATTTAAATTTGTTGACTCAACAGGCTTTATCATCATGCAGAGCATGTAATTAGAATGATTATAATAGTTAAGAAGAACTATAGGGAAAACAAACATGAATATTTTTCAAACTTAAACTAAAAAATAAGCTGTTCATCTCTGTGTTATGGTAGAAAAGCTCCAAAGCACAAAACTGTGACAGTGTTTTTCTGTGTAAATCATGTTTGTGCAACTGCTGTTGATAGTTCAAAATAAAACAAATTTCTGCATAAAACAGAAAAAACCCAAAACCAAAACACATCCCTTTTTATTCCTGTAAGGTCCTTTTTGTCCCTTAAGTCTGGGAGGTTTCTGAGAGGTGGTTGATTTTTTTTGTGGGAGCAGTTAACAGAGACAGAGACAAATTAATAACATATTCTTGCTGTCTGAACAAATGAATTTCTTCCGCATGTAACTGATAATGTGGTAAAGTAACTTGTTTAACACTGATGTATACACAGTACAATACTTGAGACGCAGAACAGTTTTGAACAGTGTTCTTTGAGTTTAAGATGACCAGATAGTATTGATGTAACTAAAACATTACTGCATATGCTAATTTGGGGATTCCTGGTGTTTTCCATGTGTTTTATGAAGCAGCTAATGAACTGGATGTACATGGAAGTAGATGGCATCATTTCTTCATGGCTGTGACCATCGTCTTTCTAGATCTTCTCTCTGCCTTGTCTTTTCAGTTGTAAGATTCAAGCAGTTTTCTCTGCAAAATGCAATGTATTATTTAATTTAGATGCTACAGTTCTTTTTTTGCATGTTAAGTACCTTTGTGAAGCCTTAATTTTCTCTCTTCTTTATTTATATAACATGGAAAATGTTTTTTGCAGTGAATAATCACTGCTAAGTAATTCATTCACAAATTTCTCCATACTACCTCCAATTTATAGTTTTGAATCATGCAAAGATTTTTGTGATCTCTGATAAACTGCTCACAAGGAGCTTTCTATTGGGGCCTGTAAGATTCACATGTTGTACTTCTTTTCTGTTGACCTTATGAAAAACATGGAATTAAAAAAAACCCCAAAACTAAAAGATACTGTCAGTTAAATTACCAATTCATAGTACACTTTTACCTGTAATGTATTTTTGGAATGATACTTATTCACAATTGTCATCATCACTTAATCATGTGATGTATTAAATACATATTATCATACTTCATGAGAAGTCTTATTGGCTAGTTCTATCATTTCGGTGAACTGTGACAAGATCAGATGTGTAATTTAACCAAAACTATGGACTGTAACTTATTTAAAGGTTCACTGATTTCTGTCTCTAGATTATTTGCTTCGTTAAGATTAAAAGTGGAAGCTTTTACGTTTTAATTTTTTTTTTCTTACTGGTTCCCGGGTCTCCCCATCTTTCATGAATGTGATACATTTGTGTTTTGATACAGGCTATATTAAAGATGACTTTGTTTTATGATATAGACCGTATTCCTGATTTCATCATCCTATTTAGATGTGGAGTCTGTTAGATCTTCTGGACTCAACAGTCCGATGCGTGAAAAAAACAGTTTTGGTGGTTGAAGTTGATGCTTTTGCAGGATTAGTCCACAGTTTCTATTATATCATGAAGTATTCTGAACATACTTGTCTGGGTGGTTTTTTAATTCAAATAGGTGTCAGAAAAATATTTCCTGTTTGCATTCTGATAACGTGATTATTTAATTCAGGGTTTCATATGATGAGGCTTTTATTATGGCCAGTGACCCCTTGGAAGGCTTTCATGAAGTGAACCTCGCTTCGCCTACTACACCAGATCTTCTTGGAGTAAATGAGCCAGGGACTCGGGAACAAACTACCTCACCCAGTGTTATCTACCGACCACATCCTTCTGTTGTGTCTTCCACACCAATCCAACCCAATGCATTAAATGTTTCTGACCTTCCCACACAACCTGTTTATTCATCTCCCAGACAGCTGAATTGTGGAGAAGCATCAGGTGTCAGGTAAGTTCTGTGTGTTTTTTTATTTAAATTGCTGATGTTTGTTGCATATAAACTGCTTGCTTTACTAAAGAGATATTAATATTACTTACAATGTTGTAATATTAAATTGTGACCATAATGGCACATTCAACACTACTACTGCCATTTCTAAAATATTTCTTCTTAATGTATTCTATAAATAAAAAATATATCGCTCTCTTTACAGCATCAATGTTACCGACGCAGTACTTTGTTCTACCTCTGGACCCCAGGGTGGGTCATTCAATCACAATAATTCCAGAAAGGAGAGCAATAACGCAGAGAGAGAGTTTTTGCAGGGTGCTACAGTAGCAGATGTTGCTGAAGGAAATGAAGATATTTTTGGGTTGAGTACAGACAGTTTATCTCACTTACGGAGCCCATCTGTACTGGAAGTAAGAGAAAAGGGCTATGAAAGATTGAAAGAAGAACTTGCAAAAGCTCAGAGGGTAAGGCTCGTTGTCTTGTCTCCTCCCACTTTTTCTCTCTTCAAAGTGGTTCTAATATTGCAGAATGATAGATGGGCCAGAAGGTGCAGTCTGAGTCTACTCATTTCTTATAGAATTGTTAGGATGTAATTATTTTATGTAAAGTTATTCTGAATGTGTGCAGTGCTAATGTCTTAGAATTATTCCTTGATAGTGTTTTTTTTCTAGTGCTGCTGCTACTTAACCATGGAAAGCTTTTGCTGCAATATCTGGTTAAACACGCTTTTGCTTCGAAATGTAGACCATTCCTTCATTCTGACATTTGAGAATAAGAGTGATTTTTCTGTCATCACACATTGTTACCATATAAGTATTTATAGATGCTGATTATATACCTCTTGAGTCTTCTTTCTCCTAGAGTATAAAAGTGTAGCATGTATCATGGAATACAGAAATGCTTTAGGACAGGGGTACTTGTGATGTTTCAAAGGGGAATGCCTGCATAGGAAAGAAGCAATAAAGATGTCGCTGGTGTTCTTCAGAGTACTGTTACACCACACTTCAAATTGAATATGGATACCTTTAAAGACATTGTGGCTCAATTCATTAATATTTGTAAAGCGCTTTGTCTTGTTTGGATGGATGGTGCTATATAAATGCAAAGCTATTATTTATCATTTTAACATCCCTCTGTGCTTAAACTTTCAAGTAGATTTTGTGCTATTTGTATCTGTGCCCTTTCCTCTCCTCTACATGACTGCATTCTTGTTTGGATTTAAGCTCATCTTATCTTGTGTTTGAACTTGTTTTCCCCTGTTTGTTGCCTCATCTTGTTGAATGTAGTCATCGTTTCTGTCATAGTTGCATTTGCCCTTGTTAATGTGAATCTTAAATATGGATTCTGACATCACTTCTTCTGTTGATTGTTTTATTGCCGAGTAGTTGCTTCCTTTGCTAATGTGTTCATTTGCTTAGCATTTGACCACTGAAAGGAAACATTAACCTGAGCTAAGTTTGAGGACCTTGCATGTGAATATATAATCCTAGCAGTTAAACTTGGGACCTTAGAAAGTAAGAACAAATTGAAGTTTAAACTTTAGAAAAGCTCTTCCAGCTCCTGACAGTATGCCAAAGTACAGGTAACATACTTGAAAACCACAACTCAGATCTGCTACTGTTACCTTGGAACTATCTGAAAATCTTATTCCAGTGTATACCACTTTGTCTCTTAAAGATTGAAATGTTTCCTATTTCACTCCAAAATTTGTTCAGGTCGTTTTTAAGGAAATGGCATTAGGGCTGCTAGGACATACTAACTGCATGTTACGTATTTTCAAACCCTTTGGGTCTTCTTAACAAAAGCCGTTCAGCACTAACTTGAGACTGTTGATGTCAAAGTTCTTGCTAATTCTCAACCCATCAGGTTGATTCTTACCAGTGTTATACTGGATGGATAACTTACTTTGTCTGCTTGTCTTCCTAAACTTGCACTGTTCTAGAATTGCTCAGTAACACAGGAGTCATAGCAGGAGTCTTTACAGGTTGTACAACAATAAACCCTATTCCTTCCGTACTTTCTTCCAGTTACTGTATGAGGACTATGGTTCGAATTTGTTGCAGCTGTGATCAGAAAGGGAACTAGAAAGGAAGTAGGAATTTTGAAGCTTAGGGATCCACTATCTCATTTTTTTTTATGTCTCTGCTTGGAGTGCAAATTTTTTCTTAATATGCTTTCAGTTTTTTATATTAGAGAATATATGTATGGCGTGTAATTGTTAGACATTTAAGTATGGTTCTTGAAGAAATTATTCAGGAAAAGAGTAAGATTTTTTTTTTTTCTCTTTTGTGTATGTTTTGTATTTCCTAAGTCTACAGACTTCACTTGTCAAAATGAACAGCATTGCTGGGAAAATTGCTAAAGAAAAAAAAAAGTCTTTCAAAAATTTGTTTCTTGACGAGAAGAAATACGCTTTCTACTTCAGTCTAGATCGGTTGCAGCACCAAATCATGTCATAAGATTGGGAGAAAGGTTGGGTAGGAGGTAACAGCAGGGCAGCATTCTATACTAATGGAGCATATAAAATTTGACATACTTATGCCTTAAAATGACCCCTTAATTAGAATGACATAGATTTTTTACTCTTGGAGACAGTTCAGGTAATTTTTGCTTATTTTTTCACTGAAGACTTAATTTCTGGTTATATTCTGTGAAATGGAGCTGAAGAGCCCTTCCTTTAGATGATCTGAACCTTTCCGCTTGTTTTGCTACCCTTTTAAAGCAGAAGCAGGAAAATTGAGGAGGTGTTAAAAGGCTTAGTGATTCAGTGCCTGGGACCTTATCTCCTCATGTCTCTCTGCATTTGCTTTTTTTCTGCCATATTTGGATTGAGCTGTGTCACCGTGGTTACTGAAGGTAGATCAACCACATGTAGATAACATCTGAGAGAATAGTGCTGATATTTTGATATATGGTATTTCTTGATGTGCAAGTTCAGTGGAGTCCTTGCAAAGGAGTACCTTTTTGTTTGCTTTTCATCTTATGTAATCAGCATGTTGCATGTATTTTGGACAGCTCGCTTGTAGTTTCTAAGCTGTGGCAGTTCATAGTCATGTTTTCCTCGAATTTTTGTGTGATTTGGCCCTGAAGTTATTTCCTCATCAGTCAGACTGTCAATATAATGATGTCATCCATGACTGCAGAGGGAAACTTAGGTTTCTGTGTTATGTTTTCTCTTGGAGTGTTGAAATTATCAGCTGTCAGTGATGGTTAGCCCCCTCCTCTGATGAGGAAAGAGCAGTCTACCAGAGATGTTGGTTGCAAATACCGTATTCGGTTTGAGAATGAATTCCATGCTTCCCACGGTCTTTGGAGTAAGATCTGTAGGCTTGTTGGTAACAAGTAAAACCACGTTCGACTTTCTGTAGTAGAAATCTGAATTACTGATATTTCCCTAGCAGAGTGAAATTGAGAGTTTTTTCCACACTGATACAGTGATTCTTGTGAAAGTATAGAATATGGTATTGTAAATTTCAACGTAGTTTAAGAACCTGATCCTCAGATCTAGGTTTTTCTTTCAAAGGCTTCAATTTCTGTATGCATTCTTCATCTCAGAAACAAACTGAGTGTTACAATTTTATCTCGTCCAGATCTTGTGTGTCGATACAGGATTTGAAGTAGATTTTTTTTTTTCCGTTGTTCTGCCTGTATCGTCAAAGAATCCAATGTAACAGAGGCTATTGCCATTATTATAGTGTTTATGCACAGGCTAACACTAGTGGTTAAATATCTTTATTTCTCCACAGTAAAACATGACATTTTAAAACTCTACATGGATTAATGAATAAATAAATTCATAATAACTCTCCAGGAATTCCAGTAGTACTCTACAGTACATTGAGCATTTTTAAATTTCTGTTGCCATTTGCTTATAAGGTAATGAACAATGAAAATGAGGATGCTCCAGAATAATATACCATCCCAGAACTCCTCTGAAGAGTATGCTTTCAAGCTGTTCTAAACCAAAATTGCACTTGAACTGTAAGGCCACTGGCTTGTGATTGTTAAAGATGGGTTGGTTCTCTGAAGATGTTTAGCAGTTCCTTGCTGTCTTTGAGTGATGAAAGTTTTCAGTTTCCACACCTCTCACTGATGCTGTTGCAGTGTATCGTAGGCATAGAAATTTTCTCAGGCAAGTAGGAGACTACATGCGAGCAAAACAGAAGCATCTTCACCCACACCATAAGATGGTAATTCAGTAGTTTGTGAAATGCTCTTATCTCTGAAAAGATATTCTGGACCTTCTTTCACATTAAACACCCTTGTAAATGTGGTTGCAATGGACTAATTTTTATGTAGCTTGTTTAACTTGGGTGCTGAGTGAAGTCAAGTCAAATAGGAATGTATTCTAATATAAATAAAAATTTTTTTTGACAACTTCAGAATTCAGCAGTATCCCATGGTTCTGATTTTAGGTGGTATCTGTAGAAAATCTTCATTCTTTTGTTGATCTTCTGCATCTAGTTCTGACTTGGTTAAATTGCTGAACTAGATACAGGATGATTTTCTTTCTAGAATTTAAAATATGAATGGTTTTGAAGCAGTAATTAGCATTCCTTATCTCACCAGTTCTTTCTAAAGACCCACCTTGTAGTCTGTTTGTGAAGATCAAAGTGAAATAAGCAATAATATGACTCTTTGATACAGGATTTTTTTTTAACTTTAAGGTTTTTTTTCCATGCAAGTTTATTTTTTTTATTACCTACTTAAGTAACTCTGTGTGTTGTGCTTTATAATAGCTCATCTTCTTCATGTCGTTACTTTTTCAGAACACTAATTTGGGAAGGGCTGCAGCATGGATGGTTAATCTAGCACACGCAGTTGTCTTTTCTGCCTCTATATTGTGTGTGACTGGGAAGTCTCCAGTAGTGCCTTTAAGACACAGGCAGTAGTAATGTTTCTAATAACTGCTAAGCTTTTTGCTTTGGGCACTCTTTATTTCTGCCCTGCTTAAAAAACCCGAGCTGTTAAACTTGCTTGCCAAAATAATGTTATATTATGCTCCTCCTGAATCATGTCATGGAAACTTGCCCAGTGTTTGACAGATCTAGCTAAGCAGCCATGCATAGTAGACTGCCTGGTGTTGTCTTCTTTTTGTTGTCATTAAGTAGCTGAACTTGTCTGCCTAAATTTTAATCTAACCCCCCCCTAATCTTTCCAGTTGCAGGCAAAACTGCATCTTACTTAAAATAGTGTATTGATAGTGGTAGCCCAAAAGTGAACCTGGAGTAGTTCTACCTTTGTTGTGAGTTTGGTAACTCTTGACCTGATTATTAATATAACATCCTTTTAAGATGTATTCATGTGTATGTAGCATTTTCCTTACAAATCAGTGAAGTAAACCAAAGGAAATGTGTTGATGTATTCTCTGCATTTATAGGAACACGTGAAACTGTAGCTTTAAGCATTTTGCATCAGAATCTTTCATTTCCTTATTAAGAACCATACTTTATGTGGGAAATATTTTAAATCAACACAAAATTAATGTATTAACTTTTGTTTCCTCTTTTTCTTTAACCTCTTCTTTTTTTCAGTATTTTTTTTCTCTTTGACTTTTTGTATTCCTTTTTCCTTCTCTTCCATCCATCTGTAGCTATTTTCCTGCCTTTTTTTGTTTTGTTTTGTTTGAAAGATAGGTCACTGTGTGCAGAATAGCAGCTAGTAAGTAAGAGTTGAGTACTATTTGAGAAATACCATCTTTGGAAAAAACCTATCATTTAAGTGGTACCTTTCAAAATAGTTAAAAGGTTGTATATGGAAAGCAAAAAATCAAAATAGCAAACAAACTAGACTAAAAATCAATCAAAATATTCAAAGTTAAAACCAAAGAAAAGAAGGGAGAAATAATGCCTTTGATACTAAATGAGTCTAGAACAGTCCTTAAACACTTGTGGAATTTAGGAGCTGAAGCCAAACAGGACCCTTCATCATAGAGGAAAATGTATTGCCAGTTTCACTGCAGAAATGGAAAGCAAGACCTAATATCAGCATGCTACAAGGCAAGATGTGGTTTCCCACATCATTGTGTACAACATTACTCAATCATGAAGACTTTGGGAGAAAAACTAACCGCCTCCCAGAAACACAAGGGAAGCTGCCATTTGGGCCTTTTTATGACTCTGTAGTGACTGGCCTCCCAGAGTTTTCTGAAGGCAGCTGTTTTCTTTACTGGTTTCTGGAGGTTTTCAAAGCAAATCATTGCTAGATTGTATTTGGAGTCTTTAACATGTCAGAGACAGGCTTGGGTCCCGCATTTCAAGAGCGATGGTGGTGTAATAGCTAGCTTGGCAGGGGGAAAAGAAGAGAAGGAAGAACTCGATGGGGGATGGGAGGGGAGTTATGGCCAGAAAAAAAATGCAGTCAGAGTAGGCTGTCTGCTGCTTTTCTTTCCCTTACTTTTTCTCTCCATTCTCTTTCTTGCAAGAGATTCCAGGGTTCGATGGTTGGGAAAGGGGAGAGGAACTCTTCTTTCAAATTCCTTGTCAAACTCTTTGTACTTGTCTGCAAATTACCCCACTTCTCCCTCAGAATTCGGACAATACAGATGAGATTGAGCACGTGTAACGCTTATACTACCAAATCTGTGTTAAAACCTTACTGTAAAAGTGGTATAGTCAGGCCACTCAAATTTTAGTGATGTAGACAAAATTTTGAATTTCATTAAGTTGCTTTGATTTATATATCTGCATAAACAAGAGCAAGGATATAATTACAGTGTGATTTTGGAATTGTATTAGTTGTAAGCAGATACGCAGGAGACTATTTATAGTGAAATATGCTTTAAGATTCTTTTAGAATTGGGGATTGTCTTGAGACAAAGCTTTTTTGAAAATTTTTTTTAGAAGGATTACTTTCTTTAAGTGTCTATTAAGAAATGGGTAAACAGAACTGGTATTCTGTCTGTCCCGATAATTAATTTGATCTATATTTTAAGTGACTTTAGTCTTCTATACTTTAAAGAAAAAAACCTTTTTTTACTTCAGAGAGTTTTGGAAATGCTGATGTCTAGGTTAGAGGTACTTTAGATTGGCCTGGTATATTGCTGTATAGCAGGAAGAATAGCTATATGTATGTGCAGCATTAATTTAATTACTTCTAGTGTTAAGATTAATATTTTGAAAGGCTTTGTTTAGCAAAGGTTTTATGTTCCTCTGATTATTTTTTTTCTTTTTCTTCCCCCCTCTGTGGTATTAGCTTTAAAAGGCCAAATTACTACTCTAAGTCAGAATAAATAACTTTCAATTTTCCATAGGAGCTGAAGTTAAAAGATGAAGAATGTGAAAGGCTTTCTAAAGTGCGAGATCAACTTGGACAGGAATTGGAAGAACTTACAGCTAGTCTGTTTGAGGTTTGTTGGAGTCTTCGATGTGATATACTTAAAGGAAGCTGAGCCAGATGTTTTATGTAGAATCAGTATATTGTATGCTGAATTTTTCTGCTATAAGCTTATAAAGGGATTTGTGTTCTGAAGACCTGGGTGTGTTGAAGTAGAGGCTTAAGAGCAAGCAGTAGACTTTTCACTTAGATGAAAGAGACCTTGTTGAGCTTGTCAATCTGCCTAGACACAAAATGAAGAAAATAAGGAAAATATATCAGAAAGCTTAAAACTATTTAGGCTTATTTTTTGGCATAACTATTTTGAGACAGCTTCTCTGTCTGACAACAAGGCTATCTAGAGAGAGCTAAATTTGGGGTTGCCATGGTGACTAAATAAAAAAGTAACGTAGTTCCAGATAAATGGAGGTAGCAAGTACATAACTTAACCATGCTTTCAGCTTTTGAATTTTGGGTCTGGCAGCATGCTACTCCCACAAACTTGAAAAGAAACATTAATACTGAGTGATGCACCAGGGTGGAACCTGGTTACCAAGTGAGAAGCCTGAACTTTAAGTGGGACCTTTTCATTTGAGAAAAAGGCAGTAGTGCCAGCAAGGATTGTGCACTTGTATTACACAGAAAAAAAATCTTAAATCCATACTTGAAGCAGGATCAGTTATCATTTTATCATAGGAATATATATAGGAATGCCTAGAGGCTAAATTGTGATACCCATAACTGTCAGAATAAATTTCATAATCCGGGGATGATTTATATGTTTACCAAATCGTAAGTATTGGTTTTCAGCATATGCATAAAGATACAACCATTAGGTATGTTTCAGAAACAGTATTTAAACCTATGATGTGGTATTGATATGAAAGTGCTATTAAAACCTTGAAAATACTGACATTCAAAAATCAAATTACAAACCGCTCTGTGGGTTGGCAATCCATTTTATTTCCTCATCCTGGTAGGGCAAAGTTATTTAAAATATTAAGCAGTTCCTGTGTGTAGAGAATAAATGGGAGGCTGGAAGGGTACTTTTTAGCATAAATACTTGTGTATGTTGCGGGGGGGGAAGGAAAATGTGGGGCAGGTGTTTTAACTGTAGAAGAATAAAAATAAAATTATCAGCGAAATTTTATATTAATGACACTTCATAACTTAGAACAATGTTATCAATTTGTTAAAGCTATGTTTGAAATACAGCGTATTAGCAATAATTGTTTGAGTTTTAATGACTTGGAACTCCCAACTGTTGTGGGCATGTCACTTGAATTTTATTTTGTGATTTGATTTCACTAAGAGGCCCTAACAAAACACACAGTGTTGAGGTTTCTTGATTTTTGCACTGGGACCTACAGCCCTTGAATTCACGTTCTATTCTGAATCCCACTAATTTCAGTGACCATATAAGTGGATATGCTGGAGCTTATATTAATGCATCCCAACGGAGGATCGAGACTTGTTTTGCACAGCTGGGTGTATATATTACATTATTACACTGTAATAGCACTGTAACATGCTTTGCTTTCAAAGGTGCATCACTAAGCAGAAACTGCATGGTCAATGTTAAATGTATTTGTACACATTGTATAAATGTGTATGTTCCCATTCCTGCATGTGTCTGTTGTTACTTAAGAGAATTTTACAAACCCATATTATACAGCCGTGTTGTATGCCAGTGGGAGCCAGATCTTTTGGTATGATGATGTATGAACTTTTTTGTTTTATTTATATAGCGTCCAGATACGTGCTAGGCGCTTTACAGATATGAGAAGGATCCTATTCCAAGTAATTTAGTCGGTGGCCCTGATCTTTCAATCTTTGTTGCCTTCAGTAAGTACTAAGTAAGAACAGTAATTTGATCACAGGCGCAAATTGCTGGATCAGAGCCTAAACAAATACATTATGCAGACAAAAGGCTTAGAGGTATGAGGTAAAAGGATGTTTAAAAAATTCCCAGTCCTTTTACACTTTCTTCTTTATTGGCTTAGCCTTGTTTCTTTACTTGGATTGGTTTTTAGTGCTTTTTCTGTTCTTAAGAAATGTTTATTAATCCATAAACTACTTTAAGCTGTTGCTTTGTCTGTTTTATTGATGGTAAGGATTTAGACTTCATAATTGTTTGACCAGTTCCTTCATGCAGGAATTTACAGTTGACTATAACTGGTTGTTCTGGCTAGAAGAAGGGAGAAGTTCTTTTGAATGTGCTACTGTGCTCATGTTGCTTTTGTTGCTACTGGTTGAGTCTTTCTCTTGGGGGTCAAGGAACTTGACTTGTCAGCCACCGAAGCGTGACTGGAGCCTGGCGTCCGTGACAGGTATTGTTCCTGCTGGAGCAGGTGGGTGGAGTTGCTGAATTTCTGAATTTGGGCTCAGGACCAAGGAGAAGAAACTTGGTGGGCCGGTGATGAATCCAAATGATAGATTTGTAGGTATTTTTTGGTATGTAACTATTTAATTTTGGATTGTTGCACAACTTACTATTCACAAGTAGTATCTGTGAAGCAAAAATATGTCCTTAGTTTTTTTTTTTTTACTGGATCTTATAAATTTGTGTGAAGCATTTACACTAGCTAAACATTTTTTATAGGAAGCACACAAAATGGTTAAAGAAGCTAATGTCAAACAAGCTGCAGCAGAAAAACAGTTAAAAGAAGCACAGGGAAAGGTGAGTTTTTCCCGGCTTGCTTGCTTTGTCTTTTCATGTGGTTGTAAATCTAAAGTGTGAATCATAAAGATGTAAATACAGCATTACCTGTATGCGTTATTAAAATATATACTAAGTTGTCTTGTGTTGCCTTGACATATTCTTAGCTAACACCTATGGGCACAGAGCTGGTGTTTCAGCATCATATCAGAAAGCTAGCAAGGTGCATAGGAAGCCAGTGTTACTACGGTATGCAATTGCATAGGCATCTGTATGTTAGTACTGTTGGAAGATGAAGTCTTGATTTGAACCAACATAACTGGAAATTTTGTTAAATGATTTAACATATTCAGGCTGAAGTAGCAGCGTTGAAAACACTAGTACTGTCTACTTCACCGACATCTCCAACTAAGGAGTTTCAGTCTACTGGAAAAAATCCTTTTAAGAAAGGCCATGCAAGAAACAAGAGTACAAGCAGTGCTATGGGTGGCAGTCATCAGGACCTTACCATGATGCAGCCAATTATAAAAGACTGTAAAGAGGTAACAGTACAAGGATTGTCCTCTTTTTGCTGATAAGTGGCTTTATTATTTTTACTCACAGTAAATCTAGTATATATTGAATCTTCATGTAATACTGACTATTTTAGAGATATTTTTCATTAATGAAAGAAGTTTTTTCTTACATAACAATAGGTGGTGATTTTTGCAAGTCTTGTTTACCTTTAAATCATTAAGGGAAAACGAGGAAAGATTTGAAATTGGAATCAATAATTTAAAGATGGGAATTAAAAAAAGAAAAAAGAAAAATACAGTGTAACTGAATGATAAGTCCTGGTGGCTTTTTACAAAGTCATCACCAAAAGTTCATAAACTTTCATAAATGTTTCATAAACTGTCATAGCAAAGAGGAAGAGTCATTTTATTGATCAATAATGAATGAAAGAGGCCAGGAAAGAGACAGAACCAGTGATTAATTAGAGAACAAGAGGAGAATTACCAGTGGAGTCCCAGAGGGGCCTGTGATTGATTTTTCTTTTTTTTTTCTTTTTATCTACTCATGTAACTGAAAATGGGGAAATAATGAGGCAACAGGTTGGTGCTTGAGTCCTTGGAATGGTAGTTGCAAAAAGTGACTGAAGAGTTAAGAAGGATCTTATGATACTGAGTGGTTCATAGAACAGCAGATGAAATTCAAAATCAATAAATGAGAAATGAGGCATCTAGGAAAAAATCCAACTCCAGCAGACATGCAGTTGTGGACTTAGAAATAGCTACATTGTTCTGGGGAAAAAAAAAGTAGTGTACTTGTGGATAATTCTCTGAAAACACCATCTCAGTGCTCAGTGGTGGTCAAAGACCCACAGAGCCTTAGAAGTTGTTAGGAAAGGAATAAATAGCAAAAGAAAAAGTATACTGCTGTATAAACATGTAGTAAATGTGTATGTCTATGCACGCAGCTATGATATCTTCATCTCAGAAAGTACATAATGAAAATATGAGGAAGTGTGACATAAATGGTCAAACCTATGGAAGTATTTCTGTGTAGAGACACACACGAGGTAGAACAAAAATCTATACAATCACAGGTGATATGGGGAAGATGAATGGTGAACAAATATTAATGATTTCTTGTAATAAGAAAACTCTGGAAGCTAAAAGGAGAATAATTTTCAGTCAGTATACAATGAAACTTTACAACTCATTGTCACGAGGTAGCAAGATTAAAAATATAAATGTGTTCAAACTGTAGTCATGCAAAGTGACAAAAGAAAAGCCTGTCAAGGTATATAGAAGATAGATATAACATTTGGCTTAGGAAGCTGCTTTAACTACAGATTGCTAGGCTGTAAAATGAAGATATGTCACTGTCTTTCCTCTCGTACTGCTCTTCAGCCAGCTCTATGACTGCTGGCCATTGTCAGAGGGGTAACAGGCTAACTGGAACTTTAATGTGATTCATGGTGGCCATTTTTATACTTTGTTTCGCCAGTCATTAAGTGCCTTTATACTATACACCTTTTTACTACAAATCTAGAAAATAAAGGCATTTTCCAGTTTCTGTTTCATACTTGGGCTTTAAAAAAAAAACAAGCTTTACATCCTGCCTGCACACTTTCAGTGGCATCCAGGATGTTTTACTTATTAAAACTGAATCCTTGTTGCTCTTCAGAAAGATGCAAACAAAAGCGGAGAGCTGGGGTGGAATCCAATGACTTCGTAAGCATCACACTGAAGTCATGACTTCAATGAAATTTTTAAGTGTCAGGCAAGAGCGGGAGAGGGGAGAAATCTGTTTTGCCTCAATTTCTTGTGGAGAGAAAGTGGTGAATGTGAAGGATGTGCTGCAGAAGGTCCGATCTGCCTGACATTTTTCTTTAGTTCAGTCTCCTTTCTCTTGGCTGCGTAAGGAGGCTGATCGAGGCTGCTCAAAACAGGTGACTGTTTCTTCCAGTGACAGCCCAGGGAATCAGTAAGAAATAACACGGATTTTCCGCCCGCTGGGACTTGAGTCTTTCTATCTCTCTTCTGAGCAGGAATATTTAATGGAGTGCAACATGGGGTGAAGAAAGCAAGACTGCATCTGCCAGGGTGGTTAGGACATTGTTTTAAGCAGGGGGGGATCTGCCTTCCCTACTGCTTTCGTTATCCAATGCTTTGTGGTTTTGTTTACTGCTTTTGTTTATTGTTGGTCTAAGGTAAATGTGTTTGCATTTCTGGGAGCTGGGTCTGAAACCCTAGTTCTGCCCCCTTCTTGCTAAATGTTCTTGCCACTGAGTTAGGTTACCCTTTGCATGTCGTTCTTCTGATTTTGAGTGACTGGGCTTCAAAAGGGGGGCTGAGAGTACCCTTGCTCAGGGATACGTAGTGGCCTTGTGGTGTGGGGAATATAGCTTTCGACCCTTATGGAGAGTCTACCACCCAGAGATGGGCATTTCGAGATGTTGGATGGAGCTGGGTGTAAATACATGTCAACTCCCAGCTTTCTTTGTAGAGTGTAGACAGAGTTAGAGTGGCTGGCTGTCTACCCTAAATTGCAGTGGAGCCAGAAAGGTGCCAACATCCCAGAGAAATACTTCCTAGCGTGTGGGAGTAACCTCTAGGATAATAGACATGTCTAATTTAGGTATTTAACAGGATTTAGGCAAGCTGAATAGCTGCCTGGATCTTAGGCAGGCAGGTAGCATCCACTCAGCGTAAATGCTGATAAATGCATCCGTGTTGAAAGAGCTGAAATGTTTCTCTGATGTTGTATTTTACTGTAAAATGAAAGCATTAAAAATTTAACTAGAATTATTATTACAATTGGCTGTATATTTAATTGCAGGTAATCAAAACGTTGATCTAGTGAAAGCGCAAATAAAGGCAGGGAAGAAATACACATGTAGCACACAGTGTAGATTGGGAAGGAACAGCATCAAGCTATATTCACTGAGCTTTTTTCAAGACAGCTTCTTTATAAATTGCAGGTTTGGGTGAAATTGACTTAAATCTAGAAAATAACCGAGTTAATAAGAAATGCATCTTAGTTTTTAGAATCATATAGTACAAATCAAAAATGGCCTTTTTTCTGCTGCTGTCTCTTGATTGTATTCGTTTTAAAGCCAGACCTGAGATGGGTTTTAAGGTATGGGAAATGCACCTTTAGGGAGTAAGTTACACCTATTGAATTTCATTTGTACGATGAGGTTGGTGGCTTAGCAACCAGAACATTTATGGACTAGCTTAATTAAGATGGTTGTTCCTGGTTGTACCTGAGTGTAAGGCAAGTAGCTCTAATGGAAAACAAATTTGCCAGCTTAATTTTTGTAGGTTCCTTTTCAAGAACCTCCCCCCCCCCCAAATGACAAAAGAACTCCCCAAAATATATATATATTTAAAAGAATGGCGAAGTGCTGGGAGCTCAGAGAAGGGGTAATGCATGGGAAAAGAACAAGACTGAAAGAGGTTGGTTCAAAGCAGTGTACTGATCTTTTTAACAGGATTAAAAATTAATTACTTTAATTTTTAGCATACACTGTTTTCCACTTTCATTATCTCATCTATATTATTTGTTTTTAATATTACAAAATTTTAAAATCACATCCTGGCTTATCTTTGGCCTGCAGCGTACGTTCTTTCCTATAGCGCTAGGTTTGGGTTTTAGGAGTATAGGTCTGCTATAGTACAAGAAAGGGATTTAACAACCAGTCAGAGGGGAAAGATGCTGAAGTCTGTGTCAGCAGAATGTCAAAACCAGTCTGAGGATGGTGTTGCATCTGAGGAGCAGGATGGTGTTGCATATCCCACTGGGGACTGGCATTAGTCTTTTGACATCTGAGGAGCAGGATGGTGTTGCATATCTCACTGGGGACTGGCATTAGTCTTTTGCGTTGGATTAGGAGTATGCGTCAGAAGCACTCATCCTCACTCTGCTTGGTTAATGTCTTGGAGCAGTGTTGGTGCCTGTGAACAGGATCCTTCTTAAACCAGAAGATGTGCTCTGGGAGTACCTCAGCGTAGTGTTGGTGCCTGTGAACAGGATCCTTCTCAAGTAACCCTAAACCAGAAGATGCGCTCTGGGAGTACCTCAGCGCGCTCCAGCTGTTAGTGGGTAGCCAGCCCATGGGACAGGGTGTCCCATAATGTGAACATGGATTTTAATAGCGACCTAGTACCAGTCTCCTGAATGCCAGACTGGACAGGTGCCTTCCCACTGCTAAACTGATCTCAACATGGAGATGACAAAACAAGGTGGTTTCAAAGCAGATAAAACCATCTCTTCCTAACACAGATCATGCTTACTCCTAGCACGATTTAATGGGTTGTTTTAGTATTTCTCCATTGACTGGAGGAGCTGTGGGGGAGCAGGCTCATAAATCATGCCCAGTGAATATCCTTGCTTTCCTGTTGTAGCATGGTGTAGGAGAGAGTTTGGGCATGAAGATGAAAAATGAAGAATAAGAGTATAGTTTTAATTGATTTGTATATTGAATTCCTGTTTTCCTGTGTTAGTATACTTAGTCTGTTAAATGTCTGTTTTCTTTTAGCGTTCGGATAGCAGTGTGTTATATTCAGATGCAGGGTGAACATATAAGATGTCCAGGATTGCAGTTGTTTTCTTTAGATTTCTCTGCTTTTCTTTAACGCACAGAAATGGAGATGGACTAAAATACTGTAATGAAGATGCATCAAGAAGAAAATTATTTTTTGGCTTTTTTCTGTTAAACAATCAGTTAAGTTTTTCAAAGCTATCCTGGAAGCTTAGGAAATGGGGGAGAGGTAATTAGCTTGTCCCTGGTGGTGTGGTGACCGGTGAATGCATTACCTCTGTGTCTTGAAAATGGTATGTTTTGATTTGCTTATATTTGCAGTCTTAGGAAAGTGGATTTAAGAAGGTGTTCATAGCTAGGGCATGATCGCGTCCTTTCACAGTGCAATGGAAAGCATTTAGTTTTAATGCTCGTTATTTCCCTGTGGATATTCGCAAATGATAGATGCTACTGTGATAACTGCAGTACTAAAATATGTGAATCTTTGTGTGTTCTAGGCTGACCTATCTTTGTACAATGAATTCAGATCTTGGAAGGATGAGCCTACTATGGACAGAACGTGTCCTTTCTTGGATAAAATTTATCGGGAAGATATTTTTCCATGTTTAACCTTCTCAAAAAGTGAGGTAATGGAAATAGTCTAAATGTGGTCACTGATGCTTTTCCCTTAAATATGTTACGTGAAGCCAATAGACTGTGTTAAAAATGTTTTCATATGAAGTTTAACCATTTTTGTTTCATTAGAGTGTGACAGTTTACAGTGAAGTGCTGAAGTTTAGTCTGGAGTATTGAAATGATCGTTTTTTTCTTCACTATTTCATTTATGCTATTCCAGATATGGCCTTTTTAGGTCTACTCCTTCAGATGTTACTCCTATCTGGCAGAATCTGATGTTTGTAGGAATGGATGGTGGGTTTTTTCCTAATATTTCAAAGATACTGTTTTGTAGAAATAGTGTCCTGTCACTGTCTCTTGTTTATGCAGGGGGCAGTAGAGACCAATGTATTTAATTTTGTGGACTAGTTTTCTCTCATATCAGTCGGAGCAGGCTGCAAGCACAGTCTGGGCGTTTTCTTGAAGAGAGGTTTGAGTTACAGAATTAGACTTTGGGATTTGATACGATTCAACAGGGGCAGTTTGGGAATGTGGTTTTAGATGAAATGAATTATGAGACTTTTTTCTCCTGGTGTTATGCCCTCACGCTCTCCCATACAGAGGAAAGACTGGAGTTTTACCCATCCTGGGAATAACGTGGAACTGATTCCAGCTCCAACTCTTTACTTAGTTTTTGTTCTTAAGCAGCATTTACAGGCTGTAGTTGTGGTATCAGTCTCTAGGGGGAAGGGACCATATTCTTAGATCTTTATTGAAATAAGAATAACAAATTTTAAAGCCCTCAGACTTGATATTTTTGTTCCCCAATAAAATTAAACACCTTACATGGAAAATGCTGTATTTACTTCATAATGTTTATCTGTTGTTTTCATGTGGTGTTATGTTCTTTTCCCGTGCTTTTCATCTACTGTTACTTGCTGGCCATAAGCATGCACGATCTTTTAGTTAATTGTATACCAGTTCATTATGGTTGGTGTACAGCATCATATGAACCTCTCCCACTAAAAAGTTTACTTGGTTACTATGGGAATTAAATTGCTTCTGCAGTATGTGTAAGTAGGACATCCCGCTGTCTTTCCCAGCAAATTCATTTTGTTTTTTTTCTGCTTCAGTGGTGATATAATTACTGTAGATTTGTATTTCCTCTTAAGGAAAGAATGAGGCTTCTAGCACTTGTCAGTTAAATCAGTTGTTGTTTCCAGATGCTGTGCATAGTGACCGACTTCTGTTTTCACTTGAATATCGATAAACTAACATGCAGTTAAACCAAACAAACTACACGTATTGTGTTTTAGAATAATTGGAAATGCAGTTATCTGAATGGTTGAAGTATTACATTAACTCTCAATAGCTTCTTGTTTATGTGTAGTGTTTTGCTTTTGGGAGATGGCAGAGAAAGTATTTCATGTGAACTACTTTAATAGTAACATTCTGTCTTTAAAATATTCCAAGTACAATAGGAAAATATCATTATTACTCTGGAAGGAAACTTGGTACAGAATTATTTCACTAATAACATAAATTGCACCTTTTTTAAAATCAAGTAATGGCTATTACTTGTCCATACTTAAACAGTAGTCTTGGGCAAGTGTTGAGTCCAATCAAGCAAAATGAGCATATTTCTAGTGTCTTATGATTGTGTGCTGATAAAGAATTAACATAAAAAGCCTGAGCAAAGTTGCACTTTGTTTCATGAAGTTGATGTTTTAACTAGACTAGTGTTTGAAAGTTGCAACTGGCTTTTCTATATATTATGTTGGCTTTTCTATATATTGTTCAGTCTTACTTGTTTGAACACCTTTCTAAAGCTATTTTTGGCTGAAAAACAGTGACATAATATTTACTTGTTTTTTGCAAGATAAGGAAACATGCCGCATTATTTTGCGTTTCCATAGAACACAATAAAATTAGAGCAATTTTTTTAAATGAACAAAGTTTGTGCCGTATCCAGTCTCTGACAAGAACACTGCATGTACAAATGTATGTGCTACTTGGGCTTATGAGGAATGACTGAAAATACAGTTAGCATTTTAAACATGCTTGACTACATTCCTGGCTGTAAAGGTAGTTATCTTGCCTCAGGGAGAGCAGGGTTATTTGGAGGGCAGAATTTAAACAGCAGCCTGGAAGTGGGACCTCTTGCTCACAATGAAAGCAAAATCTCATATGTAATTGAATTTGTTTGGTGAGTTGATTTTTTTCGGTGTTCCTAACTTCACAGAAGAAGAAATATGTCACTGCTTTGAGGCAATGGATAACGCAGAGCTGTTTTTAACTGCTTTCTAAATTTCTCTTGCAGTTGGCCTCAGCTGTTCTGGAAGCTGTTGAAAACAACACTCTGAGCATTGAACCTGTTGGCTTGCAACCTGTTCGATTTGTGAAAGCTTCTGCAGTTGAATGTGGGGGACCAAAGTATGTTAAGCTAACAGACAGAGGGGAAATCTTGACTCATTTGAGAGAACTTTTGGGTTGAGAAAACTCCTATCAACTGCTCACCTCAGTCAAATTTGTGTATCTTAAACTTTATTTCCTAAAATCTAAGACTTCAAGATTGCTGTTAGAAAATTTTATGGGGAAAGTAAGCAACTAATAAATTAAACTTTAAAAAAGACTAATATAGAACAAACCTTTAAGACAAATTCCCTTTTTGGGAGAGCTGTTTGCTTCACTTATGGTGCATTGACTGCAAAAGTAACATTGACTTCTTTGGAGAAGACCATCCTAATACTTAAAACAGATGCTTTTGAACTAGGGGCTATCACCTGGAAAGTATCATGAAAGAAATAAGTATTGAAGTAGTACAGGCTGAATATCAGACATCTGGAGTACTTGTGGCATAAGAAATTTAGGACATACATAGCACACTGACAAAGGTAGCTGAAGGATTTGAGAGGAGATATATAGAGTAAATCGTCTGAATTTGAGCAGGAGCAATGTAATGAAGCAGGAATGAAGGTGAAGGTGAGTTTGAACCTAAAGCAGGAGGTATACTTGAATGACAGGAAGGTTATTCTAGAAATTTTGGAATGGTCCTAGAGGAATCTGAAGCAAGACTTGTTGTCAGGTACTGATACAGACATTATAGTTAGGTGGGAGGGACTTGCCTGAGGCACTGGGGCTTTGATGGATGTGGAGGAGAAGGAAGGGATTTGTAGTGTGCTTTAGTGTATGTCAGGGTTAAGCAAGCAAGGTCAATGTTAATCTGGAGCCTTCCAAATCCTGAGAAGGCCTTGACTTTTCTGTTGGAGATCTTTTGGACAAGTTGACAATTCTCTCTGTAATACTTGTTTTGACAGAGCTCAATTATCTGATAGAAAACTTGCATCAAAACTTTTTCATCTGGCTCTTAAGTGTTTTGTTTTTTTTTTTCTTTCTCATCGCTATTGGTTTTTAGTTCTTTTTTTTTTCCTCTGGTTTTGAGTGGAAGAGAAAATACATTTAACATATTTCAAAATTTTTTACTTTCTCTTTAAAAAAGCTGTATAAAGTGAAAATTGTGGTTTATGACTTAGTATTTGATCCTTTCTAGCCTACAAAATTCAGGCATTGATATATTCTTCAGCTCACTCCTGTCACCAGAAGACATGCTCTTTGAGCTGTAACAGCGCCTCATCAGAAGGGCCCACCACCAATAAGGGAGCTACTCAAGGGGTGGTGATTTCAAGTCCAAGATACACCACTGTGAGCTGTGTTCCATGAATGCAATAGAGAATCTGGACAGCCAGAAGCTACTGAAACAAGTCACATGTCATTAAAGAGCAATTGGCAAATTGATTTAAAATCATTGTGGTTCAAGCAACTTTCCTACGTCTTAATGTGATGAAATATTTACTCAAAAACAGGAGACTCAATTGCATCATTCAGAAGTTTCATGAGACTTTAACCTATTTTGTCTAGTGTAAGATAAATGTTTAATTAGAATTTATGTAATCCTTAAATAGTTGGCTAGGTATAGATTAATGTTTTGAGATGACTGCATAAATCGTAATTTAGTTACTTCAGATGTATCAAAAGGCCAGGTGTACTCCTTTCTCCCTTTTCCCGCTGTCATGTAGCGACCAAAAACTTTTGTGGTATTGCATGTAGATAAGTAATAGGTAAGGAATATGGAGTATTTAAGTGTAACTTGACAGCAAACATGTTTTGCCTTATATATGATTACTGGCACTGAATGGGAAACAGGTGTTCCAGTTTTCACTGAATTGGAGTAGAGTAGCAGTTTCATATTTATTATTTTTATATGGTGCAAGGCACTATTTTTATTGAAACCATGTTCTTAAATAGGTAACAAAATATAGACAAACTGTAAATAAATAATAATGAAAATCAGTAATGATTTTAAAGGAATTATTTTATTGTACAATTGCCTGGGGAATAGGGGAATAGATGCATAAAATAGCAGGTAATAGCCCAGCAGCAAAATAAGGAGCGGAGGGCAGAGAGCTGTGGCAATAGGGAAGAAAGGTTCTTGACATACAGAAGTTATTGAATAGTGCCTGTGATGGTGTGTAGTAAGGGCTGCCTTAACGAAAACAGCTGGGTTTCCCCATGGGATTTGAATCATTGTCCCCATGGGGAACAAAGTGTAAAGCTGCATGTGTGCCATACAGTGCAGAACTGAGTCAGTAGTAGTAACTGTCATGCCAGCATTTAACCTGGTGTGATGGAAGATAACATATAGAAAGTAATTCTATAGCCAGAAGGAAAAAAGGGCTTTATTTTCCTAGCATTGGAAGTCTGTCTGTCTTCTTACAAAAGCTTGACTGAAATTGCCATCAGCTTGCTTCAGCTACTGTAGGATTTCTTGGATCAATGAACTGCTGTCAGTCCTCATAAATTGCTATGGAAAATCATATACACTCTTCAATTTTTCTCCTGTCTCAGATGGTTCTGTGGACCAGCTGCAGGCTATTTAAAAAGGCCTCTGAGCCACTGTTTAGAACCACAGAAGCTTAGTAATTTTTGTTTCACTTTTGAAAGGCTGCTTGTTCTTAGACTCCCTAATTTTGTGAGGTAGAAATGGAAGGGAGAAGAGCCAGCAGCTTTTAAAATCAGTGAAACAGTGGATGCCATGACAACCCAGTTCAGCTGAGATGCTGCAATATAGAAATTTCAAATAAATCAAATTCCCGTTTTATTTACACTTATTAAGATTGTATTAATAGTAGTTCCTTCAAGAGATTCAAACCTTCTTTTTCTAAAGAATATTGGAGGAAACTTAAAAAAATTCTTTCCCTTTTCCTGAATTGTTTTTTGGGAAGAATTTGTGGTGACTACTGACCTTTCCTTGTTCCTCAATATGACATACTTGCAATACACCAGAAGTAGTAAATTTGATTATTTTACCATCACTTTTTATAATGGTAATGGAAAGAATTATTGCCAGAATGCCTATTTTCCTTTGTCTCAAATTATTTTATACTCCGAAAATAAAATATGATTTCAATTTGGGCGTAAATGCAAAGCTGGCCTTAGAACGCATCTGAGAGAGGCTTCAGAGGGTTGACTGCTATTCTGTAGGGCTGATTTTTTTTTTATGATGAAATGCAACATCAAGCAGAATTTTTTTAAAATCTGTTTAAATGTTGGCATCAACTGATAATTTAAACAATGTTTATTTCACATATGAAGAGTTAAAGAAGTTCCACTGTTCCACAGTTGTCAAGCCAGCTTGAATTAGTGAATATGGAAGTACATGACCAGAGCTGAAGAAAGTTTTAAAAATCCAAAATGCATCACGATGCACTGGTATTGAAACAAAATTAGTCCTTGTGGAACTAAAATAACTGACAACATAATGTAATAATTGCAGCTTGTGAAATGAAGGCAGAGACTTGGGTATCTGTGCCAATATGAAGCAATTACATTAACGCCTTAAACACATGCAGGTGTTTAGACATTAATGTCAGATCTGTTTATTAAATCATGCAAACTTTATATTTTGTAGGAAATGTGCTCTCAGTGGACAAAGTAAGTCATGCAAGCATAGAATCAAATTAGGAGATTCAAGCAGTTATTACTACATTTCTCCTTTCTGTCGTTACAGGGTAAGTAGATTTACTGTGATTTCATTCTGAGTAGTGGTTGGTTAGTTATTTTTCCATACCGTTATACAAAATGATATTAACCACCATTATTTTTTATGTGGGTTCAGATCACTTCTGTGTGTAACTTCTTTACGTATATTCGATATATCCAGCAAGGACTGTTGAAGCAGCAAGATGGTGAGTAGGAAATTGTATTTGGCATATATAAATAGAAATTTACATAGTGCATGTGCCTAAAACTTGCTATCTGTGCACAACAGCAGTGACCTGACATTACAGGAAAGCTATCTGTTGGTAGTCATTGTTGTAATTATGAGAATTT
This sequence comes from Aptenodytes forsteri, assembly GCF_000699145.1. Taxonomy (NCBI): domain Eukaryota; kingdom Metazoa; phylum Chordata; class Aves; order Sphenisciformes; family Spheniscidae; genus Aptenodytes; species Aptenodytes forsteri. The sequence goes on along the minus strand of NW_008794621.1, from coordinate 1,995,294 downwards.
GGTGATATCCCACCCTCCAATAAAGTTTTTTTTTTTTAAGAACAACAAATTAAAAAGCAGTGATTTTTAGTCCATCTAAAACCCCCTTATGTTACTCAGTAAGAAATGTTACGAAAAATTCTGTAACGATGAGTTAGTCACAGTTTTTCTGCACAGCATTCAAAAATCAAGGCTCTTTCACAGAATATGGACATATTTTAGACCAAAAAAACTCCAGTTTGGTTTCATCTGGGCCATTTTTTTCTTCTTTCACTTGGTGTTTTCGTGCGCCTTCTCTTTTCATGCATTGAGAATTCAGACAGCCCTTCTTGTCAGACTATCTTTCAGGGAGACCTGGCAAGGATGACAATATTTTGGGTTAAATTGTAAAAAAATAAACAGGAAACCATACCGTAATCCTTCATCTGAGTGCAGCTGAGAAATGAGGTCTCGGTCATTGCTGTGGCATAGCAAAGTCTCTTGATTAGGGCTCTGGTTATAAATGTATCTGACAATGTAAGGCTTGATTACCCCCCACGCCAAAAGGGAAATGTGATTTTACTGCCATTGCTTCAGGCTGGGTTTTTCTTTTCCCCCCAGAGTTACCCGGTCGCTTTGTTCCTGTCAGAATAGCCTACCCAACAACTGGCTATTTAAACTCTGCGCAGTAATTTGGAAATTTGCTTAACTGTGCTATTCAGTTTCAGTATGTCCATATAAAAGAGGATGGTTATGAAAATGTACACACTGTACACCTAGTTACTTGTGGAACTTAAAAATATATTGCGTGTTGGAGTTGTAGTTACTGGTCTTCATTTGCAAGACTATTTTACCTGTTTATCACTATAAAATAAAATTATGATCATTTGATTGTGTTTAAGCTGTACACAATTGATTTAATTGTATTTCCTGTCCAGGTCAAAGAATATTGCCCAACAGCCCTCAGTCCAAGTTTTTTTTGAAACAGACCATATCCCTTGGGCTCCTGGATTTGCTAAGCACAGATAGTGGAAAAAGTGTCATTAGCCCTGTGTCAATAGTTTAATTAAAAAAATTACTTTCACTTCTAAAATTTAATTTTTTTCAGTTCAGTTGCATTTTTGAAAGTAGAGTAAAACAGCATTGTAATGTTTATGGATGTTTGTGCTTTTCATTCTTCGAGTCTGTGTGGATGGGCTTCATCCAGAATTTGGCTAGAGTTAGCCCCACTTTGATCTACCTCACCTATAGTCATCTCTTCTGATGTTTCCCAATTTCAAGACCTCAGTATTTTAGCTACACCCAAATCTTTTGTTTCTATTTCTAACCTGAAGTACTCCTAAAGTGATAGAGAGACTGTTCCTTACAAAAAATAATGCTGTTAACTTTCCTTGTCAAAGGGAATTATTTTCATGGAATTCACCAGAAATTCACCTATTTCGTATATTAAATTATGTTCAATAAAACCTGCAGATGGTGGTAATTTTTATGGATGTACTAGCATTGCAGAAGATCTTGAAAATGTGTTATTTAAGTTTTAATTTGGTTTATAGTTAAAAGACTTTTACTTTGAGTGTTGTGGTTTAACCCGGCAGGCAGCTAAACACCACACAGCCGTTCA
>NW_008794621.1:1992359-1993261 GCF_000699145.1 Aptenodytes forsteri | reverse complement strand
TAGGAAGAAAATTAACTCCATCCCAGCCGAAACTAGGGCATGGACTAAAAGGACCTATATAGTTTCAACTAAAAATTGTTTACTTTGCTATTGAGATAAAGAAGCTTTTTCAGTGTTATCAGAATTATTTATTCTTCACAAGAAGTTTTGAAAAAAGTTGAGTTTGGTGTTTCAGCTCAGTTGTCATGTTTACCATTAAAAACAGAATTTGCGTTTGTGGCTTTACGTAAATACTTCAACAATACTGTTAGAAGAATGTAGGCACTCGTGATAATTGTCTGCATAGTGCATTGCATGTATTTCTACTCATGCACCATGCAATTTTTGAGACAGAGGTCACTTTCACAAAAATGGGTTTTGAAATATGGTTGGGAAGACCTTGTACTTGTTGCTTGGGTTAATAATCTTTGTAGTCATTCTACATCATGATCTTTACTGCATGGAAATTATTTTGGTCTTGTATAATTATATACTCAATTTTGATTTGTATTGCTGTGGTGTCTAGAAGCTTAAGGTATGCACTAGGCTCATCAAGTTTAGCAAAATACAGATGAAACTTAAAAAAAAGGTCTTTTTTCCTCCCCAATTTATTGCTGCTGTCAGATTACTGGTAGAAAAAAGAGGGAAGAAGAAAGATTACAAGTGGAAAAATTACAACAAAATTACAGATTCTGTGATGAAACAATTATCCAACAAGTTCTACTTTTTTTTCCTGCATTCTTTTAATTTTACAAAAAATGAGTCAAAGGGTAGGGCAATTAAAATGAGAAACAGCACTTAATTGAAGCTGAGAAGTAGTACTGATGTATTTTTGTTCCCCAATTTCATAGAATCATAGAATAGCTTGGGTTGGAAGGGACCTCTAAAGGTCACCCAGTCCAACCCCCCTGCCGTGGACAGGG
>NW_008794621.1:1977856-1991695 GCF_000699145.1 Aptenodytes forsteri | reverse complement strand
TCCCTCTGGATGGCATCCCGTCCCTCTGGCATGTCGACTGCACCACTCAGCTTGGTGTCATCTGCAAACTCGATCCCACTGTCTATGTCACTGATGAAGATACTGAACAGTACCGGTCCCAATACGGACCCCTGCAGGACGCCACTCGTCACTGATCTCCCTCTGGACATTGAGCCATTGACCACTACCTTCTGGATGCGACCATCCAACCAATTCCTCACCCACCGGACAGTCCACCCATCAAATCCATACCTCTCCAGTTTAGAGAGAAGGATGTTGCGGGGGACCGTGTCAAAGGCCTTACAGAGGTCCAGATAGACGACATCTGTAGCCCTTCCCATGTCCACTGATGTAGTGACTCCATCATAGAAGGCCACTAGGTTAGTCAGGCATTTAAAAAGAAATCATCTAAAACTTGGGGAATTTTTTATAGTACCATCATTTAGAATTTTTAAAATAAATACTTTAACAAATTTTGCCACAACCAAGCACAAACAGCTCTCACACATATTAATTCTGGTTTTACTACATGTTTATTACTTCTAAAGTTCCCCTAAACTGACGTACAGTGAGGCAGCCTGTATACATCAGTTGAAGTAAAATATGAATTCAGTATGTTTAATGATATTTCTGTCTTTTTTTTTTTTAGCGGAACAGATGTTCTGGGAAGTTATGCAGCTGAGAAGAGAGATGTCACTAGCAAAACTTGGCTATTACAAGGAAGAGCTCTAAATCTTTTTACTCTTGCGCATGCATGAACTTCATTGAATAACTACAATTGCTGAATCTTTTTTTGTCACTTGATATTTATTTCCACAAAGTGGGTCCAAGATCTTTCTCCTTTTGCAGATTGCACTAAGAAGTACTGTGATTGTTTTAAACTGACTTATGCTGTATATGCGTACATATAATACTTAGTTGAACAAATGTGGTAAGCACTTGCAGGTGTATTAGTGATTGTAATTTACATTTAAAAACAAAACTTCTGATTAAAGTGTTAGTCTGAAGCCGTGTCTGTCTTCTGTTCTTTGTGATGCAGAATGGTGTGAACCTCCCTGGTAAGTCATTCCAAAATGTAAAACTGAGATGATTTTATGAAGAGGGAATAAATGCCTGACATTTTCTTCATTGTAGTGTTTTAGGTACGTGTATGTATCTCTCTATGCACGTATGCCAATACAGTTAACAGACGACTAGGAGAACTTGGAATTCTTTGAAGTGCTGCTTTCCTATATTTTTCATTTTTAAAACAATGTAAGAAGAGAAACATATATGGTGAAGAGTCAACAGCATAATAAATCTGGGTATCTTCTCTCTAAAGTAGGGTGCTTTTCAAACATCAAGGAACAATAAAATTACCTTGGTCACTCTTTGGTTAGAAATCTGTCCCGATTCCTATCTGACTGCTAAAAACTTTCTCGTCCCCTCTAATTTTCTTTCATTGGAATTTTTTCATTCCTTTAAATGATTTTTTTTTTTCCCTTCTGCTTTTTTGGGATTTCCGGTGTTTTGTACATCAATTTCCCACAGCTGCCCTTGAAATTGAAAAACATCCATTACGTGATTTCTTTAACATGCTGATGGTAATTTCCATGTAATGTTAGCAGTTTCTTCACACACACAATTTGCTACAAAGAGAACCCAAAAAAGGATCATGGCTTCTTAAGGAAGATGCTCTTTCTGTTCAAGTGCTACTTTGGCACTTCAGGTTTTTCTCTGGGCATAGTCTGAGCTGAACGCAGTTATTCGGTTACAAGGAACATAGTTGTGGGTATGTGGTAGGCTTGCTATGTAAAAGCCCTTTTGGAAAAACTAGGTCTTGATCGTGACAGCCATTTATCAATTACAGATAAGATTAAAGCATTGGCAGGTAAACTGACAAACATTAGAAATAAAGGGAAGTTTATATAGTTGGTTCTTTAACAAGAAGCATCTCAGTGGATACAGGTTTCTTTTGTTTGATGCAGAACAAAAATAACACTATTTGTCACTGTCTTACTGGAGTGTTCTCTGTTTTTACAAAAGTAAATAGCATGAGCAGTGAGATTTGATACCATACTTGTGTTGCTTGCATGTACATGTGCCTGAAAACACTGCAAGCCTTGTCTTTGACCAAGCATTTCAATGTTAACATTAAAACAAACAATTGAACTTACTCCACTACTAGTAAAATATGTATGTCCAGCCTGGGCTGTTTTAGTACTGATGAAACATTTTTATCAGCCTCCTGTCACTGGGTACTAGTTCCTACCGTAGAAACCTGGAAGAATTCTACCTTCAATTGTTAAAAGGTTGTTTATTATTTCAGTAATGCTAAGGAAGTCTGGTTTTACTCACTCTTAGAAAACAAACTGTATTTGTTGGTATTATGTTTTGTGTTAGGCTCATAAATGCTTCCTAAATGATTGTTAATCCTTAGTTTACACAATGAAATCAAACTGTTTCCAGCAGTAGCTAACAGTAGTTAAATGATAGCTGGTAGCTACTGCTATTCTGACTTAATAATCCTTTACACGTATTGCTCATTCAAGCAGAGAGCAGGGGTCGTTTTCTATACATCATCGTATCAAGGCATAAATGGTATCTAAAGTTTATTATGCTGAGGTGATTTTCTCATACTAGGGACTACAAAGATGGACCCAGTGTATCTTGGTGGTGATGACTGGCTTGTAGATACTATCTACATCTTGTAGATACTGATTGGCTTGCTTCTGTCTTCAAGTCCCTTCCCTGAAATTCTTTTCTATATTTTTAATATAAGCTGCCTATCATGAGGAACCTGTGTCACTGTGAGTGTCTGGGGCTTGTAAAAATTGCGCAACAGTCACTTGTCTAATGAATGTAACTACTTCAGAAAATGGCCTCATTCCAGACTTCATGATTTCACTGAAGCTTTTGTTCACAATCAAATGCTTCTTGCAGATGCCCACTCAAAATCTCTGAATAATTTTCTCCTGTTTGCTTAGAGGTGACAGAACAGGGGCAACTTTCAGTGTACAAAGATCAATTTAAAGTGAAAAAGGATTTGCTACTAGCCTTAAAAGACCTTTGTTCAATGTTCAGCTTTCCCATATGTTTTTCAATGTTACCTTAGACAAACAGGTTAATCTGTAATTTAGTTTTGTTAATAATAATAATGTAGAAGTTCTGCTTCCCTATAATCAAACTGCTGTGAGATGTAGGTTTTTTGTAGTAGTTGGATAGTCTGATGCTCAGCTGCTTAAATGGGATAGTACATACAGTGAAAACAGTGATGGCTTTGCTCTTGCATGTTTGATTACGTTCATCAGTAGTATTAATTATATCACCTGAGTGAAAGTACAGAGACAAGATAAGTAATTTTTATTGCCGCACTTTTTTGCGCATGTGTAATTATGGTTAGTACTGGGACCAAAGGTCCTTAAAACAAGAACATTAGCCATACTGAACAGAAGAACGCATATCACCTTCATCTTGCCTCAAAAGCCTTGTCAGGTTCTGCTTTACGTGTAGCAGAGTTTAAGTATAGCCCTGGCTCTAGTTATGAAGGAATAAAATCAGCTGGGACAGTCATTGAAACCTCTGACAAAAACATGATGTGTTCCTTGGCACGTTCGTAATCATCTGGAAGAGGGACGGTGCATTTTTCTCAGTGGGACTCTTCAAGCAGTAGGAAAGGCAAACACTTCTGGCTTTTCATGGATGTGGTGGGAGAAAATGAGGCCTTGCAGCAGTTCTTTCAAGGTAAGAGACAAGTTTTAAGAGAGAGTCTTAACAATTTCTGGTGGCAGCAAAAATACAGTAATTGTTTGGGGTTAATTGACGAAGAAAGGAAGAAGAGCCCCAAACTGCAAAGCTCTGTTTACACAAAGCTATCGTGTAAGGCGATACCAGAATGAAGTAGTACAAATGGTACAGATGCACTGCAGTGCCTTTTTCTGTGTACTTCGGCCAGAAGGCCAGCGGGAAGGCGGACCTAGCAGAGCCTGCAGTACTGCTGTGGTAATTGCCAGGAAGAAGAATCGGGAAGTGGCTGAGGTCTCCTTGCAATCTATCATTTCTGAAATCTTGGTGATTTTCATGAGGTTAGAGACCTCCCTCCCTGCTCTGTCGTACCAGGTTGGGTTAAAGAGGGTTTTCTTTCCAATAATATCATTCTTCTGAAATGGCCTGATTATAATTGGTAAAATGGTAATTGTGGCAGTATCCTCGAGATCCTTCTGAGAAATTTTTTTTGTCTTTTGGCTGGGATCTGTCCTTCTGCCTTTTTCCCCAAAGACATTTTACCTCCAAGCAGGTCCTATTAGTCTCCTGCCTTTCTCTTACCGCAAAATTTACTTTCTAATAGATTCCATAATCAAACCGCATTTCTCAGGCCCTATTATAATGTGATTCAACATGGCTGTTCAAAAGCTTATGTACTTTTTATTGTTTTATTTTTTACTAAATATTTTCTTTCCTTTGCTCCAGTTCTCCCTTTGCATTTTTTTCAATGTTAATCTTCCAATTCCAAGCTTCTCTTTCTGTATTTGTTTTCTTTCTATTACCTGTGCACGTATTGGTCATGTGATACTGATGTCAAAGTAACTTGGAAAACTGCCTTTTCTGTTTTAGATAACGTAGACAATTTTTGTTTCCCTGCATTTAATTTCCATTGTGCTAAATAAGTGTTGTTTTTTTTTTTCCTGGCACTCTGTTGGCTTATGCGAGAGGCGGCAACTCCAACTTTTGAGTTTTAATTTCAAACTAGGAAATTAAAGATTCTCCAGCACCGATCAAGAAAATGCATTTAAGCCAAGAAACTTAAATCAGTGAACCACAATCTAGGGCTGCTAGTCAGCAAATGTGTTGTTTATAGATGTTAGGAAATTCATACTATGTTTCTTAAGTTCACTTTTAAGTCGTCGAGATGAAAAGTTAACAAACTTTCTTGGCTTTGCTTTCAGCAACATAATGTTTGTTGTTATCAAGCTATTTGCTCAAGTACTGCATTGCATAGCTGGTAAATACTCAAAATAGTGTTGGACATGAATTATTTAAAAAAAATTTCATAATCAGAAATTTTTTTAGGAACTGACCTGGAAAACAGGACTCCAGAAAGTAGGGGCTAGGTTCTGTTGGCTTTTGTGACAACAATACTTTGATGGTAGAAGGTACCTCAGATATTTTAGCTGTATGAGCTCTTTAACTAGAATTACAATTGTAATTCTAGAATTACTAATTTAACTCTTTTTTTAGAAGGTAGTTTGGTAGAACGTCTGTCTGGGCAAGCATGAGGGAGAGAAGCCCTGTCAATTCCATTTAATTACAGGAAAAAGAAATATCTTGGGAGGTTATGTTCCTTCAGTAATGTTGTGTGGTTCCGCTGTGTAGCGCTAGAATATGACAAAGGTCTGCTAACAGGGATGCTGTTAGATGGCTGAATTTCATTATCTGGACACTGAGATTAGGTATGTGTCAAGGCTACAAGAGCTAATCATTCATTCAGCATGTAGTAGCTAGGCTCCTCTTGCTGTTAAACCATGGGTAAATCTGTAAAGGGAGCAAGCTGATTTAAAGCAGGGTTTGCACTCTTTCAAGCAGCGGTTAGCTTCACTGAATGTAAGGCCAACATTAACTGATGGCCTCTCCAGCTTAGCACTCCGGCTTGTGGGTTGGCTTTATAATGCCACCTCACAAGGCAAGAGCAATAAACTCCTAGTTCTGACTTGATAGCCTCCGAGATTAGTCACAGCAGTGCTAGAACATTGTCTTTCAAGGCTACAGGAAAAAAAAAAGCTGAGTCCTGCAATATCAAGTGGAGAATGCCGCCACCGAGGAAGTCTCTCTGCTTCGTCAGTGGTTCAGTTTTGGCTTCCAAATGCATCAGCTGGCGGCTAAGCACATTTATAGATCTGTTTTGTAAGATTATTTGAAATTCATGAGCAAAAAGGATGCTACTTTCCCTGTTGCTTTAGTTCCTTACAGTGCGTATTTGCTTTGACACTCATTAGTAAGACAAACTCACATTTGAAATATTGAGAGGGGACAATCTGAAACAGGATTTTTTTTCCAAGGAAAATGAGATGTTTGTTTTCCTGCCAACAGCTTCTTTCAATAGTCAATAGACCTCTTAGATTAGATATGACTGATTGGATCTGACTGTGGCCTTTTCTCATTCAGGTGAATGGCTTTTCTCTTGCCGTGTGGCTGTTCTGTGAAGTTCTTGTCTTTTTTCCTGTCTCATTTCACTCCCACACTAGAGATTTCATTTTTGATGCAAGTTTTTTCTATGATTTCTGTTGAAATTAGTATTTTTAATTAAAAAAATTGCATTTTTGAATCAGTGACTTTCTATTTGTGAAGGGAAGGTCAGAGCTCCTGATTAGCTCTTGTGCCTGTGTGTCACAGAACAATCTATTCTTGCTGATGTTACCAGTGGGTTGAGAACCTGAATGAAGGCTGACCTAGTTACATGGTTAAATTCAGTCCTCTCTTTTTTTTGTTGTTGGAAGGTACATTGACATGTCTGAAATGTGTGTGTTCAGTCTCAGTGCTCTGTGTGATCTAAAGACGACTCTTGGTGGAATCACCACCTCTCTCGCGCTCCTGCATGGATAACACACAATATAGTTTGGGACTCTTGGTAAATAACCTAAGCCACAGAACACACATGCCAAACACAAAACACTTAAAACCCAAAGGTGTCTCACACCATTTTAAGGATGAGAGACTGAAACAGGAATAAAAGATGAAATGAGAAATTTACAGTATTGATGATTGGATTTGTTTCTCTGGAAAATGTTACTTTGAGGAAAAGCCATCTATCTTGACACAAGCTCACTCCTTACCAGCTGGAGTGTTACAGGTTTTCCTGCTGTTGAATAACCCTAGACTGTGGTGTGTCCTGGCTGGCTGCAGTTCTGCCAGCTACAGCTGTTTTGTCCTTGACCCTTTCCTGTTTGTTGCTGCTGAGTGCCCGAGGTTCGTGTCTGTAGCTCTGCTGGCCCAGCAGCTTTTATAAATGACTCCAGGCCTGTTCCCGTCAAAATGAACTGGACTATCTTGAACAGTTTAAGTAGTGACCAGTACTTGGAGTCCTGTAGTATGAAAGGAGTTAATGAACTGTCAGCCCCCTAAGTAAGGCTTACCTTAGTGTAAGCCCATGACGTTCAACTGGACTCATCACTGAGCCTGTATAGTGGAGCTCATAAGGTGTTGAGGCCTGTTTGGCCTCAGTGGTAAAGTATCTTCAGATGAAAATCTGAAGCAGAAAATTCTCGAGCAGAAACGTTTCCCTCAGGTTGCAAGGTTTTGTAGCAAACGTTATTAATTTGTCCTTTCAGCAAGCAGGTATCACTGACCGTGTTCTGTGTGCCATTTTTTACATCTAAGCTGTTATTTAAGGGTTGTTGCCTGTGTAGAATAGCTGACGTTTTAATACAGATCTTGCTACAAATAGCTGGACTTGGCTGGGAACCTCCTGGCATCCTCTTTGAATGTCAGGAAATGGTCAGTTTAGTATTTTTAGTTAATACTAGAAGTTTGACAGAATATTTTATTGGTTGTGGACTGAATTTATGTTTGCAGAAAGAGCACCCCAGTAGCCTGGTTATTTGGGTACTCCTTTGGAAAGTGATGGCTGTGGCACAAGCCAAATTTACAACAGCGTGTGACTTTCTCTGAAATAGCTGTGCTGTTAAAGACAAAACTTACTGCAAGGAGTTTCTGGTTCTCTGTCCCTCATCCTTCACTTTGCATTTAGATACTATTGAAAAGGAGGAAACTGATTTAAATGCAGTCATATGTAAGGCACTACATGGAAGTGTTGGGAGAATTAATCGAAGCAGGTAATTCAGGGATTGAGGCTGATGGTTACAGGAGTGTAGAGTACAGAGTGAAGCTCAGGAGCCAGCTGACGAAAGCCTCATGGCTGGAGGAAAGGAGGAGATGTCTGCCAAAGAGAGAGAGAGAGATGAAGCAAGCAACTGTCAGATTAGGAGGCTGGAGTTTGGACTACTCCTTGGGGGCTTGGGGCTGGGAATAGGGATGGGCTAGGTGAGAACGGACAGGGAAACAGAGGCCAGTGGTAGAACTGACAGGTTTTAGACTTCAGATTGAAGGAGAGGTAACAACAGAATATCAAGCTTATGGAGAAATGGGAAAAATGTAGTCATATGCTGCCTATGACTGCAGTCTCTGTTCTGCAAACAACTGTGTATGAAACCCCAGTCACTGTTTTGGCCTTTCATCTTCATCAGTTTCTTGGGTAGCTGGCAATTCTCTGTGCGGGGACATTCAAGCTGAATGTGTCACCCAGTGCGGACTCTTAGCAGAGACGTCTGGGCACACTGGGGTGTGGAGTGTGGACTGGGAGCAGAGATCCCCGAGTGCAAGCTGATAAAGGCTGCTGACTCCGCATGTCCTCCGGCAGCTCTTGGCCAGGCACGTGGTTCTGCGTGGGAAGCTGTGTGCTCACAGGGGCCTCTCGGCAGGGCTTGTCCCACTACCTACACACAGTTCGCTGCTCTCACAGCCACCTAACATCCAGGTGAGTGACTGGCTTGCATACTACCTGTAACTATTAAGTACTTACTGTGATCAAATGCCTGTGAAATGGAAGCCGCCATTTAAAATAAATTTGTGTATGATCCAACAGCTCCTCCTCTGCTGAAACAGATGCCAGTGCAAGCACATGATGCCACTGACCTGGAAAGTATATTCAGAAAGAAAGAATAAAGTTCTACAGGGCAGCCAAATGTACTGGCTCTTCTGCGCACTTGTATTGTGAACTTTCATTAGCGGTGGCCTATTTTCTTCCTGGTGTGCTTCCTTCTTCTCCCCGCACAGAATTACTTATTCCTTCCTTCTCCTCCTACCCATTTAACTGTTTATGCAAAGTGAAGAGATTACGAAGGGATGATAGGTATTGCTGTTGTCATCACTTAGCAACAGAGCCAATCTCTGTACTGTGGGATGCCCATACTAAAGGCCCTGTCCTTGTTTGATTCATAGCTGTACTTCAAAAGAGCTTGTCTCTGACCTTGGTCAAAATAAGGAATTGTTGGTTTTGTGGTACAGGAAAAACACTTTGTATCTGACCTCTGGTCTCACATTAATAACAAAATTATATCATTCTGCATGAGGGCCAGGCAATCTGAACAGGAGGAACGGGTGGGTAAAAGGAGAAGGTGATTGATTCAGTTTCCTGTGGACTATGTTAGCAAAAGGAGAAGTGTTTGAGATTCAAGGGCGGATATCCTAAATTCGGACATGAAGATGAAAAGATGAGAATCCAACAAGTTTGAAGAAGGCTGTTGAAGAAAGGCAGGTTCTTTTGTACTCTCAAGCTGGTTTTGCAAAGTACTTTGTTCGCTGCTACTTCAGGACTTTCCATGTTACAGTTTTGCTGAGGCAAGTAAGTGTGCTGCACTTACTGAATCTGTTCTCTGATGTGCGGAGGACAGGTTTGTATACAATGCCAGTATGTTGGGATGCGAGGATCTATCAGCAGCACACCTGCAAGTTGCTATCTCACAGTGAAAGGCAGCCGAAATTAAGCTGCAGTAGTGATAAGCAAATGATGCCTAGATTAATCTGTGATCACAAAGCAATTTAGGAGATGTTTATTAGTAATGTAAATTTATGTATTAAGACAGACACACAAGGGGATTCTTGTGCAAGGTGGTGGAAGTGGATTTTTAGGTGCTGCTTGCAGTTGAGTAATGTCTAAACACTGGATCAAGAAGGAACCATGTCAGAGACGTCAGGAAAAAAACCAGAAGAAATTTTATGATACAGCTTCTTACCATGCACTCGTCTGATGCTAGTACAGTGAGAAGACAGTAAAAGCACCAAAGGCAGTTACTGCTCTTGTGCTCAATGATAGTGGTTAACCTTTTGTGTTCTGTTGTGCAGCTCTGCTGCAGAGCTGAGGCGAAATGGTCGGTTTCAGCCATTCGGGGCTGAGCCATGCAGCTCTGAATTTATAGGCTAGTCCGTTTTATCTCGTGTAGCAGTGGGACAGAGCCACGCACAGCTCCTGTGCCTCGCTGGAGAGAGCAGTAATTTCAAGGTCCTTATCTTGTTTGCTTTCTGATGGGCCACACCCATATTTATGGAAGTCTTGCTGGGTATGTGGGGAGCCTACAAAGTAGTTCTGTTTGGGTTTTTTAGAGTGTTCGGTTGACTTTCTACAAAAGTCATGAATTCCGGAGACTTTATAATCATAAAATCTGTTTATAGCCTTCAGTTACCAAGCAACGAAGGACAAAGTACTGAACCTTTCTATTAATTAATACATTTAACATGTTAGTGGGCTGGTTTTTGGGGGAAAATAAAAGGAAGCCACCAATCAAACGTTTCTAAAGCTTTATTTTTGCTTTCTTTAAGCTCATAATGGTGGATTTTTAAACTGTTTCAGAAACTCACTTGCAGTACCAGTGCAGAAAGTGGATCTGTGTGAGACAATGGTCTGAACTTTGACCCGATCACCTGTTTTGATCCCAATGTAAGAGAGTATGAAGTTATCTTCAAAATCCCTTTTTCCAGTTGCAGACTGGGCCCTTCATCTTCTTGCTGTGGTAGTTTAGTGAAGCCTTAATGCCATGCATGAACTGGTGTTTGCCTGGTGCTGCTGTGTCATCTTCATGTTCCCCTGCACATCCTCTTTTACTCTGCATTTCCCGTCATCCTTTCTCCCAGGGTGACTAAAGCCAGAAGCGTAACCCATCCGTTACACACGAGACAGGATGGATTTGGTTTTCCTTTGTGTAGGAGAGTGGGCAGCATTACTTAGTCTGAAGTACTGACGACTCCCTCCAAATTCCACTCTCATAATTTCTGTCTTTTTGACATTTTTAATTTTAGGGCAAGATGTCCATGGAGCCTTGGAGAATCCCATGGTGGATACAAGTATGTTGGAAGAATTCATCAGTAGTGACGTAGAGTTTGGAACTTTGTAAGTATTACAGCAACATATACTTCCCCTCCTTAGCAACATCTCTTAAATTGTTTTCATCAGTGCCATGATAAAATCTGAATGCGACAGTCAGACCTGAAATCTGAGTTTCAAGAGGATTGTGGCTCTCTTGATATTGTTGCTTGAAGCTGTGTAAGAAGACTTGGAAAAATCAATTACAGACAGTAATGGAAATATGGTCGTCTTGTAGTTCAACAGAATGAATGATAATGAAGTCTGGCATAATTCACAACTGTTATGCTAATTGTGGCATTAAATGCAAAGCTGTTATTTTAATATTCCTGTAAGTGCTAGTTTAGTGTTTGTGTACAGAGTAAGTGATATAAGTGAGACTAATGTATAACAAATTGAGAGAATGATGTAAACCTCCCAGTTTGAGGGAAGCAGGGCTACTGTTTTCATCCTAATGCTTCATTCAGAACAGAGAAACTGTCCATTAATCTCTTCTGAGACTAACTTTAACAGATACAAAGGATATATAATGCAAAGGGTCACAGTCAAGGGTGGAAAGTTATGCAGCACAGATCTATTGAAGACTTCGAACCCAAATCTTTCATCTAGATAACTATCAGATGACTGTTGTTCAATGCAAAATATTATTAGTGGGCTGACACTGGCACTTACCAAGAAGCAGAGCAAGAGGGGATGTTTTAAAAATCAGTAAACACGTGATTTTTCATTCTGGACACACTCAGCAGGACACATATTTACTTACAGTGGGCTAAATAGGCTTCTACCTGCTCTAAATCATGAACAATGAATTGATTCTCTCTCTACCCATGCTATAAAAGAAGAATGAAGAGGTTGTTGTACATAAATATATGTAACCTTTATTTCTAGAGTAACTAAACATGTATCAGGTTAAACAGATTATTGAACTCCTGTCTGACAACTTTAAAATGTTATTATTTTGTTTTTATACACAAAACAGCAGAAATATAAATGTATATATATATGCTATTATGTAGCTTACATATGTTAGATATTCTAGTTGCAGTGCTACTAAGTATTTACATGCAAGAAAATAATCTGGAGGCTCAACAGGTTTTTACACTGACACTACAGTAATACTTCATTAATTATGGGATTAAGAAGAACATTTACTGAATCATTAGATCTCTAGAAGTAAAATTATGAAGTATTTGTCTGTACTGCAGACTATTTGTGCATAAACAGAATAGAATCTCAGGAACTTGCCAAAATGTGTCAAAGGAGAAAAATATTAAAAGCCTCTCTCTATATAAAATGCAGATCAACATACTGGCACATGCAATACGGAATGCAGAATGCAATTAAAAGGGTGCTGTTACCACCAAGGTCTTGGGTGCATCTGGAAGTGTCCTAATGTAATAGAAGAACCCTCTGTAGTTCCTTTAAATGGCAGCGAGATGGCATAGGATTTTCTCTCCCTTAAGCTGCTTTGAAAGCACCATCACGAAGGACTGAAAAACTTGAAATAAAATAGGAGACGTGGCAGACCTATGCCCTCAACTGACAGGAGACAGAAGCATAGCCTCTCTGTAGCGGTCTGCTGTTGACTTAGGATGCTCCTATTTTCAATGCAGAAGGAATGAAGTGGTTTTGCTACGTAGTGTGGGAACACCTGCTTGTTGCTGAGAGCTACTCATGGAGTACTTGGCCTAGCTTAAACTATGGTCTAGTTCCAGGTCTCACTCTAAGAGAGTAATCCTTTACACAATGTCTGACAGGAGAAACAGTGCAAGTGTAAAAGCAAAACAAGAATATCACAGGGAGATATAATACAATATAATCAAGCATATGTATCAAAAAGTAAATAATCAAGAACCTTCTTTCAAACCTCAGGCAAGTAAATGGGCTGAGCTGTTAGAAACAAGTTGAGAGCAAGGCTCCTAGTGTCAGCTGCACACAAGGAAACATTCACTTCCTGCCTGAAAATCAGGAGAAAGCTGCACAGTAAAATATGGGCTGGCATGTTCTTCTACAGAGCAGTGTGCCCGAAGTTCTTTAGAAAGGAATTGGGAGGTCATGTTTTCAGAGATTTATGTGTTTGTGTAACAAAAAACATTGAACACTAAAAATCACAGAGCATGCTGAAGTTGTTTGGCTTTCCACAATGACCTCTCTGAGCAGGGGTGTTAAAACATAACTCTCTCCTGCTTGGCTATGGGGTTTGGCAAAGAGGTGGCTATGGATCACATGGAATTTCTTGGTTCCCAGCCAGGATTCCTCTGTCATGCCTCCAGTCCCTGGCTCTCATAATGACTGATCGTAACTGCCTCTGCACCTGCTCCCTGTAATGCTCCCACCGGGGGTTTGAAGGTGCTGTGCTATGCTAGGACCTTGCCTCAGCAGGGTGCCAAGGGTGTTCCTCCTGTGCAGTCCTGATTGCCAACAACCCTGAGCTGCTGTGGAGGTGGCCCTGCTTTCCAATTCATAGGATGTGAACTGGGAGATGAGCCTCTTGCTTATGTATCTCTACACAAGGAAAGCAGCCTAGCTCTGCCTGAATTTGGCACGGCACAGTGTTAATCGGCAGGCGTTTTCATGGCAGGTGACGTGGAAGCTGTTGGACGACGGTACTACATGGGGCGTTGCATGGATCTGTACTTCGTGAGCACCCTTTGTCGTGGGCAAGAGAGCCTAGACTCAAGAAATTTTTACTTTGTTACCAATTTAATTTTTAATTTGTTACTCGTGTATTGAGAAAAAGAGAATATAAACAATTAAACACTTAGGGAAACATCCTTCCTTCCCCCCGCCTTTTCGAGGCTCAGTTCAAACCGAGCGCTCCTCGCTCCTCCCTCCTCCCCTTGTCGCCGCCGCTCCTCACGCTCGGTCCCTCCCACTGCCGCCGGTGGGGGTAGGGTGGGGGTGCGTAACGGCTTCTCCTTCCGGCTCCTCGCTCCTTACTCATTTTC
>NW_008794621.1:1899808-1977628 GCF_000699145.1 Aptenodytes forsteri | reverse complement strand
CCCGAGGCCCCCGCTGCTCAAGCCCTGCCCTTACGATTTATTCTTTATTCAGGTTTCAGCAATGCGTCGAGATTCGCCCCGGTGATAAACTCAGGCACAATAAATAATGGGTCAGCAATGGTGTTTGGGTTAAAACATGACTGAATGGCTTGTCGCTGTGAGGAATGAGAGGGATTTTTGGTTTGTTTTGTTTTTGAAGCTTTTCTTTGAGGTGTCTGTTGGGATGGACCTGTTAGTACTCTTTATTTTCAATTCTTTTGTGATTTAGGCTTAGAAGATATTAATTATTGGTCTCCCACTACATTCTTCCAAGTGGAACTGGAATATCTGTGTAGGATTGAAAAGAGTGAGAGTAGCTTGTCACCCATGGAAACCCCAGGTTAAGCTTCCAGATCTTTTTGGTCAGCTTGTAAAAGCTCTTGTTTCAAACCGGGCAAATGTGCTTCCCCACCCGTGTGGCAGCTCCTGCTCCCTGCCGCACTTGGGCTGCCTCTCTGGTGAGTTAGGTGCTAAAATGGGACCTGCTAACATCTGATAGTGGCTGAGAGTGCTTTGGCCAGACTAAGGTCTTAAGAAATTGGCTACAGTTAGTGGACAAAGATGCTACAGATCTTTAACCTATAGTCTAGAGAGAACGGGTTTAAAGCCCCTGTGAGCTCCGTGTATTCAGAGTTAGTGGTGTGCCCGGAGGTAACGGAAGAACAGCTCATGGGAAGGAAGGAGGATTGAAGTGAGTGGGTCCTGGAGGGCAAGAGCTAGCAGGGATGGTGCCTCCCTGCATGGGGGAGAGGTGGAGGGCCATAGGAGATGGTCTCACAAAGCACAAGTGACATTGCTCCTGTGAGAAGGGGCAGCAACCACAGTGAGCCGTGCTTCCTGAAGATCCTGGTTAGTAGCCTGGTGGTCCCCCTTCAGCTGCTTTCAGCATTGCCTTGTGGTCATCCTCCATGTCTCTTCCCAGTAGAAATTAAAATCTCTTTTTCATCCCTAGGCAAAGCCAGTTACCAGACTCCCCACCGGACTCTGGATCGGAACCATGTTCTCCGCCACAGCTCCAGAGTAGGTCACATGAATTCTGCCTCTCCCAAGCTTGTAGGAAGGTCTCCAGCTCCTCTTCTTTCTCCTTACTTTCTTGTCTGTTTACTTCTTGCAGCCATGTGGCATGATGCTACGTGGCCCAGTGGGCCGCAGCCTCCGCTCCCATGCCCATCTGCTGTGGCACCCAGCAAGCTTCCCTGCAGGTTCATGGAGACTTACTCTGACCCCAGTGCCAGTGGGCATCCCTGCAACATCCCCCAAGGCTGCTGTGTGAAGACAGAAAATGCTGTGACTCCTTGGAATAATTCTACATCCTCCAGCTGTTTGGGTTTTAATTATTCATATTTTCAGCCAAATGCATCTCAGACTTCTGGGTAAATGATAAAGCTTTTATGCAAAGGATGGGACAGATAAAAAAAAAAGTAGAGCTGGTAGAAGACGTGGTTTAAGACTGGTGTAAAATTCCCATGGGTGTAGGGTTTTCCACAGGATGGCAGTGTTTAGACATTTTTGAGACACTTGTGGTTGAGGGTTCTTTAAACATCTTGATTGAAGTTCGGATTGGAAGTAGGAAAGGATTTCAATTTTTAAAACATTAGAAGGCTAAAGAGGGATCAACAGGTGCTTCATAACTGGATTATAAAAACATTCAGGCGTTTTGCAATACCTATTGCAGGGATTGGTCCATAAGGATCTTGTAAGTGTTCTGACAAGTGGCATGAGAGAAAAAAAAAATAATAATATTGTCATATCTATGTAAGCAAGTGAAATGGTATTTGTATACCATCTGCCATATTCACCCACCAGCATGTTGTGGATGCTTAATTATTAATGATTTAGTTATTTAAAATACACTGGCTAGTGCAAGCATCCAGCCGTGATACCTAGTAAGAATGAATTGACTGATGCATGCTAGAGAGGGACCTCCCTGGTATGGGGAGAGAAATGTGAATTCATCAGTGTTAGTCCTGGGCTTGCAGATGCTCTGTCCCTGTCTCCTCTTCTGTACAGAGCTCAATTATGTGTTACATGTGTGTGGGGGAAGGAAGCTGTGCCTGTGTTTCTCACTGAAGCTATTTGTGTTCTTTTATTTGTTTGTTTTCTAGTAGAAGGTGCCAGTTAGTCAAAATCATATTATTTTTTGAGGGAATACTTTAGTTATTGGAACTTAAGATACAAAATACTTCTTAATCAAATGTGGAACTTTTGGACAAACCCAGAAAAAGAATAACAATGTGGTGGGTGGGCTTTTCTTCTGCTTGCGGAGAAACCTTAGTTTGAGACCCTACTGGGCCTGACTGAGACCCAGAGTTTGGCTTGTTTTTTCCCCCATCCAGAAGGAATGACCATCTGTCAGGATATTCTAGCTTACATTTTATAATATCAAAACTTTGGAATAAAGTTTTTTCCCTTTGCACAAAGGAGCATGTTTTGAAATCTCAGTTTCTGGGAAAGGGGAAAACTGTTACCCATCAGTTGCCCCTTGAGATCTGTTCATTAACGCATTAGTTTAACTGCTACTAGTGTTTTCTGTATAAGAAGGAAAGTGAGTTCGTGCTTGGTGGAGTACAATTACTTAAGATAAAGCTGTGTTTTTAATGCAAATGTCAGGAGACAATAAAACCGTGCCACATACGCACTGTGTAAATTTTTAAAAAGAGATCAACTTCTCTATTCATATGAAATAAAAAGATAAACTAATTTATGTTTTGGAAGGAAAAATTGCATAATTCAGTTTTAAAAAGCCAACAGCAATCTCCTCCCCCCAGCAAGTCAGAATTTGGGTGACAATACAATTAGAATGGGATACCTGGGTATTCTCTTGTTATGATTCTGTAATATCTGTATTTATACTTATAAATGACTAATGTAACGTGTATTTTTAAAAAAGTATTTCTGCAGTGTCAGGCAAAAAAAGGAAGCTCTCACAATTACTGGGAGATGCCACTGATTCTCCAGTTCAGTCTCGGGACTCCAGACAAGGTAAGCAACCGTGCGAAGATGAAATTTAATGTTTCATACTGTAGACAAGTAAATATTTTAAGAGCACAGCTCCTGCTGGCTCTGAAAAGGTAGCTGTATTAACAGTCTGTACTCCACTACCAGGTTTGGAGGAATTTACCTTTTCAGTGTTTTTGAAAACCAGGACCTATTTATATTTGTCGAAGAGAGAAGCGTTAGAGGTTCGTGTTTCCTGAGGACTCTCTGGACAAAATATTCTGCCCTTTTCCATGTGTGAGCCTGCAGTACACAGATGATACTATACTCTGCTGACTTTGCTTGGCACTAAATTGACTGGGCAAATAAACCATCTTGGGTCAGCTTAACAGGGAATTAATGTGGTGGATGAGCAAACAGATTGCAATTTCCCTTTATCATCTCAACTCTGTATTTTTTCTACAAAGTGTATCCATGCACAAGCTTGGTAAAAGCTGTGTGCTTCTCCCCACCCCTTCCCCAATTAATTTAATTCATTGTTTTATCAAGATAAAAATGCTAAGCTTATACTAATTGATACAAAAAAGGTTATCGGGCATGTACAGAAATGGATCAGCTTCTGTGAAGCGTGAGGCTCTTTGCAAATGAACAGTTTGTAATGAACAGTTTATCTGAGGAATTTCACCCTTGTCTGTTAGTGGAAAACCTGAGAGTTGCTTGTTATTTCTTCGGAGTAAGTTATTCTTCAGCATTAAATCAATCTTTTAGAACGCTTTTAATGAGTAGCAACTGGATTTAGTAGATTACTTTTCCTTTGGTATCTTTTATTTGATCAGTGTTGCTTGATTGTGACTAGTCCTCTAAGTCTACCTCTGCTGGAAAGAGAAGATGAGCAGACGCTTCTGTATCTAAAATTGCTATTGCTGGTTTTAATACTTAAAGGCACAGCTTTGAAATATGCTTTCCTTGGGAGTCACTATTAATAAAATCTTACTGACGCACGTGCTATAGGAAAAAGAACACAGCCATTGGTAAAAATGGCATGGGGATCATTTAGAAATGAGGTGTGAATTTCTTTACTGTGGGTTTTTTTTTATATTTTCACTCTGCTGTATGTCAGAAGTGGGGAATTGCAAATGCAGCTTGGGCCTGAAATGATTCTGTAGGCTCTGTCTTACTGTGCTGCCACTGGCAGTGGATGGATCTTAGCTTATATGCTCAATGACTTATTTTCTCCTGTCCTTACTGCACTCCGTTTATCTGTCTCTCTTATCACATTCTCCTCTGTCTTCATAAAATGTATAATATCTCAGAGAATTATGGTTGACCCTGTCTATCTCAGAATGCTGTAATGTATAGTCAGAAAGCATTAACCAGTCAAGCAGATGTAGTGGTGAATGTGCTTGCTATTGGAAAACTCTGCCTCCTGCTCTGGGACGAAGTACCTGTTGCAGTGAGTTGGAGTATATTCAGTTTAAACCTGTAGTAGAGAGAATGGGAAACATATGTAATTATTTTGTGTAATTGCTTCTTGCAGTGTTGCAGATGTACAGTAAAATGCTTAGCTTTCCTTCCCCCAGCCCCCAAAAAAAAAAAAAAGGAAACTAGCCATCCTTTTGGAGAGAATAAAAATAGGACGTGTTACTTGTGTAATATTTTGCAAATCAGGAAAGCTGAAAAATTTATTTTCTAGGGCAAGGGAATATAACACAATCTTTTGGAATAACTGCAAAGGACAATCAGATTTAAATATATATGCAGTATATTTGTGCTTTATATGTATGTGTAGATATGTAAATATATTTATAAAAATGTTTATGCAGGATTTTTGGCTAGTCACAAAAGTAATAACTGAATTTTCACTATCTTTCTACAGCAACTGTTAAGGACTGTGCTGCTGAAGTGCAAGAATATGACAGTGATGGACAGAATGCAGCTTTGGAAAAATGCTGTCAAGCTCTAACATGGCAACCATATCAAACTTCTCAGTGGAACAGCTTATTTAACTCTAATTATGAAAAACTGTAAGCACTGATGTTTGCACTTGGAAAACGTGGTTTCTTGGGGTTTTTTTGCTGGTATTGTAGTTTTGTAGGAATAAATGATACATTTGGCATCCCTTGTTCTTACTGAAAATAAGACTGGAGAAGGAGGTGTAGCAGGCATGATGGAATATGAACCTGCAGATGTATCAGATAAGCAGAACTTTAAACACTGGTTGAAATTCATGCCAGGTTTTCTGATTTCCCTTCGAGGATCTAGGGGCAAAAGAAAAATGAGTTTAACTTAAAATACCTTTAATTTTTGTTTATTTTGTCAAGCACATTGGGGCAAGTAATTATGTACGATGTGCAACTGTATAGCCAAAGATTTAGCATTTTCCTGTATAAATCAGAACTGTAAATCCTTTTTTTT
This sequence comes from Aptenodytes forsteri, assembly GCF_000699145.1. Taxonomy (NCBI): domain Eukaryota; kingdom Metazoa; phylum Chordata; class Aves; order Sphenisciformes; family Spheniscidae; genus Aptenodytes; species Aptenodytes forsteri. The sequence goes on along the minus strand of NW_008794621.1, from coordinate 1,972,237 downwards.
GGCCACATGATCTGGGAAAGGTCATTCCAAGTTCACTTCACATCCCTGGTTTTCTCCATTCTAGTATTTAGTGAATCATTCCTTTTAACAAAAACCCTTCTACAGTGTCTGGTCAGTTCGCCAGGATTGGTGTAAACAATTTGTCACTGTCTCCGCAGGACTTAAATAGCATAGTGATTTTTAATGTTCCTCTAGCCCAACCTGCCTAAAGCACTTGTGGGAGTTTGGAGTGTATCAGTGTCATTGCTGGACACTGACGTTCCCTGTTTGTGCACAGCGTGATAGGGGCAATACACATCTTACTGTGTCCCACACAACCCTTCTCCTAGGGTATTGACATGACAAGAGAGCAGACAGCTCAGTGTTCACACCTTTCTACTCCTTGGGAGCTGGATGGGCCAAGAAACCTCCAGCTGTGTTTGTGATGTGAATTGTCACTCTAAATGAAAGTGGCTTCCAACTCCTGTTATGCTTTCAGTCAACGACTACATTAGAGCTGTGAGCTGATGTTGGGAGATTGCTCTCCTGACGCTACCCAATTACTTGTTGGTTCCCATACACTTAAAATTGAAGTTCCAGACTTACATTTCTTGGTGGCTTGTCTCAACAAAGACAATGTGATGCTGAGCGTTAAAGCATCCAAATACATGTACCGTTACCATTACTGTGGAAGGGGATTGAGATATTATTTGCAGAGGAAGTCAGCGTTACTTTTAAGCGAGGTCAATGGCAGTGCCTTTGTTCCAGGATGCACTGTAATTACGGCACAGTGCACAGATTTTCTGAGTAGTGATCCTGTATTCTGTTAGCCTCAAAAGAGTCACGTGCTTATCACTGCTCAGTGTAGATTGATTGGTCCTGTACCTTGAAATTGTTGTGCCCACTTTAAGGGCATTTCTAAGGTTAATTATTATTTTCCATTTTATTCATCCAGTATTTTAACCTTTTGATTATTTCATTTTAACAACAAAATGCTGTTAGCTGAGGTAGATTCATTAGAGAAGATTACTCTGCCATTAATTATGCCCTGCATCGTGTCTGCTTGGCACTTTCTTAGCCCCTTGCCCCATTACTATTGTGACTGGTGGGACTCTATTCCAAAGATGTTGTCTGAAGACTCAAATTCTGAATAGAAAGAGGAATTTGAAGTGTATTTCTAGTAGGCATGCTTGTGTGACAGGGATATCCCTTGCTACCTAAAAGTTCTTCCAAGTTTTGCTGTACTGCTTGGTAAGACTGACCATTCTTTGTATGATCAGATCAAAATATGTATTTGCTCTTAGTTACTGTAAATGGTGTCCTCAGAAAATGATAAACAAGAAATTCCTCTTTGGGAGTCATTGTTCCGAACAATTAAACTTGGAGAAATGGAAATTTGTACTTTCGCTTCTCAATCTGCTTGTCTGCATGTAAGCAAATACTCTGAAATTGCTCTAAGGATATCGGCTAATGAACTTGCTTCACACCTAAATCTGAAAAACGACTCCTTCCCCTACTATGAAATAGACACATTTCCTACATAAATAAAAAGAACTACCAGTTGTAGGAAGAAACTGAAGAAGCTTTGCTTCTTTAATAATGCTGGTTTGAGGAGATGGTAGACACTTCATTATAATTTTAAATATGAATTAACATATGGCTTGGTAGTTTTGAAGTAGTAACAGAGTAATTTTCTCTTTATTCCCTGTCCCAGATAATCGGTGATTGTTTGAAAGGGGCCTTTCGTTCTTAATTTATAAAAAGATAATAAGGTCTGTACATTTCTTGTAAAGTCTGTACATTTTGATTTTTCCAACTAATAATGTGCAAACGAATGGGTGAGTTCTGAAAAGCCATCTTCAGTAACTGTGTTAATGGGAGGTTCTCTGTAGCATCAGACGAGATCATCATTATCAAACTTTCATTAGCAAGAAAAGCCAATGCCCATATAAGAGAACCATGTAGTCCTATTATTTCAGAATTATCCATCACTTAAATGAGAGGACTGGAAACATTGTTGGGATGGTGAGTTCACTGGCTCTTTTAGAAAGATCTTTTGATACCTTTCCTTGTTTGCTGTGAATCATAAGGACAGAATACTCTTCTCTTTGGGTGACAGATTAGCCCTTTGAATAAATAGAATAGGGTTTCCTTAGTTGGGGTAGGATGGACAACATTATAAAGGAGAGTTCTATAGTCATCTGGCCAGAGGGTCAGTATCGATAGCTTTTCATTTAGCCTGAGTAAAGCCTTATTTGAATCCCAGCAGCTTCTGCAGAAGCACTTGGTGTGGGAATTTGGGAACAAAATAGGGAGTCTTGCTGGCTCATTAGCACGTTGTTGTCTGCAGCACTAGTTCAGCTCTGTTGTTTATAGCAATGTTATAATGAGTGCTTGAATACACTAAAAGGTTTGGTTGTGCTTTTAGGTGAACAGAGTTCCTTTATACCAGATCTGAAAGTGAGGATTTTGCAAGCTTCTCCACCTCTGGTTTCCAAACATTTCATGTGTCAGACGAGAATTAGAGTACACTTTATATGCATTTTCATTTTTACACCTCTAAGAGGCTAAGAAGAAAATACTGGTAGAACTGGTGATTGCAAAGATGTATTTTGGCTCCCATTTTATCAGTAAAAACTCAGATGGGTTTTCAGACCACATAAAAAATAGGAACTCAAGATGTCACTCAAATATGCCTGTACTTAAAGTTGCTATTCTTTCTTGTTTTTGTAGACCCACTGTAGGATATCACATTGTCACAGACAAAGGATTTAATTTTTCAACAACAGATGATGCCTTTGTGTGCCAGAAGAAGAATCATTTCCAAATCACAGTCCATATTGGAATCACTGGACATCCAAAATATGTCAAAACTCAGCTGGGGGGGAAACCAATAGAAAAGTTTTACTTGAAAGCTTTTGGAATAAAGGCAAGTATTTCTCCTCTTTGTGATTATTACTGTTAATAAATTAGTATGTGATTATCCATAGAATAAGGTAAATAATTGAAATGAACTCTTTTCTTAGTCATTTTTGACCAAGAACTGACAAAAGAGAACTCTTAAGTTACTGGTGACTTCCGTGTGGAACTCTTTTGGAAAAAAGTGACATTTAATGGATGCTTGTGCTGATATATGCTGAGAGATGTCATGTTTGCCTGTTTGCCATAGTTTCACTGACTTCCTTCTCTTTGGCTGAAATTTTGTTCCCTCTGTGGGCAGTGCAGGAGCGTCATCTGGTGTGTAGGTGGCCAGTCTACCCATTGGTCGAAAAGATGCGTTGTAAACAACAATTCACAAAGCAAAGAAAAAGGATCAAATCTGTTTTTCCTGAACAGCGCACATGTAGAAAACCAACAAAAATTCCCCATTTCTTCTTGCCAGGCTTTCCGTTTTCATTTTAAGAACCAAATTCTTTCCAGCCAATATGGGTCCACAAGCTTGCATATACAGAAGTAGTAAGAAATGTTAATCTTTTTGGAAGATTTTACCAGGTTTTTTACTTACTACCAAAACTGGTTAATTGATTTAAGTGATTTAAAAAATCCATGTAGCTGTTTTACAAGGCAGTTACTACCAGTTTTGCTTAATGCATTCTAATGCAGAAGAAATCAGTGAATATTACTGTCATCTGTTCCCATCTGAAGCAAAGTGCTGCTTGGTACATATTAACATTTACACTTTGGGATAGGATGAGCCAGTAACAGTCTAGATTCAGAAAGCAGTTTTTCTGTCGCAATAATGCGTGAGGTATAAAATATATAAATTATATATATTAACATTTATACTTTGGGATAGGATGAGCCAGTAACAGTCTAGATTCAGAAAGCAGTTTTTCTGTCGCAAATTAATGCGTGACTTTTCCTTTTTTCCCCCTTTCAAATTATGTCCACAGAATGATTTGGGGCTTCAGACTAGCTGGAACACAGCACTGTCAGGTGTCAATTGATCAGGAGTCAATTCCCATGTTATTTTCTATAGAGTTCCATGAGAAATGAGAGAGATTTCACTGTTTCAAACACAATTTGCCTATTAATTTCTATTGCAAATTTTATGTGTTTGAAATTTAATATTCTTGTTATTTTTGAAAATTCTTTTTTCTTTATAGGTGGAAGCTCCAAATCAAACAATTGCTATTGAACAGTCTCAGTCAGATCGAAGCAAAAAAACTTTCCATCCTGTTAAGTAAGAATTTTGAGAAATTTATTCCGTTTTATTTCAATACTTGATTGGTCAGAAATGTGAAGTAGTTGTTTCTTGGAAACTTATAGTAGCTCTAAGCCGGTCTTCTGATCTTTGTCCAGATTCCATTCCGCGTGTGTGCATAGAATCACAGTAGTAATATATACCTGGTCTCCCTTCATTAAGGAAAATTTTCAGCAGCTTTACAAATGTGTTAAGTATGCCTATCCAAAATGTTTATATTCAGCTGGCAACACTGTTGTATGAGCTGTATGGCAGATGCATTTCCCATCTTAAGAAATGTCAGTAATGTTCCTGTTCTACGTGGGCATGAGATGTATTTGCAGTGCTTTTAAGGGGGAGTGCCCCTGCTAGAAACATACATGCAGCTTCTCCCTGGAACTCTCTGCCGTTCTTCTGCATCTTAACTCACTGACAGAATCAATGTTTGTTCTTCTGGCATAAGTGTCTTCTGTTGGAGCTGTTCTGTTCTCTATAAATAATTAAAGAAGCCTTAAAACAGAAAAAGATAAGACAGTGTCAAGTTTGACAGGACAGTGCTGGAATAAAGGCTGCAATATATAATCTGCAAAAATTAGCTTTGAGCTTGGAAGGAGAGCTCAATTTTCACTTAATTACCTCTATCATGGCATTTTTCTTCCTTTTGCATACTGAAGAATAGATTCTGGGTGTAAATTGTTTCATGGGTGCTGATGGTGTAGTTTTCATTTATACCAGATGAGAACACAGTCAATGGACTGTTGTTTTCTCCATGCAAACTCTTTATTCATATTATTTATCACTGACAGGAGCAGTGCCACTATGTATTTGAGACATAGGTCTGTATTTTGTACTTCCAGACATAAAAATTAGGTGCAGGTGAAAAAAGGGGCAAGCAGTAAAATTTATTTATTTTAATGTGGAAACTCAGATCCAATAATAAGCAATGTTACCCTTGGCAATCAACAAATACCCATCATATGGAACACATACGGTTTTATTATGTTCAAGACCGTGTACAAACAGACCAAGAAACACAAGACTCCTATTACTAAGAACAGTTTCCCACTGCTGGTGCTTTATCCTGTTTGTTTATCTCCTTGACATAGTCACTGTGTTTTTAATGCATTTTTATAAACCAGGGTTACTGCATTTTTACTGGGGTTCCTCTGTTTTTTCATTTGTCAGCTTTTCTCAAAACTATATTAATGAGTTTGAGGAAATCTGGCTTGAGCCAGGTAGATCTCAATTGCCTATTTCCCTGATCTTGTTTTCTTTTCTATTTTAGAGTTGATCTGCCAGGGGACCAGATAACTAAAGTAACACTGGGAAGGTTGCATTTCAGTGAAACAACAGCAAATAATATGAGAAAAAAGGGGAAACCTAATCCTGACCAGAGGTATTGCTGTAGCTAGTTGGCCTGTGTGTGTGAAGTGGAAAAGAGGTGGTCTACTTTAGAATGGAGCTGATGTTTGTGAAAAATCTCAGCATTGCCAAATCCTGTGATTTTTTTAATTTCAAATTCTGTGATAGTTGGTATGCTTAAAGGCCTCCTCTAGAGTCACAGGATGATGTGAGAATAAAAGAAAGTATCTCATCCTTGTGGTTAGAGATTGTTTCAGGAAATCACAGCCAGAATGTTGGCTGACAAAATCAGGCAGCCAAAAAACCAAATGATGATCATTTTCTTCTGGGGAAGGAAGGGTCTTCATCTTTGAGTCTTCATTACTTAAATTTGTCAAAATTACTGTAATCTTTGTTCATTTTCAGTGATTGTGGGGCTTGAAAGAGCGTATTACTTGAGAGCGAAGGAAATATTTTTTCTTTCATATTGTAACATAAATATATTTAAAAAATGTTCTGGCTATCTTTTTATGAATCAGTAACAGCAGTTGCATTTAAAACATTTTATTTTTTTCTGTGAGAAGACATTACTTCAATTATTATCTTGATTAAATCAATTTCAAATTAGATACTTCATGCTGGTAGTTGGACTGTATGCTGTCTCTCAGGTTGAATTCTATCTACTGTCTGCAAATGTCTCTGAAAAGATCATTGTAAGGGTAGGTAGAAATTTATATTGCTTTCATGTGAAACGTATTTACAAAACTGTTTTGATATTCATAGGAGACTACGGGGGGGTAATTCTTGGGCATAAAAATGACCATTGAATCAAAAAGATTGAGGAAAAAAGATTACTGTTGCATATTATATGAATATATGAATATGTTGTTATCTTTTAATTATCGGCATTTTAAAATGTTAAAAGCAGAGCTATAGAAGAATTTAAAAAGAAAGCTTGTTGTGAATTCCAATACAAAATACATTGACTTTTCCAGATTGTTTTTTCTTTGAGGTGAAACAATTTCCGGCACTTGACAGGAAATGGTAAATGCTTTGTAAATGGTAAATGACTTGGTAAATGCTTTCATTGGCTAGATGCTTCATTTTCAAAGGAGGATGAGAATGAAAAAAAATGCAAGGGAAGAAGGTCAAGCAGCTCTAGGAAGATTAAGACCCATAGCTGCCCCTTTCCAGTGTGTTTCCAGAGTGTCCCAGCTCTTAATTCGGTGGTTGTAATATAGGTTTCAAAACAGAAAAAGGAAGAATTGGTCTCTCTTCCTCATGACCATTACTTTTCAGTCCTCTGATCCACATAAAGCTTTCCTTTTAGTACTCAGCTTTAGCCTATAGAGTTAGACTTAGAAGAGAGGAAAAATCCCAGAGCTCTATTGTAACAGGAGCTATGGAGGGTTAGGGTTAGGAGAGAGAGAAAGTGCAGAGCCCCAGCATGAGTGGGGTTGCAAGGGGACTGCCAAGGAAAGGTGGGGGCTGCCAAAAGCTTTCAGTCCTGGTCCCTTTTTCACATGACCAATAGCTGGTGGTTAACATCTGAACTGGGTGTAGTCTAGGGTTATGGTTATTTCTAGGGTGAAGATTATGCTTAGGGCTTAGAAAGATGGGAAATGCATAGGTGCCATGTGGTGGGGCTGCAAAGGATGGTGAGGGCTTCTGGAAGACTGCAGTCCAGTGAACTTTTTCGTGTGGGCCAATTGAGGAGCTGCTTCTTTTTTGCATGGAGTATTTCTAGTCCTTGGCTTACGGTGAGGAATAGGCTTAGTATTTTGTTTTAGAGTCAAATAAGACCAAGAGCTCTAGTGTATTAAGCGGGACTGGGAAGCAGCTCCTAAAGATAGGTGAGGGCTGTCTAAAGCTTTTAGTCCTGGCATCATTTTTTGTAGGCCATTGCTTGGGTCCTTTTTGGTGGCACATCGTCTGCCTAGGCTTATGATTACAGCCTGGTTTAGCATTCGGGTTTGGAGAGAGCAAAAATGCAAATCCCCAGTATGTGTGGTGTTGCACAGGGGTTTCCAAAGGAAGATGAGGGCTTTCAGACGGTTTCGGTCCTGGCTCCTTTTTCGTATGGGCCATTACTTTCTGTCTTCTTGTGCCATAAAGCCTCTTCCTGCAGTTACAGTTAGGTTTTTAGAGGGCAATATGGCTGAGAGCTCCTTTCTGGGTGGAGCTGCGAAAGGGCTTTGAAAGCAATGTTTGGAGTTCAGTAGTTTTCTGCCCTGCTGAGAAGTTTCATCATCCTGGCCGTTGCTGTGGGTTCTTTCATTTCAGGATGCTGAAGCATTGTGTTTGTGTCATTCCTGCATAGTTAGTTCTTTTCCTCTTTTGTCCATTAATTTCCACAATACTGTGTTCGTTGAATTTCTCTTTCTGCATCTAGCAGTGTTACAAATATAATCTCTTTACTAATTTGGGAAAGCTGTTGAATTTTCACATTTGACTCATCCTTGGGATTATTTTTACCTTATAAGATAAATATTTTTATGTAAGATTTAGAAATTTGCATTTTTCTACCATTTTTAATGTTAGATTCTTTTGAAATTTCAGTGAAGAGAGCTCTTTCGATGTGTGTGAGACAGTTTTTTAATAGGAATCCAGGGAATGAGATTTTGCAAACCTGGCCACTATTCCAGACAAAGAAAAAAGAAGGCAGAAAAAGAGAAGGATTAAGAGGCTGTGATTTGAAGTGGTGAAAATATCAACAGGAAAGCTGAAAAGGAAAAAAAAGTCATTTTCCAGATGTCTGACGGGGCTTCAGTGGCAGGGTACAGTGAGCCAGCCACTGGCTACCTTAAAGTGGCAAAGCTGTGCAAATGCACCGTGAGAGAAAGCAACTCACGTTCTGGCCCTTTATACACTCAAACATAACATAACAAAACTACCAGCTGAGTAGTGGTTATCAGGCATATCAGATCATGCTCTAATTGTGGCAAACGGTGATAGGTGCTCAGCACCATGCCCTGTAGATGGCAAAGCCTTGTGAAAGCCTGGCTTCTTTAAATGAGTGCGAACTTTTTATAGTGATCATACTTTTCTTGAGACTCAAATTTTAAAGCCTGAATTCAAAGTTAAAAAAAAAAAACAAATTAATTACTGAAATCAAATGCCTTTTCTAATTATACACACTCTGTTGTTTTTTTGGTGTTCTTTAAAAGACCCTGTTTCCTTGACATGAAATTTCTGAGTTAATTTTAAACATTACAGAGGATTTTATGAACCACGTGTGTTTAATCTCTGCCTTGTTTGCTCTTTTCTGATTTCCAGCCTCAGCTAAAATTTGCTGGTAAATAAATGGTTATGTGGCATAATGTCAAAGTTAAAATTTGGAAAGCTTTGGACATTGATAATTTAGCTTAAGGTGATAATAAAGTAGAATTCAAGGGAAAAAGCAATGAGGCCGATGCTGTATGAGTAGAAACACTTACTTAGAAGTGACTCCACTCTGTTTTTTTCTGTTGGTGTGTTAGAAAAGCTCTTGAATACAATTTTAATATTAAAGATTTGGCATTTCATTTTCCCTGAATTCCTGATGGAATAAGCAATAGTACATCTATGTTATACTATATCTTTAAACATAATTTTTTTCTTCCAGGCATCTAACCCAGGGCAGTTTGAGAATGACAGTGATGTACTGTGGCAGCGAGGACATGTTCCAGAGACGATAGTCTATCATGGTCGAGTAGGAATTAACACAGATGCACCAGACGAAGCACTGGTTGTCTGCGGAAATGCAAAAGTTATGGGCAGAATCATGCACCCATCTGACAGCCGAGCAAAACAGAATATCCGGGAGGTGAGGGCGGGGGAGTATTTAGAGCATCTATGTTTGCGCCACAGCACGTGTGGATCATTGTTCTGACATGTGAAGCACCTTCTTTACCCTGGGTGTGCTGAAATGCTGGCCTAAAGAAATCGGGTGTACCGCTGTGCTCTGTAGAGCCATCGCCTATGGACTTTGGAAGAGGCCGCCCACAGAAGCTGGGGATATCTGTGTAAATGGGAGTTGTCAGACTGAAGGGTAACTGGCAATACAAATACAAATAGCACTCTGCTAATGGGGAATGAGAAGATTGTCCGTATTTTTCGATGCAAAGATTGGCCAAGTGGCCATGTCAGGCTTGTTGCTATCTCACTGAAGTCCTTGGTGCCATGACCGTTCCTAACGTTTCAACATACGAATCTTGGTATTTATCCAACTAGGTCGATACAAATGAGCAGTTGAGAAGAATAACACAAATGAGGCTGGTGGAGTATGACTACAAGCCTGAATTTGCATCTGTTATGGGAATAAAAAATACTCATGAAACAGGTATTCAGTCAGCTCTGTTCCCATTTTTCATTAACTTCCACTGTTGTTCATTGTGCCATAGTGCCTTTTAACACCCTGCTATTTCATCCTCATTTCTTAGGGTGCTACAATTGCACGCTGTTCTGTGTTTCTCTTGTGATATAAAAATGCCAAAATTAAGTATTTCTGGTATTTTCCAACTTCCGTTTCAATTTTTAAAGATTGAGGGTTATTTTTCCAGAGGGTTAATGAAAATGAAGTACGTGACCACAAACAATTTTGTTCTTATTGCAGAGAAACTGGACTTCTAAAGGTTTCTGTTTGTTTTCTGTGGAATGGAAAAAAAAAAAAAAGTGAAATCCTGGATTTTCCTACCACAGAGAAATTCTAGATCATGTTTGGCCCTACCTGTAGCTTTTAGGTTGGTCGACTCAAAGCACACAACCATGGTCAATGGTATGCCACTGTGTTTCCTGACTTTAGTTTATCTTGTGAACAGGAATAATAGCCCAGGAGGTGAAGGAGCTTTTACCTCAAGCTGTTAGAGAAGTTGGAGAAATTTCTTGTAATGATGGAGAAAAAATAGAAAACTTCCTCATGGTTGACAAGGTATGGTCTTGAGAGAGAAGGTGGAGGTGTGTATTTAGACTGTTCCTTTCGTATATGGAGCTATAAACAAACACTATGCTTTATACAAAGCTCTAGGCCTCCACATGTGTTTACAAAAATAGTGTTTGGCAAATCATTGAGAAAAACTGAACCACCAGGTGTTAGTAAATGGCTGAATCTTTTAATGACAAAAAGTATTTACATTAAAATCTCGTTATAAATAAACATACAATAAAGAGAAAAGGAAAAAAACTAGCTTTGCTGAATAAAGGTGGATATCGATTTCATAGCATTGGTCCAACAAGTGGGACTCCAAAACATTCTTTTGTGTTTAAGTTAATTAAGTGTTCCAGAAGTGAATTAAGCAATGATGGCATTCTATTTGTTAAATAAAAACTTCCTTACTCTAATCCGGGTGTAATCACTTCATACCAAATACAAATGCTAACTCTGTGTGCTCTGTGGGAAGGTTTTTCTGGTCATCTGAAATCCTTATTATAGCTTCAAAATCATATACTATAAAATGTTTATGGCACACAAAGTAATTACCATGCTCATAGGTTGGAAACAATGCCTTAGTCTGTTGTCCTGTGGTCTCTTCCTCTACTTTTCCTGTAGAAATAGGACTGCAAGGGACTGTCAGTCACAGAGTCCAGTCACACATGACTGTAGACAGCGCTTGTCCACAGCATGGCTCAGAGCGGCCCCTCTGTTGTGCGCTGGTTCACTGCAGGTCAAGGACCACTTCCCAGCTTTTTCCTGCTTACAGCCGATAATGGGTAACCTTGTCTTGTCTGGATGATGTCATGAACATGATCCTGTATTCATTATATTCATGCATTCTTTCATTATTCTATAGAAAACACAAGTTTACACCACAAAACTTGGAGAAAATATCTATAAAAAATATTGCATTTCATTTGTCTTCTTTTGATAGGCTACAAATAAATTAAATTCATAGGTTAAATCTGCTAGGCTGTATTCCATATAAAGGAAGCATGAATTAGACACTTTGAATAAAGCTGAGGAAAGAGCACTTTCTAGAGATACTGTTGAAAAGGAGACTTTTAGAAAATCTTCTGTATTTGGTCAGGGTTCCAGCCTGTAGCTGATTTCTAGATGCTCATAGAAGAGCAGTGGTGTTAGATAGTGACATTGGGTTTGTTTTGCCCTTTAGCCCTTCCTGTTACATTGTGTGACAGCTGCATCATCATTTGCATTTTTGAGCCCCCCCCCAACTGCTTTGGGGTCATCAGTTTTTTTATGACAAAACTTTTAAGTTGGACAATTGAGCTTTTGATTTATATCTCTGTCTGCTGAAATATCACACAAAATACCGTCTGTAACAGTGCCTCACAGCACTGCCATTTGGGCCCATCGTGTTCCCTTTCTACTCTGTAGCTTGGGTCTCCGGACAACACTTGCCAGGATGTCTTCCAGGGATGTGACTTAGCAAATGGAGAAAGCCTGCTGCACCCTGCAGGACGTGATTCTGCCATGGATGTGGCCCAAGCAGGAACGAGTTGTTACAGCAATGGCTTATTTGCTGCTTAGCATTTTCTTGACTAATTGGCTAGGTCTGTGATCACTTCACAAACATTTCAACATTGTTTTAATACAGTTAGGTAAATCTGTGCTTTCTCCTCTTTCTCCTAACACCTGTGGCAGAGCATGTGAATGTCAATTCTGCGACCTTTGGGTGACAGGGGCAGGAGAGATCTGTGTCTAACAGTTTAAGATGTATATTGAATTCAGAGATTTGGAACATCTGATGTCCAGGTGGAACATCTGCTTTAAACGTCTGGAGCTCCCAACTCCAGAATAACTCAGCACCTTGAGTAGTAAATGGGTGTTGCTTCGTATCTTTGCTTTCAGTTAGGCAGGTGATGAGGCCTTGTACTTTGTTATCTCACGTTCCAAGTTTAGTTCCAGATAAGCAGGATATTGGCTGGTTTGGTTGCGTCTCTTTGTCAGTTACCTGTTTGGAGCTGTCGAACTCTGTAAAATTAATTGATTGCATTACACATTTGAACCAGGCTCTGCTACTCTAGAGAAACGTCTCAACCGTGTGGAAATTTGCTATTTTGGGACAAGAATCTTTCTTCTCTTCTCAATCGCACTGTGCTCAGTACTTTGTCATCAGTGAGGCAGTAAAACTCTATTCAGTCCTTTTGTCCCAAAGAAAGTATTCCTTCATTTTGCCAGATGAGCCATTTTCTCAGCTAGTTGAAGCCACCTAGAAGAGATTCCTGCATGATTTGAAGAGAATGGAAAGGACAGCTGCTACATATCATTGATATGAGGACAAGTGACCGTATAAATGATTTCACAGTTCTAGGCACAGGAGGTTATTTTGAAGTCACTTTTTAGTTAAACAGGCTGTTGGTCTTCTGGCAGTAGAGACGTTTGCAACTTACCACTGATACCTGTGCTCTGGTTCTGTTTATACAAAATACTGTCTGTTTTTGTGGAATGCAGTCACCTTTAAAAGAAAGGTGTGCGTGACATTTACAATGTGAAAGGCAAAACTCTGCTTTTGCTTTCCTTCTGCATGACTTGACTAGACTGGAACACTTAGCAACATTAACTGCAGTAATAGCTTCATCCAAGGTTTAATGGCATCAGTCTGGTTGTACATTAGTATGAGAAAGCCGTTCTTTCAAACACAGCAAAGAAAGTATGCTGTTACTATGCTCCTGTAGTGGATCAGTAACCGTTTTTGGCTCAGAAATGGATAAAATACTTATTACCTGGATGGTTGTACTGAAGGCTTTTCCAGCAGCAGATTGATACCTAGATGATAAGCAGGGGGTAGAAGAATAGAAGGCTTTTCCTGGGTAAAATATTCAGGAGTAAATGGAGGGTGTCTGAACTGTGTTAGTTGTGGCGCTGATCACGGTATTAGAACTTACAGGACTCCTGTAAGAAGCTGGAGAAGTTGAAGGGGAGAACAAAATATTATGCCATCACAGCTTGACCTCTGGTTTGGATCTTTCCCTGTCTCACTGATTCCTGTGTGATTCACGTTATGTGTACAACATGGATAGAAACTCTGGCTTGTCTGAGCCAGGTTAGTCAATCCTGTAGCCAGATGGTTGCATGTACATCTTGCTAAGGGATTCTGAAATCTATGTTCAGCTGCAGCACTACAAATCAAATAGTAGATGCCTGTTGTGACAGTGATAAGGTTTAAAATTCAACACAGTATGAAGGTAAAATATAGTTTAAATTCTTGGTCTACGAAGCCCTTTAGCTTCTTAAAATTTTTCTGCAAGTCCTCATTTTCAATTTACTGCAAATTGAACAAGCAATTTTTACAATCTAGCAAAAGGGTTTTATAGTCATAAGTGCATCCCATTTACAGTGAGATAACTTGTGTTTGCATTGTAAATATTCAATGTATCTTTACGTAGGTGAATTCTGTACTCATTACTGCTTGTTACATCTGACTGATGAATATACTGTACCTACTTTTGTCATTGTTTTGCTTCTCAGGATCAGATCTTTATGGAGAATGTTGGTGCTGTAAAGCAGCTTTGTAAACTAACCAACAATCTTGAAGTCAGAATAGAAGAATTGGAACAGTGGAATAGGAAACTGGCCAGGCTGAAACGGATGAGCAGTTTAAAGTCAACAATCAGTGAAGAGAGCAAAGTCAGGTACTTCTGTCTGGAATGTTCTCTGATAGCTGTAACAGAAATTGGTAAAGTGGTCTCTGTGGTAGAAGTGAAAACCAATTTTGCTTGACAGTGGAGTTCAGCTCATTTCCAGCATTTAAGTTGTGCAAAAAATGCAAATTTCTCATATTTTTTAACTCACTGACAAAATTAGTATTTGAAATGGCTGTTAAATTGCACTCATTTTTGTAATTGCTTCAGTTGCATAAAGCAAGGGTAAATTATGTCCAGTTACAACCCTGGAGCTTAGGAAAGCTGCTAAGAGAAATCTGCAGAGCTGCTTCTGCAAGAAAGAATCTTCATTAGTGCTTCAGTGGAAGTGATGAGCATTTCCTATTTCTAAACCATTTCCCCAAGTTTTCTTTGAAATCAAATGTAGCATTTAATAGCATTCACCTGGGTGAGTTAACTGGGCCTTTGTTCTTTGAAATCAAATGTAGCATTTAATAGCATTCACCTGGGTGAGTTAACAGGAGGCCTTTGTTCTTGAAAATGAATGTGATGACACTTCTGCCTTTCTCTTTTTAAATGTTAAAATTGCAAAAGCAAGTGACATTAACACCCTATTGAAAACATCTCTTTTTCATTTATTAGTTGCTGAAGCATTTGAATGTTAAAAGAGTTTTTGTCTCTTACAGCAGGTATAGTCGAGCTACTAGTCTTTTGCCATCAAAAAAATCAGTCCTGCTAAAATCCAGCAAGGTGGGTGAAATTAAATATATGAAATATGCCTATGAGAGGGTTTTTGTAAGTGCTGAAATATTAGTGAAAGCTTTCATGTTTCTAAATATTGAATCAAATTCCTTAGCCAGAATTATTTAGTGTCATGCTAGAATCTTAAAAACTAACTGTAGTGAGATAGAAAATACATATGAGACACTTCCATTTCTTGCCTATACATTGTGTGTGTGAGAGTAGATCCATGCTGTGTGATGGTGTGGAGGAGGAGACCTCAACAGGAGAGAATTGTTGAGCCTGTAGGTGTGCTCACATGGTGCAGTGCAGCCTTACATAGAAATGCTCATTTCAGTTTGGAAGTCTGCACAGTGATAATTCTTCCTCAGCTTTCTTCTTTGGATGAGTCTTTCACTGTGGTTTGCAGTTAGCATCTCCTGTTTTGTACTGGATAATGCTGTCTTTCAGGTGGTTAAGACCTGGATAGGATGTCGTTGCTATTGCTGAATGACTTCCTCTTGCCCATATCCTGGTATAGAAAGAGGAGACCCCTTTTCACAGGGATTGAATGAGTTAGGGAATATGTGTTGACCTTTTTCATGACAATCTTCCTAGGCTGCTAAGTCCTGTTCTTTAAGATGAACCAGTGCTCATTTGCGTACCTTGCTTTTGCCAGTGCCAAAGAGCAAGAGAAAAATAATAGGTCGAATGTTCTTTATTCCATAATGACAATCAAATGCTCCATCATCTAAGATCATCCTACTTGTTTAGAAAGTGCCTTTCTTCTGTATTTAACCAGCACTGGTTTAACGTGGTCTGAACATATACTGAAAGCTGCTCATCTTTTAGTTCTGGCCACTGCTTACTGAGTTCTTAATTTGATTTTGCAATACTTCAAGAGTATGAAAAATGGCAGGAAGAAAAGAGAAGGAGCTGTTGTTTTTACCCGCCATTTCTTCCTGTGTAATGTTTGTGTCCCCAGACTATCAACAGTGTGCAGTGCACTCACAGTTTTAGGGAGCCTTTCGTCACTTAAGTTTTTCTCTTTGGACGTTGACCCCTATATAAAGATGACTTGTATGGTTCCTCTGAAAGAAACAAGGTTAACTTAAAGTCAGACTAGTGTAGTATTTCTTAATCTACTAGTAGTAGCTTAATTATGTGCCACTTAATCAAACATTTTTTTTTTCTAGGTTTGTTTGTCAAAGAGGAAAGAGTCTTGCTCCATGAAGATTTTCCGGGTGACTATAATAGCTTTGATTGCTGTTATGGCATTATGGTAACAATTAATTATCAACAAGTTGACTTGTTTCTCCCTTCCCCTTTCTACTTATCTCATCAGAAAGAAGATTGCAATTTTTTTCTTCTTCTCACCCTTCCTACTCAAAGAACACAATGTATTAAAATTAACAGTGAATATGCCTGGTAATATTGTAAAGTTGAAGTTGTTTTAGAAAAGTGAGATATTCATGTGGTGCACACACAACTAATCTCTGTCCATGTCACAATGTATGGTGCACCTTGAATATATCTCGGTGGCTCGTGCTACAGGTCCAAAGCTGGACCTGTGAGTCTCTGCGTGTTTTACGCAATCATTCTGTGCCTAAGTACAATTTCTGATGTACAGAGTGATTCTGTTGTGTGAAATGAAGCTGGACTTGTTCCCAGTGTGGTGGGCAGCCCTGTGACTCTGAAGGTTTAACTTGTGACATTGGACTTGTGGAAAGGAAAGTATGCTCTGGACTTTTGAGATTGCCATTTTCTGTTTCCAGTCCAAAAACCTGTGGCTTACAATCTCTCTGAAGTGAACTGAGTACTTTGAACTGGTGTTGTGATTCTATTTACAATGGAAAACTGACCATATTTTGTGTTGAATTTAGCTGTATACAAGTATCTGACCTAAAACCCATTAAATTAAGTTGAAATTTTTTCCACTAAAGGGGAAGTGATCAGATAGTTAACTCTTACATTAATATATTTGGACAAGGTGCTGTCAAGGTATTATTCATATTATGTTACATAAGAGATGGATGTAAATCTACGGAATAATTCTCTTTCTACAGTGCTTTGACAATATCGACCCTGTATTTACTTAGCGTTCATGACAGGCGTTTTGAAAAACATCCGATTTACAGGCAAGTAGTTGAATTAGTGTTAGTGAATTAGAATTAGTAATAGGTTGTGGACCAATCTGTTTTGGTCCACAACTCTGATGTCCATTTCTTAATGAATCGTTTTTCTTTTTCTTCATCAGCGGTACCTCAAGTTCTGTTGTACTCTCTCCCTCTACCACTACAGCAGGTACTGTATCTCTGCTGGTCTGCATACGTGTAACAGGCTTTCAATTTCTGTGTTACTATAAAATGGCAATAGACACACAGCACTAGTGAGAATTATGTCTATTTTTTTTTCCCCTTTAGCATTACAGGGGGAAAGCACAATTTCTCAGAGCACGCAACCCATCAGCAGGATCCCTGAAGTGAATTTCTGTGACATTTTGCCTTGTGACAAGGTCTATTGTTGTCCAATTCATCAGCAAAAAGTCAAATCTCTAAGTTATGAGAAAACCAATGCAAAGGAGAAACGTAAGTTGAAACATTAATTTCTATTATTTACCATTTGAATAAACAGTATATGAAGAGTGTGGGGGAAAGGGCAAGAATCTTTAAGTGTAGTTAGCTTCCAACAAAAGTGCCTAGTCCAGAGGATTTTAAAAATCCTGATGTAACTAATCATCACTGCAGTCAATATGTTTTTTAAAAATTTGGCCTGGTTACCTTTAAGAATTCTGGGTCCTAAGATGTTTTGTCAGGTGTCACTGTTCTTCCTGGCCATTCATGGTAAATGATTTCATGTGAACCAGAAAGTCACTAATCCTTCTAATTAACCTTTGGCTACAGTTGGCCAGGAGTTGATTGGGGGTAGTGGAGGGTGAATTAACAGATGTAAAAAAACCCAAAGTACTTAGTGGTGTCACAGTGTGGTGATACTACACCTTTTCTCTGGGCAGAGACAGAAATTAATTGTGAGAAAACATAAAACTTAGAATTAAAACTCTGCTCATTCAGGCAGGGTTTCTGAGTAGAGAAATGTTATTTGAAGGCAGAGCTCTATGAAATAAATTACTTTTACTGGAATGAATTTTCTTTCAGATATTGTCTGCCAGATTTTATGTGTGTAACATATGAGTAGATGCATTGTTTACAACTTCTAAAATATTTATAAGAAAGATTTTATACATAAGGGTATGTACAAGTTGTTGGAATCTGTATTCCTCTTTCCCAGACCTTAACATTGTCGGTGTCTAGAAGCAAGTGTTAGTATTACTAAACCCAGCATTCATACTCTTCCTTTCTTGGCCTTGGGAGCAATTCTTGCTCCAACCACAGTTGACAAGTTGAGGTGAAATCAGGGACGAATGCAGTTCAGACTGCGAAGTACAAATGTCTACCAGGGCAGGCGTTGCCAATTGCTGTGACACTTACCGCACAAACTGTTTCAGTGGGATTCACCCACTGCCCATTCTTTATGCTGCAAAGTGCTGTTGTCTGCACACAAGCCGCATGTAAGTGGTCCTTGTGGTTCTTGTGATTAGTGCTGCAGTAAGCCCTGTGGCAGGTATAGCTCAACACAGTGCTTTCAAGAGGTCATACCTAAGTGATTTGTATTGCTCTGAAGCCTGAAAGAGTGTTGATTAATTAAAAAGACGTTAATCTCATTTACAAATGAGGGAACTGTAGACGGATTAAAGTGAAATACGAAAACCTTCTATCCCCAGCTGGCTGCTTTTGATATTAGGTGGAAAGAGGAGATAAGAATAAACACAAAGCATTACCTTCTCAAGGTCTTATGCTCCAAATAGCATTAAGTGTGGATCCAAGAGTGAAAAATCAGCACAGTACACAAGCTACTGAAAGATTTCAGATCTGCACAAGTTTAATGAAGCTGAATGTATCCCCAGACGGAAGGTAACAATGTCAATATGAAATCCAAACAGAAGGAAAACCAACAAGCTGCTTAATGTAGCTGTATCCAAGATAAATGAAAAGGAAAATGTTTTCAGAACAAAAAGCTAAGAGTTAAATATGGGGAATAATCAAGATAAACAGTGGATATTTTAGAATCAGCTGATTAGTCTGATTCACGGAAAGGTAAAACTATTTGACATTACAGTTGAATTAAATGCTAATTTAGGAGTTCATATTTAAGAGACCTTTTACTGTTCCACCATGCGAGACCTGAATTCTGTGGGTGCAGGCTACTGCTGAGTGTGTCCAGTGTAGATCCTAATCTGTTGCATCTCAGATTTGTTGAGGAGAAGGCTGTTAGGAGTGTTGAAGTAGAAACAAAAGCATTCATAAGCAAGAGAAAATTTATTAAACAAAAATTCAGCACATCTTTATGTTGTCTAGCTTAATGTGGCCTTTTTCCTCATACTTTATTTAAGAACTGATTTCTCTGAAGGATTTAGACTTTTGAACTCCTATTGATCTCAGTGGAAAGGAGGAGTGAGAATACCTTTCAGCACCTGGGCCTTTTCTGCTCTCTGCTTCCATGCCATTAGTTCTCATTGCTTGCCCCTTCGTGTTAAGTGTCACTGGTAACCAGGGGCTGTCTGTACTTTCTCTTAGAGTGTTGTTTCTCCCTGGTGTCTCTCCCCTCACAATAAAAGCTTGGTGAGGGCTCCTGCTGGATTTTGATCAACTTTGTGCATTTTCATTTATTGTCTCCAGATGGTAGTTAATGGATTCATAGCAAGGTACTACCACAAGAAATCACAAGCAGGTTTTTTCCATACTGCTTATAGAATATTACAACTCATGTGAATTAAAACCAGAAAGTGCTTGAGGAAAAAAAAGGACACCAAATTTATTGGATGAGTTTATCTGAATCTTATCTGAAGATAATGGTTGCCCTCATTACATTCTGGTCATGCCCATACTTTTATATTTGTTATTGAATTGGATCTTCACACCCCACATGGGCCTTTGAGAAAGCCCTCAGAATTACTGTATGTGACAGAGTAGAAGTTTACCACAATTTATTGAAGACTGCTACAGTGATTTTTGGTGGTTTCTGGTGTTCTCAATTGGCAACTTGAGCTCCAAATAAAAATAACTTCAAGGGTCCTGTTTTCTACATTTCATTTGGATTGCATCAGCTTAAAGGACAATGAAATAGTAATTTTATGAAGAGTAAAAAACCAAGTAAAAATAATTTTCTATACTGGTTACTGAATCAGTTTAAATAGTTGAAATCTTAGTGAAGTAAATCTGTCTTCATCCTAGTTTTTATCCAAATTTCTGATACCCACTTAATGCTTTATTCCGTCATCTGTCAAAGAATCACAGTATTCAATGTTTAGTAATTCAGAGTACGTAATAAATATTCCTGCCAGCACTTGCACAGCTGAAGTATTGTATCTACAGGGAGAACATCTTTCTTTCAGTGAGCAATCTTTTACCTTTACCAGGGGATATAGGTTTTCCTACGGAATAGTTCTCTGTTAATGAAAATGTAAAAAGGCAGGGAATGTTTAATGCATTGCTAACATATCTAGACTATTAAGAGGAAACAGAAGAAAGTGAAAGGAAGATGTGACAACTAGTTTGTAAATTAAAAGGAAGAATGAGAGAATGAATAGGTCTTTTTTAGATCTGCCTCAAGACCTACTGTACGTGTATAACTGATTGCATGTGTTCAGTAGCCGTTTTTCTAGGTGTGTGGCAGCAGATCAGTGTAAGGAAATGGGACAGCAGATGGCTACTAAATGCAACAGTTACCACCTAAGTTGGCAGAACTGGCAAATCTGTATGAGGAGCAAGTAAACAGAAAATGGATTCAAGGAATAACTAGCAGCAGTATCACAGATTCATATCAAAACACAAAAATGATGGAAATCCCAGAGATGATTTTATATTACATTACTTCTGGGTCCTCAGATTACAGTTATTAATGTTGTTCCATTCTCTCAGTCACCTACTAGCATGAGGAAAGTCTGAATTTTTGTATTTCCCAATACTGAAATGAAAACCAAAATCTGGAATGAATAATAAAACAATAAGGTCAATCCAGCTTTCTTGTTTCAATCTCAGTGAAATAGCGCATTTAATCCTTCCTTTTGTAAAATAAATTTTATACAATGAAGCAGTGACTTCTGTTCTAAACAGTCATTTTGAAATCAGAATGTTTCCTTTGGAAAACACGGGAATGGAGCATTTCGGTATTCTAGAAATACATGATTCTGTTTTTTCCCAGATGAAATGGTATTTGATGAAGCATGTTAGTTTAGGCAAGACCAACATTTCTCAATGCCTGTTTATTGCTAACACGTCTCGGGACAGATTCTTGGCTGGCAATTAGTGTAAAAGCACAGGAATAGCTTTAAGCCATTTCCCATGGGCTTGAAGGGCCTTTTGCCTTCCCCAGGTTGTACAATATGATGATTATTCAAAAGATCTTTTGAAGATCTTTTGAAGAGAAAATGAATAGAGTAAGAAAAAAATCATCAGCTTGTATTTCCCAGCCTAGTTCAATGTTTGAAATTACAGAGGTGACATCAGTGAACATGGTGATAATGTTGTTAGAGCTGTGTATTACTTTCTTTAATGTGGTGACTTATCCTTCTCTCTCTGAAGTAATGTGTCTCACTTGGGTCAGTCCTCAGTCTCTTACATCTCACATTCAAAAAGCTAAGTTATTCCCCTGGCCTATGTTTGTGTGGCAGATGCCTATTTATTCATTTTCTCACTAATAAGGAAGATGTGGCTTTATGATCAGATTTGTGCTGAAGTGCCTGACTGGATGTTGACTTTCACTTTGCCTCTCTAACAATTGGTGATATTCTGTGTGTGGGATGAAATCTTTTCTATTAGGCTATTCTTTGAAATGTTTTAGATAGCCTGTAGAATTTCAAAAGCTTGTTTCTTGTTATCTACAAACTTCTTTTGACTATATATATCTTCTTCTGAGTAGAGGTGCTTTGTATTTTCAAGGTTTCTCTTGTTGGTTATGCATGCCTTTATCCAAGAGATAATTAGCAAAACATCTTCTGGTGTTGTATTCATATTTTGCTGTTACAAGTGTGCAGGGCTAACTTGGGGACATTTGTACGTACATTCCTTCACAGGAAACAAAAGTAACCTGTTACCTGAACAAGATCCAGTCAAAAAATCTAATGGAAGACCTGATCTTGGAAATGACTGTAAGTCCCATATTTTTTAAAAAAACTGTTGAAATGTAAAATTGTATAACTTTGAAGAGCTACCTTTAGACTTGGAATTCTGCTGCTGGAATTTAAAGAAGTTTCATTTATAACTGGTCATTATAGAGAATTAGCACTTAGAAATCTATTAAATACCTGTGATTCACTATAATTTTCTTGTCATTGCAATTTATTCTTACATCTTCATTAGATTTTTATAGACATTCTGGCTGCCCTCTCTAGAGAGTTCTTAGACTTCGCTTCAGGTGCAATAAAATGACAAGTGACATTTTCCTTGACAGGGGCTGAAATCTTGTAAGGTGCTTAATACTGCTAACCCTTATACAGCAAAGTGGTTAAGCATATGAGTGTGGTATTTGTGTGCAGGAAATGCATGGTATGGTATAAAGGAAGTGTTTGGGGTTTGGCCCAGTTGACCTAATGGATTAAAAACGTCAGCTGCTGAAAGGGGCCATCTCTACCGTAGGATCCTGACACTGCCTGCATCAGTGGAGATGAAATGAAGTTCTTCGACACAGGACATTTGGCTTGATTTCAGGCTCCCCTTGTAGTGACTGCGCACTGCTGTCAGAGCCCTCCTGGGCTGAAAATACTGATTCTTTTCTGTGAAGATGAGTATCTGCTGATTATGTGTGTTATAATGGCATGCTCTGACATTCATTCAATATGAGCAGGATTATGCCTTGTCTTTTCTGTTTATGTGGATGCTCTGTTTTAAGGTTCGGGTTTTTTATAAATGTTCAATTAAAGATTAGGCAATATTTGGATGATAAAACATCTATACACTGGCATGCACTTAGAGCAGGTTGCTACCCGGGGCCATGTAAGGAACAGAACACAGGTTCTGCTTGTTGCCTGGGTATGTCCCTGTGGGATGATCTGGGAAAAATCCTTCCCCTTCTGATTTTTTACACGGCTACTCACCTCAGAAAAGAGCCTCTGTGGCATTAGTATAATACATGTTGTAACAAGATGCTGTGTCGTAGGGAAATGTTCATCTGTGCTAGTTCTTTGAGATGAACATGCTCAATTTCCCTCTGTCACTTAAGCATACACGTGGATATTTGCATGCTGAAAGTTAAGTATATACTACCACACAGATGTTTTATTATCAGAGCACAGGTCAGCCTATAATCATCAAGTTTCTTTGCAAAGTAGGGAACTGTTGCCGTACAACAGAGGAACAAAAACACAAAACAAGTGTTCACAGTGTGATGTGAAGAGCAGGCTTGGGCCTTCTGAACCAGGTCCTCCTTATGCTTTCTGCACCATGTTGCAAGGCTTAAAATCAGCAGCTTGATGCTGTAGGCAACAGCTGGAATCTGGCTATCTGCTGATGGCTCACACACTCCCTCCACACCTGGGCCTTCCCCAAACCGTTGGCAGTGTAAGCCTAGGTCTACTTGGGGGGATTAAACCTGTTCGGCCTCTTCTGCCTGAGGGCCCTCCACAGTTCAGACTGAAGTGGGCTGGTTTAGGGATCTGAGATGCTGCAGGTCCTAACTATGGACCTGCACTGATTGGCTGCTGTAGATGTATCCAGAAGAAGTAAGCTTTTCAGAATGCAGCTCAGTGCAGTGATTGCTAGGCCAGCTGTGAAAGCAGAAACTGTGCTGCTGTGTTAGCACACTGGTTCTTGCTGCCTAACTCTCTGCAGGGTTAATGTGCCTCAGGGAAGAGCCACGCCATCGTGGCTATACTCTTCGTCTCACCGTAACTGGCCACCTTAGAGAACACCTGCATGGCACAGGATGCTGGCCCAAGGTATCACAGGAAGCCTGTGGCAAATGGGGGAACTTTAATCCAGCCTGGTTAGGGACATAATCACTCTGGTAACCAGTTACTTTCCTCATCTTTCCTAGTAATCAGTACACCAACTATGGTTTGAGGGTTTTTTTTCCCCCAAAAACTAGTTTTTCAATGACTAGTGTCTAGATATCTAACTGTATTGTGTGCTGCCCTGAAACATATTTTACGTGTGCATATGTATAAATACAATGTATATACATCTGTTTATATATAGGATGTTGAGCTGATTCTAAAATACAAATTTTTGTAGAGTTTTTATTCCATATTCCCATTCCTTAGACTGTAAACTTCCTCCAAGTTCAGGATGTAAGTGTTTGGAAGATAGCAATATAGTATGCCACTACCGCTGTTACTAGTTGCTCCTATTGCCACAGTTTACTTAGGATCAAAGCGCATATGTATTTTTGGTTAGCTGAGCATATTTTGATTCATATTTCCTGATATTCATATATGTAGAATATTACAAAACTCTAAGTTCTTGCAAGTTCAAGGCAGTGTTTTATGAAGAAATTACAATATTCATTAGAGTTAGGTAGTTTTCCTGCACATAGGTTTAGAAACAAGTTTTGTTGAATTCCAAACTATTTCTCTCAGCAAAGATAATGTTTTTCAAATTAATGGTTACTTGTATGAGCATGGCTTCTAGTACATCAAAATGAACGTTGGCACATTTGTATCCTACTCGGACTACCATCAAAATAGCCTTCAATGTCTGCCCAAAATAAAATGTTACAATATTAGGTGCCTGCCCAGGATATTTGTCCTTGTAAACTGAACAAGGATCTTATCTCCCCTGTAATGGCAGAATGAAGGTAATCAACCAAAGGCTTTTTCCTGAGAGCTAATTTAGACCTGTAGCAACTCCTGTAGTGGCAAGCAAGGGAGTAGATGCTATTGTATTAACTGCAGTTTTGTTATGCTTTTATTAAGATTTCTGAAATAAACAAGAAGAAAACATTATTCTTAATATTTTTAGGGATTGATACAACAATCAGTTCCATACAGATTTTGGAAACTCAGCAAAGAATTGACAATCGCTATTGTAGTAAAAATCTACGGTGCAGGTAGGTAAATTGTTTTATTATGTTTTATTATGGTGGAATAGAATACCATTAATGTGGCATGGCTACTTGGCTGGCTCCTTCTCACAGTTGTTTCCTCTAGTGTGCAGGAGTTTTTTCTACCTTTTGTTAATTTTTCTTTTTAAATTTAAATGCAATTTCCATGTTTTGCAAAGATACTACCTATCTCAAAATCTTATGTGCATTAATGCCACCTTTTTCAGGTCTGGGAATTACAGCTACGTTATTCCTGTTAACAAATATACACCCATGGATGTAGAAATCTCACTGGAAATAAAGTAAGTTCAATTAAAGATAATATACACATAACAAGACAGTGGTTCTTTCTTTTTATAGTAATTCTTGCCTGATTTCTATTCTGACACTAATTTGTCCCTATTCAGAGGAGCGGGACAAACCTCTGCACAACTGAGTTCTTAACGTAGACCTTTGGGTAGATCCTTTGCTGTAGCATAGGCCCAATACCGCTCTCAGCCCAATGACAATTTCACCCCTTAATGCAGATATTAAAACCCAGTAGTCTTAAGATTCAGTTTAATAATCATTTGCGCAGACATGTTGAGGTTTTTTGGTGTAGAGAAATATTATTAGGAACATGTATATATAACTCCAGAGAACACCTTTTTTGGCCTGTTGTGCCAAGCACTGTAAAAGGGGATTTTTGTGTAGGAACCTCTGGTAATGCATAAAATTGGGACTTACAGCAGGAATAAGCAGCAAACTTACTCAACTCAGCAAATATTTTCTCCTCAAATAAAAGTCTAGCTCCATTGTGTTCTCCCAGAAGTAACAAGTCCTTTCTTTTGGGGTTCTTCTCTGAAAAAGGCCAGTGATAGCCAGAACAGCTGCCAAACACTCTGCTTGATGACACTCCATGACTCCAGTCTCTCCAAGAAAGGGCTCTGTGAAGTTATGGTCTTTAGGTCTAATCTTTTGATCTTAAATATTATCCTTGTAAACATCTGCCTTTTTCAGATAAGAGGAAATATAACGGTGCTCCTGAAGTGCTTGCTTGTTTTCTACAGCAACTGAAAATCTGTCTTTTAAGTGTATGCCATTATAAACTAATAATGCAGCCCTCCCATGTAGGGGTTAATACATCATACTCAGAGTTTCACTGTAGCAGGTGCTGAATTTATTTTGGATATTCGTTTGTGGTGTGGGGGAAGGGGCATTTTCAATCTGTACCTTTGCTATAAACTTTCACTAAACAAAGCCACAGACTTAACAAAACCCAAAATGCTTAAGAAAACCCAAACATATTTGGATAATTGCCGTGTCCAAATATTGTAAGACACTGTAACTACTTCAAAAATTTGGAAAACTTTTATGCCTGCTGAATAAATCCAAATGAAAACAACACACAGTACTGACAGCCTGTGTAGGACAGAGAATCTGCCATATGTGAATTATATGCTTTAAAATGGATGTTTCTTAAATACCTCGTTAAGGTTGTGAAAGCACATTTTGCTGGGGGTGCTTCATTGTTCCCCACAGCATAAACTGTAAATATTGATGTCACCTTTTCCCCACCTTCTGCTTTCATTTTTTCTGCTAGCCATTGCCATATCTGAGTTCCTTTGGATCTCCAAGGCATTTTTGTTTGTTTATACTCTTCTCAGAAAAGCCATCTGGTCAGCTAGGAAGTGCTGGAAACTCTCTCTAGGAATAGTTTGGAGAAGATATGACCACGGGGCCTTTGCTGTTGGAGAATTCTGAACGAAATTCTGTTTACCACTGCTTTCCCAGACAAAGTCTGGGATATTTTTACTTCTTTTTAATGATATATTTGCGTGTATACAGTAGCAAATGGGAGTTATTTATATAGGTCCCTGTTTTAAGTCTTATTATGGGTTTGTCTTCCATAAAATTGATGTCGTGTTTAGATGCCCAGGTACCCTCTGGCACACGTATGTTATGCCTATGCATGATGTAAGCCTTGCAACTCAAGCATGCCATGACCATTAATTTGTATAAAAAGTCATATGCAATAGCTTCTGGTATGAATATACTTGAAGTTTGAGGAAGTTTAGTGTACATTTCTAGATTTATCTTAATAATTGTAAAGATCACCCAGGTTTCCAAATGCAAAACACCCTCTATTCGTAGGAGGGAATCGGACAAGATTAGAGATTGGTGGCTGAGGTTTATCTCCTTCATATCAACCAGTGAAGTTGCTGGTTTATTGCTGTTCTCTGCTTTATTTCTCCACAATTCAATTCTTTGGATTTTTTTGCCTTGTATGTATTTTGTATTTATATATATGATTCTCCTATTTAAGAGCAATCGGATAGATCCTTATTTTTCTCTGTTTCTTGAAGCACCACAGAACCATTAATTATATTTCTCTGCAAAGTCACATTTGGAAATTATTGCTCCCATTATTCTTCAAGCCAAAACAGTAAGAAGGATTTCCTAGAAACCACACAGGTAAGATTTTTGCAGCAATACTCTGGCTTGTGGGGATCATTTTTATACACTGCCAAGCACATGGCTCTTTTTTCATCTCTCGCATTAAAGGTACTGTGCAAAACTGAAAATAAAATTGAGCTTTGTGTAGGAAAAAAGTGTTCATTTTTCTGATAGTTTTGGCGGTTGAAGCCATACAGTGCTGAAATAATTTGTGATTAGCTTTAACCTGCCCTTGCTCTTCAGAATGGTGTTCCCTTCTATTAGCTCTGTTTGCTTTTCATAAAAGCATCAGTCTCGTAAGTAAGATGACACGATCCCTCGAATGATGCTCTTGGTTCAAGCAACGTTGTGTGGATGCATTCTGGAGTAGAGGGAGATACGGAAGGTGGAAAAAACTTGTTATAATACCTAGTTCTGCTGAATAGCCTTATACACCACTGTTTGTAAGGAATGAATGAAGAGATAAAAGAGACCACGAAGATCTTCAGCTCCAGAGTGTGGAAAGGAGCGTAGCTCATGCCAGCTAGTCACCTTGGCCTTGTTAATAGTGTATTTATGGGCACTTGGAAAAAAGAAATAGTCCATTAGAACCTGACTTATAAAACTAATAGCTGCAAAATTCTGGTCTTGATTAAGGTAGTAGAAATCCAAATGGTACTTTGAGTCTGCCAGTCATAGCTGGCTTTGGCATGACCCTAACGAGATGCAACCTTTTTGTGGGAGTCAGTTTTCTGCTGAATTTTATAAAAATCTGTCTACTGACTCTCTGCAAGGACAGTTTTGAGTCTACTTCATCCTAACTCACCACTATAACTCTATATATCTCCCGAGATACTTAAGAAATAGGAGTACTTTTCACCCAGGGCCTTAGGAGACAGTCCTCCAAACTCTCATCTACTCTACTGTTTCCATTATTGTCTTGTGGGTAGTGAATTCCAGTTTTTAAGTCTTGAATTCACTGGAAACAATGGTAGTATTCCCCTTTATTTCTCTGTGAACAGGACTTTACCAATAAATCTCTCTAGCTAAAGTTCTTCATTGTAAAAGCAAGAGTTGTTTACGTGTCGTTCTCTGGATTGCCTCAATGGGAATAAAAGCTGTTAAAACATGTGAGCTTTTCCCAGTAAAAAAATATTTAGAGATCGGACCTTGCAAACTTTTGATCATTTCCAGTAAATTGAAAAAGGTCTTAAACTCCCTTCAGATTAGCTGGAAATAGAAGACTCTTTCAAGGCCTCGATTTGTCCACATTGCTTGGTAATGTTTATTATGGCTAAAACAGTAGGAAAGGCAACAGCAAGGATAGTAGCATTTCTGAACACATTGTAGGAGAAACCTCCCTGAAGTTGGAAGTCATTTCAGAAGCTTCTTTAGATTTCTGATCTATGGTGCCATACATGATTAATTGATTTAAATTACTTTTTTGGTGGTTTGTCAAATTAGAGCAGTTGGGATACCCCCACCCTTAAGCTGACTTTCTGATCAACTTTTCAAATGTCTTTGCAAAAAGTTACAGGCTTCTCTGCAACTGCTGCAAAGCCATTAGAAAGCCAAAATTGTCCAAGTTTTGACCTGTCTGCCATAATTCCAACAGAATTGAAATTAAGTCAGACCCAGAGAGTTTCGCAATGCAGAAATATCTGTGAAGCTTACTGCCAAAACTGGTCAAAGAGATTTCCTGTGTCAACCTGAAATCCACATCAAACGACTAAGGCTAACTAGCCTGCAGCAGCAGTAAGCATTCAGGTTTGATGTGACTCAGAATAGAAATGCTGTCTAGTTGAAGAGGTTTTTTTCACGAGGATTTTCCTAGGGACTGGAAGGCTTATTCCCTGCCAAAGGGTAGGACAGCAATCATTTGGACTCAGCAGTCTCACATAAGTTGTATCATGTGAACATATCGTCTCCAACAGAGAGAATGTGTCAGAAAGTGAAGGGAGGAGGGAAAGATGACGGAGTTGAGACACTAGAAGCTGATGAAATAAAAGTTACCATGGATCATTAGGTTAAAAAGAGGTGAGGATTGAGTTTTATGTTATTCAATGTATCACAAACATTTCAGATAGAAAATATATTATTTCATTTGTACATGGCAGGACACTGCAATCAAAAGTAGCATGAAATCTTGCCTGCATCTGTTTTTGAAATACTCAGTGAAGATGCTTCTCATATCTTTAGAATGTATAGAGGAACTTTCACTGCCTTCTGAGGACTGCTAAAGTTGCTGTTTCAAAATCAGCAGAGTTGCCATTTGCTACTGTTATACCTTGAAGCTCTCGGGCGACCTGGCACATTAGGAACAATCCCTATTTATTGTGGGATTTGCTTGGAAAACTAGAGAGGGAGTTCAGTTATTCAGAGCCAGCTGAGCGTCTCTGGGAGCCAGATGTCTGTAGGTTCCTGGGCAGAGCTGATCAGAGCAAACCCACATTTAAAGTCAGCACTTTGTCTTTAAATACTCTGACTATAGCTATCAAGTCTTGTTATCGTAATTACTTTGCACTGCATTTGTCAGTGAAATGTTTCCAGATCCTAACCTTCTCTCCAAATTAATGTGAAATCACGTTATCTAATCTCTCTCTCTCTCTCTCATTTATCATCTAGGGACGTCAGCATATTTGGACTCTCCCTGTAGCTAAATTGTATGACAGCGCATACTATTTCCGTGTAGCTGCACCGGTAAGCCTTTTCAAATGGCAACACAGCAAAAGACAAATAGCATTTGAACTGAGAGAAGATCCTCTATGAATCTCCTTTATTTTTCTTCTGCAGGGTTTTGCAGGCTGCTCGACAGATCCTTATTTTGCTGGAATGTTTTTTACTGATTACTACTTCTATTTTTATCGGCAGTGTAACTAAAATGTCGCTGATCATTCTGTTCTTTGGGGAAAGACAATGAAGCTCTTGATGTGAAAAAAAGACTTGTGAATGGCCCTGGATATTTTTTTAAACCTCTTGCTGAGTTGTATGGCACTTTCTTGTTTGTTCCATTTTTAAATTAAAAAAAAGGAGAAAAATAAAGTTTTTGATGACGACAGTAGCTCTGCATTTCCAGGAACTGTTTCTAAAAGGACGTGAGGCAATGGAGTATGTGATGTGTAAATAAATAATCCCACTGATCATAGTGAAGTTATATGATATTGTATGTATAGCAGGCAAGAACAAATGGGTAGGAGCTCTGCTGAGCTGGGATACACTCCAGTCTTCAGAAGATAGTAAGACAATAAAATGGTATTTGCAGTCAGGAAACCTGCTTCTGTCCGACAGGCATTTACCTTCTCCTAGTATCAGCTGCCCTTTGTTTATATATAAATCTATTTTTTTCCTAACAAAACCAAAAGCAAACAAAACTTTGAGAGAGAAACGTAGCACTTTGCAAATGCCCTCTAAAATAAGCGCTGTTAAGTTAGGGAACAACAGGTTGGTTCTATGGTGTCTGTAAGTATTTCCATTTCAGAAAGCAGTACCATCATTACCATTACCATTGTGTGATTTAACAACGCTGCTGCTGTTTGAATGAGATATGTTTCAGCTACCTTTTTTATTAAACTCTATGGCAGGAATGAACTATTTACTCCTAAATTCAGGTTACTTTTTTCTTGGTGTTTGTGATTTGTGCGAGTGTGATGAAAGGACAGAAATGTTTGAGAAGAATAATGTCTGCCTGCATGGCTTTCTAAGATGGATGTGGATACACACTTGCACGGGAGCAATCTTTCTGTTTATATTTAGGCAATAAATTTTTAAGGTAAAGCTATTTGAATGAAATTTCACATTAGTTGCTCGGACAGAAGGAAAATAGTTGTAATAACCAAGTACAGTATAAATAGTGTTTGGAACAATCATTCATTTTGTGTAAAGAAGAGAAAGTAAATATAATGGAGAGACTGTAGGCTTTTGAAACTTATAATGTAAAAGTCACGTGAACAACCTTACTCTGAATGAAATTCTTTATTTAGCAGTGAAAGGGAAACATTAGGAAGAAAAATTAATCTCTAAAAAAGAGCTGACCACAGTCTTTGTAAACACCAATGTGTCTTAACTGTATATTTATTGCCTGATGATGCGATGGGAGAGTTTAATTTGTTTCTGTGCCTTCGTTTGGCATTTCTTTTGTCACTGTTTTGGGATTTCCTTTAAGGATGGCCTTCTCACTGGTTGTTTTTAGATGTATGTACTTCAGTTGGGGTTAACTGGGCTTAGAACTCTGGATCCAAAAGCATCAGAAGTTTGTGCCTTTAGTTTTTTATGGTCCATACTTGAGGGTAATTCCTAAGAAGTGTCACCCGGTCACAGATGATAATGCGTGTGCATTTTGAACAAAAATTGTACATTTCTAGACCCACCTGGTTTTCATCACACTGTTCTTGGTTGAAATACTCTTCCCAGTGGCACAGAGCGCTGCAGTAGGAGAATATAAGCTCCCAGTGTTTCCTGTCATCGAAAAACTGCCTGTGATTAGTCTGGGGTGAGATGCACGTGGCATAGCAACTATTTTCTTTGTGAAAATGCTTGTGGTGATTTTATTATGCATTACTTTGCCCATTCAAGAATTTTCAACTAGTTCTTTACTCCTGTCATACGTTTTCAGTAAGGTACTCTTGAAGATTTTATTCAGACTTAAGATGACAAGTTGCTGTACGAAGGCTGTGTTCTAACATGTCCGAGGTAACAAAAACCCACCTTGGCAAAAGCTAGGGAGGAACTGGCAGAAATGAAAAACTTGGCACTGAAAAAACTGTGATAAATAGTCTTCAGGCTCCTGCTGTGAATGACAGTGAGCTGAAAGACTTTTTTAAATGGGATGACATGTTGACAGTAGTGTTTTGACCATTTCACATGGGGATCAGATGACTTCTGTCCCTTTGTGACACTAATTATATTGGGGTTACCACTGAATGAGTTAGTGGATCTTGGGGCCAGGAGAAAATACCAGTAGTGTAACAGAACCCTGAGCATCCCTGAGCATGCTCGGTTTTTCCGTCTAGAAGTTTAGTCTAGTTAAAAACGTTGCTATTTGCCTGGGGTTTCACATACGCCAGGTCCAAAAGTGCAAGAGCAGATACCCAATGTAATGATTCAGCCTATACTTGCATTATGGCTCTTTTGTCTGAGAGTCAGCCAGGTGCTTGGTCACCTGGAAATCCCAGAAAATGTTTCCATTCTCCTTCCCCCTGGATGATGTTTTCAGGATACATTGAATTGCCAGGCACGTGCTGGCTGGCGGTACAGTGCAGGTACAGCGGTTTCAGCAAGCCCAAGGAGTGTCGGCCTGTGCTGGTTTTGGCTGGGGGAGTTAATTTTCTTCATAGTAGCCAGGATGGGGCTGTGTGTTGGATTTGCGCTGAAGACAGTGTTGATAATACGGGGATGTTTTAGTCACTGCTGAGCAGTGCTTACACAGAGTCAAGGCCTTTTCTGCTTCTCTCCCCACCCCACCAGCGAGGAGGCTGGGGGTGCACAAGAAGTTGGGAGGGGACACAGCCAGGACAGCTGACCCCAACTGACCAAAGGGATACCCCACACCATATGATGTCATGCTCAGCATATAAAGCTGGGGGAAGAAGAAGGAAGGGGGGGACGTTCAGAGTGATGGCGTTTTTCTTCCCAAGTAACGGTTATGCCTGATGGAGCCCTGCTTTCCTGGAGATGGCTGAACACCTGCCTGCCGATGGGAAGTAGTGAATGAATTCCTTGTGTTGCTTTGCTTGCGTGCGTGGCTTTTGCTTTACCAATTAAACTGTCTTTATCTCGACCCACGAGTTTTCTCACTTTTGATTCTCTTCCCCCACCCCACTGGGGGAGAGTGAGCAAGTGGCTGGGTGGTGTTTAGCTGCCTGCAGGGGTTAAACCACGACACAGCCCCACCAGATGCACAGTGGGTGACGTACATGCCCAGATTTTGGTCCGTTTTGGTGTGAAAATACGGAAGCTCTAGGAATGATTCTCACTCCCGTATCTGCTGAGTCTTCACTTTCCTGTGTTTGGGGAGGTGGAACTCATCTTTATACCCCTGGACTGGTGATACTCTCTGCCTTGTGCTTCTCCCTTGTACAACATTGAAGTAGGACTGCCACAGAAGAATACCATGGGGAAAACACGGCTGGCAGCATTTTCTGTCCTGAACAACTGAAGGAAGTATGGATTGATTTTTCCCAATGAAAAACATGGTTCTAAAAAGTTCAAGCATCTCAGCTTGTGTGCTCAGGGATAAAGTTGCAACAATTTTTGATAGTGGTCATTACAACGTAATTTGAAACAAATTTTGTGATACCTAATAATGAATTATTAATGTGTTATGCACATTGTACTTGGAACAGGAAAACCCCTTCCCTTACCTCTTTTTAACACAATGTGGATGAATTGTAGAGACCTCCAGGCATCCATCGCTGCAATATTTTCCCCTAATTTGAAAGGGAGCTGAGGCCAAGCAAACTTCCAGCGTGGGTGATACACACAGCCGTAAATCGCAGGAGGCAAAGCTAGAGCTAGGATAGATCTGGTACAATCTCATCTGGGTTTTAAACCAGCTGTTCATACCAAAAACATGATATGGCAATTCACATTTTTACTTGACTGTAACACAAATTACCTAGCCTTGCTTTCAGTAAGTGTGAGCTAGCAGTGGCAGCGGCCTTTTAAGTCAGGACCTGAGATCACTTGAAAGCCCGGCGCACTAAGCCGAGAGGCTATAGAGGGAAAATCCTGTACGGTCACCCCGTGGAAACCAAGTACAAGGCAAAGGAGCTGAATGAGTGGTTCTGGGGTGTGAGTCCGCAGCCGGAATAGCCGATAGCCTCTGGGCACAACCCCAGCAGAAGCTGTAGACAGCTGTGAGCAAAAGGGCGTTCTGGCTGCAGCTCCGTTCAAATGGCTCTTTAGTTCAGAAGAGGCCTGGTAGGTAGTGAGGAGGCTGTCTGGTGAGGGGATGTGAGCCTACCGTGAGAAGCTAGCAATCCCAAAGCTGAGTCTGGAGTCCTGCGCAGCACGGGTCTGAAGGGAGACCTGGAGGCGAGCTTTTGATCAAGTCCTGCTTATCTACATTTTTCTAGGATCATAGCTTGCTTTCTAGTGTCAGAAAAAAACTTGCATTCAGAATTGTTAGCGGGTTAAATTATGCCCACAGTGCGAGAAGTTGCTTACTCAGGAGTCATTCACTTCTTAAATTACAAATCCATTGCATAGAACCTGAGACAATCCAGCTGCAAAACAAAAACCCGATTTACATCAGGTTTACTCTTTCTGTTGATCTGAGTGCTAGAGTATGTTTAACATAAATCAGTTGATTGTAGGTATAGAAGCTAGTTTCAAGATACACAGAAAATTAATCATAATTTATAAACTAGTTGCAGTGCTTTAAGACTTTTATGTGATATGTTGCTTTATATGAAGACATGGCTTTTATATATGACATTATAGTACACTTAAAAGCATTGAACACCACTGATGGAAACTCATTACAGGAATCGTTTACAGATCTTACCTTCATCTTGGAGTAATGCTACTTAATGTCCCAGCCAAACGGTGCTACAGAGAAACAATTTCCTGCAGATGTGTCCTGTATTGCTGACAGACTGCCGCTGCAAAAATGCCAGCCGCTCTGCGTGCTTCCGTGGATCGCTCTGCCACACGATGTTTGCTTCCTCCCGCATTCCCTACCTGTTGGACGAGGCAAAAGGCAGGACCAGCTCTGATTTGAGCTGTTCTGATACTGAGGGGGAAAGCTGGCTGCGCCCTCACACAGGGAATTCCTACCTGCCTTTGGAAGCATTAAATTGTGCCTGTCTGTTTCTTTGTGTGCGCACCAGTTTGGGTCTTTTTTCTCTTCTTGGCTTCAGATTTTCTTGAATCTTGTAGAAACATAATATGGCTGAGCCTCTATCGAATTTGATTGTAATTGGTCAACACATCAAAAATTATTAGTAAGCAG
The DNA here is from genome assembly GCF_000699145.1 of Aptenodytes forsteri. NCBI lineage: Eukaryota > Metazoa > Chordata > Aves > Sphenisciformes > Spheniscidae > Aptenodytes > Aptenodytes forsteri. Next base: position 1,937,015 of record NW_008794621.1, on the reverse strand, counting down.
AACCGGGAGGTTGATCATATCAGCTTGGAAATTTGATGTTCTGCTTAAAGCCAAGATTTAGTTCATTCCGGACGAAAGAATCTTGAGTGATGGCTCTCAGGTTTCTTAGGGGAGATGGTGCTTTTTGAAACAGGATGTTTGGGAAGTTTTAGTTTGTAGATCCAGAGCTTTGGATAACTTCTTTGACACTAAGGAAGCTGGGATTCAGTCTTGCTCCTCTGTAGACCTGGGGCCAGTGATGAAGCCTTCATGCCTCAATTGCTCACTAATAAAACTTTGCTAATAGTATTTTCCCTTCTTGAAGGGGAAGAGGAACTGGAAGTGGGGCAGTGTTGTAAGGGTAAATGTATTAAATGCACTGAGATGCTCATATGTGTCAGGATTATATATGTTTGGGACTAATCAAACAGACCCTCTTTTAGTAAAACAACGTGCTTAGCACTTTTGAAAAACTAGGCCCAGTGAGGAGTGTTTAGGTCTAACTTTAGCTTTTCAGTTTGAATGCTTTGCTCTTGGCATGTTAACTCAAAATCCTCGTTAGGCTATAGAAACGTTTCTCTGGAAAAAGCATGAACATTTTTTTTTTTCTGGACAATGTTGATCAAGTAATTGGAAGAAACAGTTTTCACTGTTACATTTCCACAGCCCCTCCCTTGCTCTTATGCATGCATAGCATTTGTTAAATTTTTCTAATCTGACGTGGGTGTGTTTGCTCACTGTGGAATGAGTAGTTTTAATTAACATCTGCAAACCACCAAATAATACCTAGAGTGGCAGCTGCTGGCTATGTCCCACACTCTCAAAATCATTTGGCTGAAAGAACAGTGCTTTCTAAGGAAAGGCCAAGGCATAAGCATCTCCCCATCCCAGATTGCATATATTTTGTCCACTGACTTGATGCCCCTCCTGCTGTCTTCTGAGCTTTGGGGAGTGCCAAGCGGTGGTTGCATCCCCGCAGCAGGCACCCGCAGCCTGGTGGGCGCTGCCAGGCGTGGCCGGGCTCAGGTACCTGCCTGGCCCAGCCTCGGCTCTCCCCAGCAAGACTCAGGACCTGGGACTTGAGCGCAGCTAGAGCGGCAGTGAGGTTCAAGACACGTTAAGGCACTTTAGTTAGTCCTAGTATGTCTTGTCCAGATCCAGTGTAGGTTAAAAAAAGAAAAATTCATGCACTCACAGCACTTCGGGTACTGATGTCCTCGTAAATATTGTCTCCTCCAGCTTCCCCAAATAGCATGTTTTCTGTCAAAATAGCACGTGAATGAACATTTTCAGTGCAAGCCCAAGCCCTATATTCAAAATAACAGGTCTCACACAGGCAATCCTGACCCAGTTTTAACCCTGGTTGCTATGGCACACTGCCGGCTGGGCGGTTGGCGCGGCAGGGCAATGTGGCAATGGCACACAAGCCTTTTGTTGCTCCTTGGCCTGGGACCAGTCAGCTTGTTTCCCCCCTTCTCCCTCCACCCCGCAGCAGCTGGCAGCAGCCTACGTCTGCCGGCCAGGAGCAGCAGCCGGGCTGTAGCCTCTGCCGACTCTCCCGGTCGGTCTCCTGGAGAAGCCACCTTCTCCCAGGCACCCAGAGCTGTTGCCCTGCAGGCCACAGCTCCCATCCTTTGGCTGCATGCCCCTGTATTGGAAAAACCTTCATCTTCCTGCTCCCGGGCTTTGAGGAGGCTCCCTCTCCTCTTCCCTCGCTCGTTGCTTGCCAGCTGTCCTGTCCCCTGCTTTACCTCCTTCCAAAAAAGGAACTCATTACAATACTTTTAAAGGATGAGTTTAAAATAGGTCATCTTCTTAGTAATGGGTAGAAAGGGAAGTGACTTTTATAAACAGGATTTAAAACAAAACTCATTATTTTAAAGGCGGATGTTTTAATTTCTAGTTGATGTTAAATATATTGCAAATGCAGTAATAAAAGCACAGGATTTGCAAATTTGAGTTTAATATTAATTTAGCTGGCAGAGATACTCTTCAGGGTAATCAGTGCTTTGCATTTTTCATTCAATCTTAATGTTACACTTTCCCTTCCACAACATAATCTAAACCGCAGACCAGCTGGCTGTGTTGATTAAAATCCTCTTTCTGCTTTTTATTAATCTTCATGGTTCTGCCCTAGAATTATGAAGTGGTCATGGTCTATCAGGAAGGAAATCTGCTGGGCCAGAATGCAGTATTTACAAATTGAGATTTCTGCCTAAAGCATATTGCTGATTCCTAAAATAAGGTGTGTCCTGAATGCTTTGTTATATCCACAGTCTTACATGAGTTTGGAACAAATCTCTTCAGACTAAATTACTTACAAATAATTCATTATGCATTTGGCTGACACATTGCCTCACTGGAAGCCTAGGTTAAGAGAATGTCATTAGGGGATAGGGGTGACAGAGGACTTTTGTTGTCAATAGGCCTAATCCTGCCTTTCGGAGGTGTAGAGTCGTGCAAGCTCTTCATGTGGGCCCTCATTGCCTTTACCTCGATGGCAGAGGGAGAATGGACGGGGTCAGGGTATTGCTGCGAGGGGGAGCACTGATCCAGGAGTCAGAGGTTCCTCGGGATGCACAGCAAAGGGATGGGAAATGTTCTCAAATGGAAGGTGATGGAGCAGTGGGAAGGATGCTCTGATTCCCGAAATTCACCCAAAGGCTGCTCGGGCACAGCCTCAATCTTCCTTGCTCTGCAAAGCTCCTTGCACAAAGGCCGTTTGTCCAGAGTAAATGAGATTCACCCCAAACAAGTAATGTGTTCTGTGTGTTGTTGCTTTTTTTGTAAATAGCTATTTGATCACGGTGAATTGATTTTTTTCAACTAATTTGATGTGATGATTAGGCAATCACTTTAGCATGTGTTTTTTTCAATTATCTCTCGTTAACAAAATGAGGCAGTAACTAAGCATAATCTATCTTTCCCTGATTTCTCACAAGGTTAATTAAGACTGCAGATATTCTTGCTGAGGGGATTGGATATGTTTGGATCTAGGGACGGTTGACGTGGTTATATCCTGTAGTTATGCTGCCTACACTTTGGCCAAGATCCTACTCTTAAGGATGGTACCCAGTGAAAACGTTACATAGGTAGGGAGATCTGCCTCCAGGTCTTTGCTGCAGCCTTCCCTTCCCTACTGTATGTTGATGTTGGGGACTGTGTCAGTGCATACATTTGGGGCAGAGAGAGCACAAAATGATGGTGGATGCTTATAAATAATGCATGCTAATGCCGCAGAATTTTGCTACAGGGAGTGAAGTTTGGTCTTACGCTTTACTCTTTTGTTTCCACAGTTGCACTTGAGCACAAACACCCATTTTTACTATTCAGAATAAATTGCCTTTCAAATTCTGTGCCATTGCTATCTGTTTTGAGCTTTAGCAAGGGGCTGTAAGATTTGCAGGTTGAAGAGTCAGGGCCCCAAAGTTTTCTAGAAGCTTTTTTCTCACTCTAAGGAATGATATGCCTTACCTCAGCATGTCTCTCACCATTGCAGGGGTACCCAGCCTACACCAGAGTAGGCCGAAGATAGGCCGTGAGGATGTGAAGTACCTGCAGCATTAAAACCATGGCTTCCCATGACACCAAGAAGAAGGAAGTTTCCTATGAGCCAGCTCTGCTATGACTTGCACTGGTGAACACAAGCTCTGACTATTTGGGAATTAGTCTTTTGTGAATGGAGCTGTTCTTTCTCCATCTTCTTGCGGGTGTCTTAAGCCTTTGTAGGGTGCCCTTTCCTCGAAGTCACGTTTCTCAGTTTTTAGGCTGATTTGGAGTCTGCTGCAACCTTATGATTTTGCATTTTTAATCTTCGAAAAGCAATTCCTTTTTCTTACTTTGGAGGGTCTTGGTTGCAAAAAAGTCAGTTCTGACTTCCCCTCTTCCCAATTTACTTTGTCAGTTTTCCAGGCATTGATAATAGTTTTTGAAGCTCTGATTTCTTCAGGCATAGAAACTTACACTAGAAGCTTGCTGGGGTAACCTCATTGCTGACAGGGTGCTGGTGAGCATTGCTTGGCTGGCTACTGAAGGTTCACGGGCACTACTCAAAAAAAGAAACCCCAAAAGGCTACTGGGTGGGGCAGGTTAATCGCCTTGGTTTTCTCCTCATGACTGCACAGTTCTTACTTTCACTGGACTTTTGCCATCTCAGGCGTTTAATATCTGAGTGCACGTCTTTAATATCGTGCACATAGCGGCTGGGCTCCGGCCACAGAACTGACTGGTAGCAGCATTCAGTTGATGCTCTTCCCCTGTAGCCTCCTGTGTTCCCATCTTGCTCCCCCCTACAGCATCGTGGCCAAAGCAGCTCAAAATGCTCTTGGCATTTGTCTTATCACTTTCCTTTGTGATCTACTTGCTTTAAGGTACAGTCTTTTGCCTCGACTCTTGGTAAATATCACGCCAAATCCAAAATTCGTGCCCTCATCTTCCAGAAATGTTCAGCAACTTGGCGTCTCTCTGCTGGCTTTTGTGTTTCTCCCTCCTTTTGGGCCATCACTTTTGTCCCTGTGCTTTCTCATGTAAATCCCTCTTCCAGTTCACTATTTCCTACGAATACCAACCCAAATCATCAGAGGCTCAGCCATGCGGCCAAATATGTACTTCATGAGCTTTCATACTGTAGTGTTGTTTCTTCAATGGGCTTCTGTGCTTGTGGATCATCTTACTGACTTCAGCTGGTGCTCCACGTAGCACTGGTGGTCCTCTGGGTACACATAGCGGGCCCCTGGGTGCTTTGTCCACATGCGCTCCTCAGCACAGGGCACAAGCTGAATGCTTCACAAGCAGAAAATACAAAAATGAACAGGACTGCTTAACAAAAAGAATGCAAACTCTGCGTTTCTGGGTCACTTTACAGTCCCTTAAGGATTTCTTTTTGCATTAAGTTATGTGGTTAAGCGTATTTTTCAAGACAACAAAAAGACTGACCTGAAGGATCTCACTCAGTCCGTCTGTCTCGGTGAGGAAGGGGTTTAGTCACCTTGCTTCTGCTCAGAGAGCTACCAAGAACCATACCCCCTGTGTTTACTTATTTAAACTGAATTAGGTATCATGGTTACACAAATCAAAACAAAACCGGTCTGTGTATACAAGAAGCAGTTGACATTCTATTTCTGGAGTAAAATATATGTAAAGAAACTTTTTTTCAGTGCAGAAAAGGGAAAAAAATCCAAACCTGTCAAAGTCAAGCATACTAAAGGAGACAGCTGCAAGAAGAAGACCCATATGCTGTACATAATATATAACTTTCTTCCTCTTCTATGTCTGCCCTCCGAAAGATGAAAAATTACAAGGGCTGAAACTGAAAGCATCATTAAATGTTAATCTGCTGGGGCTTCCTTAGTGCTAGCGAGGTCAGGCTCTGCCGCAGAACATAGTGACAGATGGAGCATCCTCTGTGAAATCATTCTGCGTTGCCAAACGCCGTCGGTAGACGAGCTGTCTGCTTTCTTCCTCTTCTATGTCTGCCCTCCGAAAGATGAAAAATTACAAGGGCTGAAACTGAAAGCATCATTAAATGTTAATCTGCTGGGGCTTCCTTAGTGCTAGCGAGGTCAGGCTCTGCCGCAGAACATAGTGACAGATGGAGCATCCTCTGTGAAATCATTCTGCGTTGCCAAACGCCGTCGGTAGACGAGCTGTCTGCTGCCGTGCATGTGCGCCGGCCGTGCACCCCGTGAGCTCCCTGCCCAGGGGTGGGAGCGCTCCGAGGGACCCGGCCCCCCGTGCAGGAAAACACCGGCGCGGGCATGTCATGCGGACACCGAATCAGGAAGGACAGGCTTTAGATTAGGGCCAGTATTGAGCTTTCTGCCTCTGTGAGCGTATTGTAACCTGCAGGCAGGAAAATGCAGTTTTTGAAAATGGTTTGTCCTGGCATAGCGCTGAGCCGGGGATCTCTAAATCGCTCTGAAGGGCGCTGTCCCTGCTGAGCCTGGTTCCTGTGTTTTTCATCTCCGTGTATGAAAAAGACTCAAGTCTTGGAGACTTACCATGTTTGCAAAATTAAGTTGAAAGGTCCTGACCGGCAGCCTTAAGGGCTTTTCCCATAAACCCGTAAAGCTATACTGCAGCTTAGACAGAAGGATAGGTTTTGCTTGGTGTCTAGATACACCTGCTTGTGACCAGGCTCCCTACGTTGCTGCGCTTTTGGCATCACCACTTTGTAACTCACCAGCTGATTTAGCGATGAAGCTGCTGACAGGAAAGCAAACCAGTCGAGTTCCTCCCTAAAGCTTTGGCACAGCAAAAATGGGAACGATCCCCAAATCAATGCCTGCCCCAGCTCCTTTTTGCCAAAGTCCTTTGTGGCAGAGGAGCTGAGGCTGTTCCCCAGGGCTGCCAGAGCCAGCGTTGCAGACACTGTGGCCTTAGGCCCTGTCTGCTCTCATTCAGGAGGGAGATAACATGAGCGCTAGTTCAATGTGACCTACCCCAGTGACATTACACACAGTTGGTCTGCAAGCCTCATCCTCTGCCTCGCATACGGAAGAGAGCTCTTCCCACTGCACTAGCAGAGGAGGCGAAGAAAACCTGAAGCTCTGATGTCCTGTCTCTGGTGTCCCAAAGCTCTGGTGAAGTGGTGGTGTCATCGCCTCGGTCATGTTACCTTATGCATTTTGTGATGACAAATGTAGTTCAAGCAACTTGTGAGAGTCACTGTCACTGTCGATAAATTACATATGTTTAGGGTTTTAGCAAAATCCTTAGAAAACAGCGGAGCTTTACTCAGTCATTGCTGTTTATGAGTCCACTCATTTCAACTGTGTCTAATCTGGCTTGCACATTTCCTCAGCATGGGCAATTTCCAGAAGTCATTTGCTGGGCTTGATTGCCTTGTGAAGGCCAAGGACGTTTGTGGAACCTTAAAATGAAGCTTTTAAACTTAAGTGTTAGATCAAGAATTGAGTTTTTGTATTCGAGCTCTTGCCTCAGATGAACTGAACAGCATCAAACCTGAAACAAATGGGTTGCGCACCTTCACCTATGCATCACAGTGAAGAGGATAGCAACATTGCTTAACAGAAAGACATTATACTTGCCAACAAAGGTTGTAGTTATTTGTGCTTTTGAGGCAATTGCAAGCTTTCACTCACAGTGGTTGTAAAGAGGTAAATACCCAGAATATGAAGGTGGCTCAGCCCTGAACAGAATAATGCCTAGGGCAAACCAGTACTGGTGGTGGTGTACCTTAAAATATCAATACATCAATGGCAGTTAGACTGACAGGCAGCTCAGATGTCCATGAAGAGGGGACAAGGTGATAAAGTGTCAAGCTGAGCTAGGGACAGCAGAGGCTGAGACTACTATACCTGAGGTCACCCAAGAGGGCCCTAGCAGAGCAAGGAGCAGAAGAAACTGCATCTTCCAAATTGCAAAACAGCCTTCAAGCCAACGGCTCACCTTTGCTCTCTCATGGACGTCTCCTAACCCCTCTTCATAAGCTCTGCTGTGTGCCTGCCTTTCAGTAGGTGGCAAAGAGCCAGCTCACACAGGCTCGCAAGGAGTTTTGTAGTCTGATAATGTTTCTCAAAACAGCAGGCATCACGCTGATGGTGTGACAGACAGTTTCATGTTGGGTGAAATCTCACTGACTGTGGGACTAAATTTATGTTTCTCCAAAAAGGCTAGAACAAAAATGTGCTTATCTCAGAAGAAGTGAAGTTCTCCCTTGGCTGCGTGGAGTCATTGGCTCATCTTCTGTGAAGGGAGGAAGAGTGGCCACTGTTGCATGGGGTATCTGGGAGCACAAGCTCTGCACGGCATGGGAAGAGAGAGCCAAGGTCGCTTCCCTTATGATTCATCTTGAACTTACAGCATTTTTGTGGATTGTGGAGTTATAAAATCCTGACACCTGCGTGTCTTGTCTTTGCTTCCTCTTCCTACAGGTTTTATTCAGACTCGTGTCAATTTTCTTCTCCAGGTATACGCCCAGCTGGATTATGATAATGCCTCCAAAGGCTCCTGTGCGGTTCTCTCGTCAATGACTGCCTCCCCTCTGGGAAGATTTTACATTTCAAAATGTGCTGAAAAGCACATTTCCCACATCTACTTTAACAGTGCTGACCGAGCTCCCTCCCCAGGCTCTGGAGACTCTCAGGACACAGGGATAGTGCATTGCTCTGCTTCAGTGTAGCCGTGTCAGATTTTGTTTTTAAAATGTCTCATGCAACATATTGTGGAATATTAATCCTTTCTCTTCAATAGATAAGCCCGTGTATTTGGCAACAAATGCAGGAAAATAGCCAATATGGAGCAAGAACCGTGTGAATTTGCTTCTACTGAATGCTGCATCGTGCTAAGCTGCTCTGGTCCAGATGGGGCTCCAGATGGGGGACAGACATCCACCTTTTTATGTCTCTGGAGCAAATGTTCCCCTCTTTCCATGCTTGCATTTGCAGGGAGCATGCCGCATGTCTGAGCAGGGAAATGGCCATTTGTGTAACAGAGCTGGTGCAATGTGTTGCAAACAAAACATGCGCTGTGCTTCATCCTGGAGGCCTTGCTTTTTTCCTTTCTTCTTTAGTTGTTTCAGTGGACCTAACTAAGGCACTCAAACAGAAAGCCTGTGACTGTTCCAAGTGCGAGAAACACACAGTAGCCGTCGTGAGCGGGTGATGCAGTTCCTGGAGCTCTGCAGTGGGCACCCCGAGACTGAGGTGCTGTCGTTCATCTGCGTCCATTAGTGACCTGAAGAAGGAGAGTTTGACTTATTAACTTGGCTTCCTCCACTGCTTGGTGCTGCAGTGTAAGCCAGTGCCGTATGAATGAGGGTTCGTCTACGTGGTGCTTTTCAGGGAGAAGTGGGCAAGCCAGCTAGAAGCCCACCTCAAAATGTAAGCAAGGTCTCCACAAGTGTTGCTGATGAGCCCTGCAGAGGCATGACTAGAGAACCCTCACAACTTGCAAAAGCTCTCCTGGCATTTGTGTCAAGTATCAGAGAAAGAGGAACAGCCCTCTTGACTCCTCAGGAGATGTCTTCTGACATCTGCCTCAGGGTAATGGTGGTTCTTATCGCAGTTTGCATAACTGCAGATATTTGTCCTGGCTATTAATTCCACTTTCGGGAATCTGGGCAGGAGAGTTTATGTCAGCTGAAGTACTGAATAGATTCGCATTGTATAATTTGCTGGGTGATCCAGATTAAATATCAGCTCCCACATAGCTGAGTGGTTCACTGGAGGTTTTTCTTCTCACCTGCCTTGCCTGTGTCTGAGCCCTGGCTGCTGGTTGCAGCTGCGAGACGGAGAGCCAGAGGGTGCAGCAAGGTGGCTTCTGTGGGGCGCGAAGGCCACTGGGTGCCACCTCAGTCCTCCATGAGCAAACCCATTCCCTGTACTGACCATTAGCCTTGCCTGCGATGAGCAGCGACTCTTCTCTGGTTTTCATATTGTTTGGTGCTTTTTCCTTTGGAGCAAGAATTGGTTTATTTTGTCCCGTTATTTGTTGTTTCTTTATGAGTTCCTCTAAGGAACCTTATTTAAGCAAACGAAATTTGAAATTTAAACTTTAGGCATACTTAACACGCATAGGTATCTTTGGCAGGATTCAGGCCCAGAAGAGAGGGAAGAGAGAAACTGACAGACAGAGAAGGATGCAGCCGAAGGAATTGCTTGGTGAAGGAGCTTCTTTAACCTCTGCGGCTGCTTTGTGCTTGCTATTTTTACTTTCATTTGGATTATAATGTCAAAGTAACTAAAATAACTAAAGTACAGACAGTTGTACTTAAAGGAAATGACATGATTAAGGATTTGCCTTCTTGAAGAGAAAATAATGGAGCTTAATTACCTTAGGCACAAGCTAGGTGGTGCTAGAGCATACGAGTAAGATGGTGTTCACCTAACAGCTGTGTGAAATTAAAATATGACGGTCAAAATAAACTATAGTAAGGGAAACTCTTCAGCATTAGAGGCTTTTCAACAATTGGTTTTGCCTGTTACTTTTGTTCTGACTGTGTAAAAGTAGTTTCTACTTCCCTGATCTTCTCAAAATGCCCTGTCAAATATATTAACTGATGGAAACCTCTCTTTGGTATTCTTACATTGAACTGATTAATACAGATGACCCTGCTCCATGACTTGAAGTAAGGTCAGTTTTGCCTCTCTCCTTCACTTCTCTGCATTACATCGGGAGAGCAGTCAGACATTCCCCAATGCCAAAGGGCAGTGCCACTCGTTGTGGAGCTTACAGAGAGAGATGTGCATTGATGGAGTAAGTGTTCAAAAGCATTTGTGGGACCAAAGGGCATAATTCCCTTTGAAAGCCAGTGGGAGCTGTACTTTGGAGTTTCCTACGCTGCAGAGCTTCCCCTGGCATGCTTTCGTCGGTATTTCCCCTGTTCAGACTAAGGGGAAAAAGCACCCTTGGTTGCGAGTGATTTAAATGATTAAGTGGTTTTTGGAGGATTTGGCTTGCTTAAAAATGAATTAATTTGACCTGAGGAATGAAAGAATTTCACTCTTTTAGCTTTAACTCCAGTCGAAAATTTGTGACCATAAATGTAGTCAAGAGGATCCAATCCCTCTGGGGCCTGGCCAGCTGCAGATCCTGTGCTGCTGCTGTGCATTTTGATGGGTCCTGCGGGGCAATGTACCCCGTTCGACAGAGCCCAGAGTGCCGTTGGATGGAAGTGTGCGTTTGCTTCAGAGCAGAGAGGAAGAGGAAATGGACTGCGCAAATTAAACAATTCTCCTTTTTTAAAAAAAAAAAATTACTCTTACAGATTTTGAAATGCAAGATCTGTACACTCATAAAAGCATGGCCAATGAAGACTTAAGGTGTATATAACTTTACCCATGTAAGCAGTCCAACTGCAAGCAAAGAGGCTCTTCATTTAGGTAAAAATCCCACATGTGCTTTAGTCTGCGCACTTAGCACCTTTGTCTGAACTCGTACAGTTTTATCAGCATGTGGCAGATACGGTAATGTCCCTACACTGAAATGTGATGTGTTGGATACGGCACTGGATGGTGAGTCAGGAACCATATCTTCTGTTTCTGGCTCTTCCCTTGACTTGCTGTATGACCTTCTGCAGGACTTGGTCTCTACTTTTCTTCACTTACTTACAAATGATACAAAGATGTTTTCCTAGCCGCATAAAGCACCTTGCTCTTTAGAAATGGATAGCGCTGTGACACGTATGTATTACTGAGTGTAGCAAAAGGAGTAAAACTGGAAAAGCTGAATATGTTCAATGCATTTGAATACGCCTGGAGGTTAATAATTTAATTGGCAGAGCGCCCTAGATTTCTGGCTAATAGGCCTGTTTTCGTGAGCTCCTGCCGCGTCTGACATACTGGCCTGCTGCTGCTCAGACACAGTTGTGCATCTGGTGATCCGAGCTGCGCCGCTCCATCTCTTGCACCCCTTTGGTGAGCGTGTTGGAGCTGGGGTGACGCCGAAATACTCAGCCAAAGATCTGTGCTTTCATCTGAGGCTTGAGGATGTGCTGGAAGTGGACCTTTTTGCAGTGTGCAATGTGATCAGCGGGCACAGCAGAAAACTGCTGCGATGAGCGGAAGAAATGGCGCTTGCACAGCACCGGTGCTGCTCTGTGAGGTGTACATGTGGGAATATAGGTCAGTGAAACATCCAGAGGGGTTGCACAGCTGCAAAGGGCACAGGGTGCAGATGGCAGGCTTGAGCTAGCCAAGCTGCTGCGGAGCAGCCTGGTGTGTGCCTGGGGAACGGTGTGCCAACACACACCGTGCGAGCCTGGTCCTCAGAAATGGCTACAGCGCTTTGGTCCAGAGCTACGCTCAGGCTGGCATGGCTATTTTGGCTCTGGAGTGGGATATCTGCGGCATAGGGCTGTGGGGCACGTGAACTACCTGGGACCTGTGGCTCCCCCGGGAGTCCCAGCAGGAGTACACGCCTGGTTCTCGGAGCTGCATTGTGCTTGGTCATCGCGGATGTGAGCAAGGTGAAGCTTGGAGGCTGGAGCAGGTATCGTCTGTGTTTTCCAGCTGTATCAACTGATCTAACAGACATGGGTTTGGACCCACAAGCCTTTTTTCAGGCCTGAAGCAGTAGCAGCCAGTTTTGCTCTTCAGCAACCCAAAATTGTGCAGCTTCACTTGCATCAGCTGGTGGAATATTTATCGCTTTGTACTATGAGGTCTCCCCAGTTTCTTGGTTCCCTCCTGCTTACATCCATGTGCAGCGTCTTGCAAAATTTCTTCATTCTTTGCTGCTTGCATTTATTTGACTGCCATCATAATTCCAGTCTGGTTTTAAGGTCGTAGGAGAACTAAAAGACTCAGTAGTTGTCTTTTTTTTTTTTTTTTATTTTATGAATTTTGTCACAGACTTGCTAGGAAATTTCTTTTCAACCAACAGAGCCTACTGAAAGGTCCTGCTGAAATATCAAGTCACTGGAAGTTTTGTCCCTGTTTGGTTGAGTTTGGAAGGCACATGCAGCTCAGCTGGGAGTCTGGCTGCCTTTTACGCGTGTTGGAGGTTTTTGTGTTGAACCAACTGCTGTTACAATCAGCTGGGGACAGTGCCTTGGTAGAGGAAGCCTTTCATATCCTTCTTTCTAATACTTACTATTTTATTTGTTGTTCTGTCAAGGACGTGCTGCAGGGTCCTGACTGGGAGTTCTCATTAATGAAGAACTGAGTTCTCTATGCATCCTGCAGCAGGAACACCTCAAGCTGCTGCCTACAGCTTTCTTCGTGGTCCTCTCCTGAGACCAACAGGAAACACCCAATTCCCAAATTTCCAGTGAACACTTTATTTCCCTTGATTCTCTCTACCAGCTGACTTGCCCTTAAAATTTGCCTGCAGGGAAGGACTAGAGGCTTGCTTGTGAATAAAAAAAAAAAATGACTTAAGACTTCATGAGACATTTGCTGCCAACATGAAGACCACCAAAGCTTATTGTGCTATTACTGAAGAAAACATATTTTTCAGAGTAGTTACTTTGACTAGCTCTAACTTCCTAGATATGAGGTCCCTTCCAGATTTCCCAAGCACCCTCTTCCCTAACTCAATAGTGGAAATTTTCTGCAATCAGTTTCCCAACCCATAACCAGGTATTAGTTTCTTTGGATCCTTCACACATTTGGTTTTCACCAAAATGATGAGTTTACTGCCCTTATACTGACTTCAGTTTCTCTCGATAAGGGAAAGAAAGAGCAAGGCGTTAAAACACAGTCCTCCACCCCATATGTTGAGAAAGTATGCTAGCGTTGACAACAGGCTGGCTGATATTCATAACAATATTTTAAACGGACTGCAGTGAAAGTTTCCACTAGTCTTTTGGCTGTTCATGAGTATTGTATGAAAGCATCTATATTTCTCAAAAATCAGTCTGTAAGGTGGCAATAATTTCTGGTTTTGCAGTAGAAGAGTGGAGGTTGAGAAAAAAACCATGAGTTTAAACGAAGAGAGGATTGTCTTCCTGCCACTCAGTTTACTGTGTTTGATGTGTTCAGCTATGTGCTGCTTGGAAATCAACCAAGGGTGTTACAACGGATGTCTGACTAGTCATTCAGCTCGGTACTGAAGATTCAAGCAGTGCTGAGCTTGAAGTCAGCTGGTGGTAGCACTTGACCCAAGTTCAGTGATCACACCCCAGGGCTTATTGAGCATGCAGTGATTGTTGGGTAATGTTGTCCAAGCAGATGTTCAGCTGCCAAACTTGCCTTACTCTGTTGTTCTGTCCCCTGCGAAAACATGGAAAACATACTACGCTGAGTCTTCCTGGAGGAGAAATTGAGGCTTTGGGGAGAAGAGCTGGCTGATCGTGGCAGCCAAACGTTCCCACTTGGAATTCAACCTGTCCCCTGTCCATCTCAGAGTGAAGCTGCAAAGTTGGGTTCACTGGCAGCCCTTCCGATTTTGCTGCCTGGTCTGGTTTATGAGATGAGCTCTGTAAAACCTATTCCATATGTTTATTTTACCAGAAATCCTATTGGTTTGTGATACCACAACTGAGCGTGTTCACGGATATTTGATCCCTGTCAGGATAAGACAAAGATTTGCTCTACAAGGAATTTTAAGTCAAATGTTAGTTCTGCCTCAGCCTGGATTATATATGTGCTGACAAAAATTAATTTGGTGTTTTATTCCTGCCGTGAACAGTACAAGATTTTCCTTTGGGGATCCTAAGATTCTTCTTACCTAGTAATTAAATCTTAATCATGTTTTTGCCAAAAGCAGTATGTTTGACTCCCAAGGGGGGAGATCTCTCAGTGTCCGTCTGTCCCTCCTCCTCCTCCCAGTTGCGTTTGCTGTGTCAGCTGTTCAATCCCTGACTCTGCAAACTGATACCTAGATCCGCTGTGCATGAAAATCCCTGCTCCGCATCCTGCCAGGAGTAATTTCGTTTTGTTCCCCTGGCATCCAGAGGAGGTTTTCCTCCCCGTGAATTGCATGCTTTCTCTGCCAGGAGCCACAGACGCACAGTGTGGCTGGCACAGGGGCATCATGCGCTGTACCTGCCCGCTGCCGAGCAGAGACATGAGGCTGAGATCAAAGGGCTTCGGGCAGGAGGCCCCAGACAGCTCCCGCTTCTCATTCATCCTGAGGGGTTTTCTGGCAGGGTCACCTTGGCTTCTGTCCTCATAACAGCCAGCCTGGAAAACTATGTGCGTGACAGAGCAGGAAAACCTGCTAGATTTAGAAAAAGATAGTATATAATGCAGTGTGCAGATGTTTTATGTATATTCGTATATATAGTATTTCATCAGCATCAATGATTGTAGATGTTTGTCCTGTTGTGAGTGAAATCAATCCCTTATGTATCCTGTCCAGGATTCTGACATCATGTTTATCTTGTCAGGAGTTGAGTCCTTTCTTTGTTCTCCCCAAACCTAAATCCTTTAGTGTTATTCTCTAAGAAAATGCATTATTCTTATATATCCACCCTTTTGGTGCTGGAGTGCCATATTACTATTATTATTTGGTTTCTAGAAATGCTCATAAAATCTATGTACTTTTCCAGGAAGGTGGATAGCTGTCTCACTGGCTTTCAACACCATCACCATCATGAAAACAATGATGTGCAGTACTGGCAGTTTCGGGATGCCTTTCTTTGTACAAAAGGATAGTCTTCAAAAGCATAAATTCATTAAGCTCTACAAAACCTTTTGTACAAGTAGTTAAGTTTATAGATGAACTAAGTTACCATGAAAACAACAAACAACAGAACAAGTAACAAAATCCAATCACCTTTCCTGTCTCTTGCTCAGACTACTACATATATCTGTCCTAATGACAAATCTTTAAAATTAATCATGGATTCGCTTTTAGCTAAGGACAAACTATGACAATACAGTCTATTGGAATGGAGTTTTCTTTTCTTTTTTGTTTTCATTCTGGAGCCATATTCTGTGCTGTAGGGTTTTCCAATTTAATATGCAAACCTCTTTCTTTTCCAATCAAAAGCCAAACATATATGTATGTATGAATGCTTATTTCTGTAAGAATTTATTATTTTTACCTTTGAAAACTCACATAAACGTTGCTAGATATGACATGTTTAGAGCTTGTAGGGCTGAAAAGCGTGGTGACACTACTTTAGCTTTATCACAGCTCTGTCCTTTGCATGACTCAAGGACTTACTCTGCTACAAAAATTATATGCGTATCCTTGGAGAAACCTTTTATTTTTCTTTTCTTTTTTGTTTTCTTTTGCAGACATAATCTACACAATGGTAATAAAAATTAAGCTTCAGTAGAGTTTTCCAGGAAGAATATTAAGATGCTTTCCCATTGCTGGAGGAGGGGGGGGGGGGGGGGGGGGGGATTTAGTTTGCTTCTGGCTGCCATAGACATGTGCATTGCAGATGTCAGAAAGACCTTTGGGAGACTCAAACACTGTCATGCGGGAGCTACTGGTAGTGACGACTGCATGCAACTGAGAGAAGGCATTCACTAATTCCTTTTGTGCTTCTGACATGAGTTTGTGAAAACAGACTGAAATGGTGATTTCCAGTGCTCAAACCAGTGACCAGTGTGGAGGAATAGAGCTTTTTTCTGAGTCAACTTGTCTGTAGCATGTGCCAGCGTTCAGAATCATGGCCCCATAGCCAGATCATTTCAGTATGAAGCGTGTTGCAAGGAGAAGCTTCTGTCACCCATTCTGAAAGATCAAAGGCCTCTAAGATGTGCATATGTTTCACAGTCAGCGGTAATTGATTTTATGTCGAGCTTCACTATGTGATTGGTTTTGGATTTTGTCCATCTGAAGTAACATAGCAGTTAAGATTTACCTAGCTTATAGTGTTAAGAATTGTATTAGAAGTAATTTGCCTAATGACTAATAACAGAACTGTTTCCTTCAGCCACTCTTCTTGGGCAAGGCCACTGAAAATGGAGATGCTGCCTTCGCTCTCCCAGTGATAGGATCCATGCCCTACTCTCTAGCTTGTATAAACCTCCCTGTACTATGTAGGGCATTCAACTTCTTTGTGTGCCTTTAAAAATGGAAGTAACTTGACAATATTGGGACTTCCCTAGCTGTGTTCGGTGTTCACTCTGGATATCTGAGTGGCCTGCTCTCTTCCTCTCCCACCCACAGACCATCAGAGCCTTCTTCAATCTTCCTCCTCCCATGTCTCCCTGGCTTCCTCCGGCTCCTGAGAGCTATCTCCAGTACCCCCTTCCCAGCACCTTGCTGGGCAATAGCAGAAACCAGGTAAGCTGCAGCTAGTGTGACTCAGTGCATTTGCTCCCATTTCGTGCCCTCCAGCTTGTGCTTGGGTCAGCTGCCTCCCTTGCTTTGCCCCTAACACGGCACTGCTGGTCCTCCCTGTATTTATGCACTGGCTTTCATTTAAATGCATAAGCCCAAAGTGCTTATAGGAGCGGAGCCCGGGGCTGATCTGCACTTGGTCCAGCTGGAGAATCGGTGCCATTTGCAAGAGTATGGTCATTTTTCTGGTGGTTGAAGAGGCAGAAGTGGAAGGGTGGTTGATAAGATCCCCACTGGTCAATGCCAATACCCTGATGAGCACCTTGGCAGCGTGGTGTAACTACATCCTTAGTGGCTTCCCTTCGAGTCAGCCATGAATGTGTAAGGATGAAACCAGAACTCAGTTTACCAGTAAGTCTGGTTCCAGAAAACCAGCTGAAGATTTTTTTGGTGGGGGCTGGGAGTTGGATTGAAGTGTTACCAGATCTTGAAGCCACAGAAGGCACTCAGCCTTGTGGGTGCCTCCTGTGCCCTTAATGAAAGGCAGGCTCCTCTGGCTGAACGTGGAAGGGTTTTGATGGATAACATAAGGAATATGTGAGCTCCTGGTGAGGAGGATCAGTGGTAAAGGGTTGGCTTTTTCTGTAGCACCACAACCAGTTGCCATAAGTGGGGGAAAGTTGCTTCTCTTGGTTCTGTGGAAAGACACCTGCCTACCCCTGATGTGAGCTCCACAGAAAGCTGTCTGCCTGCTTCTGCACGTGCACATGGACTGTTTCCACTGCCTCTAGTTTTTATCTGTGTCGTACCTAGGTGAGGATGAGGAGAAGGAAAAGTCAAGGCTCTCCATGTTGATTACATTTTGGCAGTGGGTGGCTCCAGTGAGAAAGCATTACTGATGCGATGGGGCAGGGGGAGCGGGAGGGACGGGAATTACCTGCCCCTGGCTGGTTTCTTGCCTCTTAGGATAAATCTACAGCTTGCATTTTTTTCTGCAGCCTTCATCATGCTGACATTGATGTCAGTCTGCGCCGACTTGTTTTCTCACAGTGAACACAAACAGCACTTGATGTGCATATTATAATTTTCACAGCCCATATGGTCTTCTCAGGTTCCTCAGGTGCTTGGCAGAAAGGGGTTATTCATCAGCAGCTTAATTTATGGCTCCTTGGGGAGTCAGGGATGCTCCTCAAGGAAGGCGAGCAGCTAATCCCAAGCCTAGCACTAGCCTCTGTCTAGGATGGTCTGATAATTGGCAATGTGGAGCATGGGAATAATTTAAGAAAAAAATGAACCACTCTGAGGAAGGAATGATTCCTGAAGTTACTGTAATCATATGTCAAACACCTGCATGCCCGCGAGGGAGCCCAGTTGGATCTTCTGCAGTAGCTGGGGCCGTAGACTTTTATCCCCTTAAACATGAAGTTGGAGCTGGTTGTCCAGAGGAAAGGGCAATGAAGTGCAAAAGCTTCAAAGGCTTCAGCTACCGTTTCCTTCTGCCTGGGGTCAACCCCCTTAAAAGTGAGACTCTCTGGATAAACAAGCCTAGGAGGCACTGGAATTTCTGCCAGAACAGAGAGGCTGGGTAATCAGTCACATTAATTTGGGCTAAGCGAAGCATGAATGGGGCCTTTACCATTCATTCAATGTTAATCATATTGTTAGCTAGAATAACAAAACTGACTCTGTAGAAATCCAGTCTAATTTCCTTTTGTTGTAAAGTTAATCCAACCATGTTGTTATTGCGTAGAAGTTCTGTCTTCATAAAAGATCTTTGACATTGGCTTAACATCTCTTTCATAAGCTTAATTCTCCTGATTGAATACTGTTTTGGTATTTAACAGAGATAACCACTCCATATATTTTGTGAAAATAAACTTGTAATCATCTGTACATCCTTGAAAAGGGAGACTACCAAACATGCGTCCAGGCAGAGTATGACAACTCTGAAATAATAAGGAAGAATCAGATGAGAAATAATAATATAAATCGTGACCTAGACATCGTCCAAAAGGTAAAATTGTGTGAGAAATATTAAGGTGTATCTTCCCCAAGAGATGAGACAGACATATGTGTTTATACTCATTTCGTGGGTGAGAGAAAACAAGAGTTGGAAAGGCATCTTAATCACTGTTATTTAAGGCATATTTCAGCTCAATAAAGAATTAGATCATGTGTATTACCTAAATCTTGGCTAATGACAGTTCTTCCTTAATATGTCCTTAAAATACAGAACTGCACTGAAGAAAAGGTTTAGGTCAGTTAATCCAAACCTATCCCAATCTCAATCTCTGATGCTGAGATAATCAAGTGAGTTGAAAAATACAATTAAATCCTCTTTTCAGGTCTGGCTTTTGAGCATGCCTTGTGCCCTCCACTTAAAATATTGCCTCCAGGTACCTTCACATACTTTATACACAAAAGCATGAAAATATGTATACACAGACACACAGTAAAGTCACTGGCAGCCAATGCACTTAGCTCTCAGCCAACCACACTTGTGTGGTGCTTGTCCTTAGTGAACCTTCCTCTGGTATTTCTTTTGTGTTTCAAGCTCGTGTAACATTGAGTTTTCATCGCAAAAGCAATGGGATCGCATTTGGTCAGTTGCTTGGTTCAGTGTGGAGAATGGTACGGGTTTTCCTTTACAGCCAAAGTCTCAGTATAACCGTCTCTTCCAATATTGCCTGAGTCTACCTTGACGTGATTAAGTAGATGTAAGAGAGCGCTGCCCCGGGAGGGCTGGGTCTGCCCTTTCCACCCTGGTGCTCCCATCTCCTCCCTGTGTTGGTGTCAGTAGCTGCACTACTGTGCCACTGTGCGGTACATTGGGTTCAGGTTGAGGAACACATTGAAACCTAATACAGCAAATGAGCAAGCCAAGGTTAATGCCTGGTCAGACCCGTGAGCTGATCTGACACATCGTGTGGCAGCAGCATCCCCACCCCTGACCCAAAAGCGGTTGCGCCTTTCAGCCACAACATGGTCTTGCACTGGCTTAAGTTGACTGTAACGCTTTTCCTTAGCCCACATGACTGAATTTATAGACAAAAGGGAAAATTTAGTAGAAGTTTTTAATTCTTCCTTTAAAGATAGATCCCACTGTCTCAACCCAGGAAGCAAATAAAAAGAATAAACCCTTCATTTTAAAAATTCCTTTCTCTTATAGCTGGTTGCATGACTTTTTGACAGGCTGACCTGTAATGTCCAAGGCCTAAGGCTCAGTAGCTTTATGGATGAAGCGCCCTCTTAGAGTTATCTTTCAGTTAAGTGGCAGATCAGAGTAGTGATTTTCATTTTCATATTTACAGCTGCTCTTTTAGTTCTGCTAATTATCTTAATTCAGTACACTTCAGCAGAGGTCCTGGCAGTGCTTTTGTATCTGCATGTTTTATGACCGGCCATCAGACAGAGCCAAGGTTGTATCTCAGGCTTTTGCACCTTCGAGGCATAGATTTTGCTCCTACTCAGGGACTCCCATCTATGCTTCAGACATTGTTCTGGCAAGAGAGGAAGCAATTCACCATTTGACTTTATCTTCTTGCAGACAGCAGGACCAGATCGCCCCCAAATTCAAAGACTGGGGTCTCTGTCAAAAGCTGCTGGTGCCTAAAAGTGTCATGGGACTTTCATGCAATGTGGCATGCCAAGCTTGAAGCTTTTCTCCCCGGCCCCTCCAAATATGCATCATGTGTTGCTCCAGACATCGTTGGCTGTAAGAGCGTAAAATGTCCATGCGATGCTTAGCATCACTAGCACAATTCTTTTTCCTGTTAATTAACCAAAGCCAGAGAAGTTTAGAAAATATGTTGTAAGCACACCTCTCCAGCTGCCATCCTGCAGTATCATGGACAGGAGTGGTTCCAAATCTTCCTTATTTTAGTGGATTTCTGGGCATGAGTGTGGTGCCAGATCTGCTCTGAAAGGAGGTGTCATTTTTCTCCTAGGCAGAAAGTGGCACCAGGAAAGAACACCCCAAATTCCAGCACCTTTGAAAGCTGGGGAAGTTGGGCTACATTTTAGCGCACGGCAACCCTGAAGACTTGTTGCCTGGAGGTTCTGGTGTTATCAGCGCAAAGTGGTTGTCTCTCTGCCTGCAGGTACCTAGGTGAGGTTATATGGGGCCATAAATCGCCGCTGGGGAAGCGCTTTCCCTTGTCTTTGTTCTCTCTTGGCTTCATGTGTCAGAAAATAATTAACAAACGTCTGTGAGGGATTCTGTGTAATAGGCTGTTGTCACTGTTTTATGGATATAGGAACTGCCTTCCAGGATAACCCCTGGTCCACACCTAGGTCAGTGTCCTATGTTTGATACTGGCCAGTGTCGCTGGGAAAAATGCCCATAAGCTCTATAATAACGTTGCCCATGTGTTCCCCTTGACCTTATGTGTGATGCCTGAGTACCGATAAAACTTTTATGTTTTCCTCCGGTGTGTTGAGGAAAATGAGAACATTTTTGCAGGCTGCATTTTAGGGAAAGTGTCCTGAGGACTCTCTGATGTCCCAAGTTTTCTGTGAGCTACAAAAATATGACATATTTATAAACATGTTTCTGTTGTAATGCTAATCGATTGAGGCCAGCATTTTGTTGGGAAAGACTTTCAATCCTATAGTGCTTTTTAAAGATGTTGTCCCATGTACTTCTGTTACTAGGCTTATTGCTTGGTATGTGGTCCTCAGTACTCCCAGTAGGTCAGTGTCCTATGTTTGATACTGGCCAGTGTCGCTGGGAAAAATGCCCATAAGCTCTATAATAACGTTGCCCATGTGTTCCCCTTGACCTTATGTGTGATGCCTGAGTACCGATAAAACTTTTATGTTTTCCTCCGGTGTGTTGAGGAAAATGAGAACATTTTTGCAGGCTGCATTTTAGGGAAAGTGTCCTGAGGACTCTCTGATGTCCCAAGTTTTCTGTGAGCTACAAAAATATGACATATTTATAAACATGTTTCTGTTGTAATGCTAATCGATTGAGGCCGACAGCCAGCATTTTGTTGGGAAAGACTTTCAATCCTATAGTGCTTTTTAAAGATGTTGTCCCATGTACTTCTGTTACTAGGCTTATTGCTTGGTATGTGGTCCTCAGTACTCCCAGTGTCCTTCATGTGTGGGTGAGGGGCAGTTTCTGACTGGGTGGGCAGAGGGTCTCATCTTCAGATGTGTCTGGTGGGACTGCAGCCCCGGCCACTGTGAAAGGAAAAGGCGTGAGGTGTGGCTTGCAGACGATCTCCAGCCCAGCAGCTCAGTCATGACCCCCCCAAACACCTCAAGTTGTCCATCAGCTGCTTTAGCAGACAAACGTAAGTATGAGGTCAGATGGCTGCCAGATCTTGTGTGCTGGGATTATGCCTGAGGTGCTGCATCCTTCATTATCCTTAGCTGGCATCATGTTTGCGTGCTTGTGTTGCAGAGATGTTTTTAATTTGCGATTTCAAAGTCCCGTAAGTGAGACACTCTTAGCTGCCATACCCTTGTCGTGGTCGTGACTTCTTATTCCTGCTCTCCTGTGGGGCTTCAGATTTCTTTTTTTTTCTTTTTCATTTTTAAAGATGGAATCTGGTGGCTGGAGTTGTTTGATTTTACTCCTCAGTGCACAGATTAAGATGGCCCATTCGGAATTAATTATTTTCTGCAGCAGTGGTTTGGGGAGCATTGTTCACCTCTGGGCTGCATGAAGGCCAGCACAGATGATCAGCATCTCCTCACACTACCCTGGAGTAGTTTCATGAGACAGCGGTGCCCTCCTTTGTCCCTCAGGATAAATCTGACTTCTTGTGCTGGTTTTGGCTGGGATAGAGTTAATTTTCTTCATAGTAGCTAGGCTGGGGCTGTGTTTTGGATTTGTGCTGAAGACAGTGTTGATAACACAGGGATGTTTTGGTTACCGCTGAGCAGCGCTTACACAGAGTCAAGGCCTTTTCTGCTTCTCTCCCCACCCCACCAGCGAGCAGGCTGGGGGTGCACTAGAAGCTGGGAGGGGACGCAGCCGGGACAGCTGACCCCAACTGACCAAAGGGATATCCCACGTCATATGACATCATGCTCAGCGTATAAAGCTGGGGGAAGAAGAAGGAAGGGGGGGACGTTCAGAGTTATGGTGTTTTGTCTTCCCAAGTAGCCGTTACTCGTGATGGAGCCCTGCTTTCCTGGAGATGGCTGAACACCTGCCTGCCGATGGGAAGTAGTGGATGAATTCCTTGTTTTGCTTTGCTTGTGTGCACGGCTTCTGCTTTACGTATTGAACTGCCTTTATCTCAACCCACGAGTTTTCTCACTTTTACCCTTCTGATTCTCTCCCCCACCCCACTGGGGGAGAGTGAGTGAATGGCTGTGTGGGGCTTAGTTGCTGGCTGGGGTTAAACCACGACACTTCTTCTGACTCATTCTCATTTTACAAGAAGTTGGGGACAGAAACTGTCCTCAGGAAATTTCATTATGAAAATATAGTTGGGGCTTTGGCTATTTTGTTTAACAGGGTTGTTAACAGATGGAATTGAATCTTCGAAGTTCTTTTAGTTTTGATTGAATGGGACAATGATATAAGGTTAATTAAGTGCCAATTGATTTTTGCAAACAATATTGGAGAACAGAAATTATGAAACATAAAATTAGTTGCAAAGTTATCAACCTTCAAATGTTTTTAATCAAGTGGCTTTTAATTAATCTACAATTGTTGCATTGTATTTAAACATGTATTGCGATTGCTAAATTCTAATTAAATAACGATTGATTACTTAAAATAGAAGAGGGGAAAACAATCTGCTCTGATAACATCTTACTCGAAGCATAGATTTCTGCTGCCCTCCCTGAGCCCCTGCCAGCGCTGGCCCCGTCTGATATCAGTAATATTTTCTGTTGGGAGAAAGACTGCTTCTCACTGAGATGTAATTAAGCAGTAAATTAGTGTTGGTCACATGAATGATGAAAACTCTGGAGCACTTTGCCGGTGTGTGCGGTGAAAGCTTCTCCTGGCTGGTGGCTGAGGGTGCGCGCAGCTCTGCCAGCCCTGCCCAAGGTGGATGCTCGGGGTGCGAGTGCGAGATGGGGACCTCCTGCGCCCGCCCCGCTGGGGCACCCTGCTCTCCTTCCAGGGCCGTGACGAGGACGTGCTTTGGTGGTGAGGAGCATGGCAAACCCTGGGCTGACTTGGTGCGGATGGAGAAACAGTGGAAGCTGGTGCTGTATCCTTCTGTGTCCTTGGTGCCTGTCTTTTGACATGTCTTTCCACATGTCTTTCTTAGTCAGGCAAGTTAACAGTTAACTTTTAGGTTTTCTTCTCATTGGTCTATTATGAGAAGAATATGAAGGGCATACAGTGTCTGATACATTATAAAGAGGAATAGAGAAATGAGTTATATCAGTAAGGATGGTATCAGGTGATACAGGAATGTCCAGCAGCGGGATTTTGGAGAGGCAGAGCATGAGAGGACAGTGAATGGACCTTCCCATGGATAGGTTAGGGGCAAAGGTTGCTGCCCCTCTTAAGTTTTCACCCATAGCTGTTACAATCATGGGACATGGGGTCATAGATGTTATTCTGCATGTTATTCAACCACTAGTCAAGGGAACCCCTTGCAAAACATGGTATTGCCCTATTTTGGCAGAGACTAGGGATGAGCAAAAGAGGGATTTTTTCATGTTCTGAAAGCCACAGCCTTTCCAGATAGACACGGAAACGCGGAGATGAACCAGTTTGCAGGAGCTGATGCTGCACTTGTGTTTCCGTAAGGCGTCTCTGAATAAAGAAGTACAGCTTCCAGCACTGTCGATTCAGCACTTTGCCTACTTCAAACACAATGACAGGTGTTGTTTTGAATTAGTGGCAAAGTAGTCATCATCGAAATTACACTTACAATATGACGAGCTTTAGCGTTTACCAAGAGTTATGCATCTTCAGTATGTTTATTGGTATTTAATCTGCAAGGTTGGATCCCCTCAGCAGAAAAGTTGACATTGAACTGCTTTCTGGATTCTCTCAAGCACCGTAAAACACAATTATCTTTACTCAAGCTCTCTGCAGATAAACTAGAAAATTAATTACTCTCAGATATTATCCTTTAAGAAGCTTTTTAAGAGAAAAGAAAAAAATTTGTAAGCCCTGCAAGGAAGGGTAATTGTCTCTTGTAGGGTGGGAGTATCTTACAGTCTTGTAAAAGCTCTGAGATAGCTCCTGTAACCTAAAAATCCCAGTGAAGACAATTTGTCTTATTCTACTGTAGTTACTTAAGGCAGGGACTAAGTTGTCTAGCTGAGCTTCGCCTGAGTGGTATTCAGGTAAAAACCATATTGATCAGGGTGTTGTTTCCATCAGGTTTTGCACTAAGCTGGCCAGGCAGGATTTGCTTTCCCCATGAGGACACCCCTTCGCCTCGCTGAGGCTGTATCACCCAAAGTCAATGCTTCTAAGCTTGAAGTGAGTCCCATCTCTACCCCTCGGTGGTCACCATGTCCCAGGTCTCCCAAAGGGAAGGGCTCCTCAGGATGCAGCTGTGTCCTTTCCATGAGCTCGGAGGGAAGGGTATCCGTCGGATAGAGTAGCTCTGATGCCTCAAACGTCTTGTGGAAATACCTTGGCTCAAATAAAGGAGGTAGACAGTAGGCAAAGCAAACAGGCTTCCTTGTGACCTTTTTCTCCTAATTAAGAGGGAAGGAAAATAATTGGGTTTGAAACTCGCACTGTTCAGCAGACCAGCACTTCCACCATCTGTAGGTGAGCCATGGAGTTATTTGCTCGATGTATTAACTATCTAAAGAAGGGATGGAAAAAAATTTAGATGCATAGTTTGTAAATGACATCAAATATTTAAGTTAGGAAAGAAAACAAGAAAATATGCAAATGTACAATTTATTATTCATTGGCAGTAGCTATTTCCCCTAGAGCAGGCAAATTGGGAAGAGCAATTAACTAACAGTCTTGCATTTTGGTGTGTGCGAGGGGGAGCACAACCCATTTGGGTTAGAGCACGTGGTGGCGGCAAAAAGTACTTCTGCCCCTCCTGGATGATGAATGAGAGCAAGCCCCGAGCATGCCTCCTGCTGATAGACAAAATTCATGGTGGCTTTGTGCCTCGGGGTGGCCTGGCCCTCGCTGGGGGACAGGACCCAGCCCGGCACAGCACCAAGCAGCTGTGTCTCCGCCGAGGTGACAAGGTCTGGGATCAGTGCTTGCACTGGTGAGCTGGCCAAGACCTTCACGAGCTGCTGACAGGAATGATTTGAAAGATGGATTTACCCCAGGGGACGGTGGATTAATTTGCAGGCGGGACGGAGGCAAAAAACTAGATGTGACTGTCGACAGATCACAGAAAACCTCTAGCCAATGTTCTTAGTGATTTAAAAATAACAATCCAAATGCCAGATTGTGTAAGGGACAGAGTGGAAAAAAACCTACATGGGATTATTAGTTTTCCTTTCAAGGAATTTTCTGTCCACCTTACCAGAAACGCGGCTCCTGTTCCGTTTGCCTGTTGTTTAGCGGAGCAGAGAGTGCTCTGAACCAGGCAATAAAAATTAATGAGAGCAGGAAAAGATCTCCAGGAAATACAGCAGAAAAAAACCCAGGTTTTTTCCTCTAGGGAGGAGATGAATGCAGAGACATGGTGGAAGGATGTACAATAACAAACAGTACAGAGAAAGCAAATTGGCCCAACTGAATTTCCTTCTAGTAGTAGCATAAGAGGGGATTTTGTAAAATGAATGCATTAATATAAAATCAATGACTTAAAAGAAAGTGTTAGCAATCTTACTGAAAGAAACAAAACCAGCGTATTTCAAAAGCTCTGCATATCCTAAATCATCTAATTATACAGCCTTTGCAGTAATCATATGGCCATCACGGTATTACCATTTTGCAAAATATCACATTGAAATACAGCTTTTTTTGTTATGAATACTGGTTTCAGTGAAGAGTAGGGTGGTTTTACAGTCAGAATAACCTTAATATTCAGCATCTCCTCTTCCAATATGTAATTGTGCATTTGTTTGATAGCTAGCTTGGGGTGAGTGTGCTGCAGATTTTTTTGTCCTGCCTTGTAAGTGAAAAGAAGTAAAACATGGCGGAGAGATTTTGTGTTGAGTTGCGGGTGAAATCCAATGCTCACTTCTCAAGAAACAAAGGGGCTTTGTGCGAGGGGCCATGGGGCACACCACCGATCTGCCCAGGCAATGCCATGGGGTAGGAATACAGTGCTCCTGTTTCTGTGGCCAATGAGCAGTGGCTATTTCTTCTTGATACTCCCAGGAGAAGACTTTTTGAACTTTGCAGTCACAGGCAGGGACTAAGTCTTGCTCCACAGCTGAGGAGCGCTTACTTTGGCGTCATCAGAACAGGTCTCCTGGGTCAAATCAGAGGTCCCTCGCCCCTTGTTTTTTGTCTCAGGCATTTTACTGTGTGTCCCCTGGGTTATCGTGTGGTTTCCAGGGCCTCTCAGTGCCATTCAGCAAAGCCTGCCTCCAATCTTCTTTGTTTTTTCTAGATGACTGATGAATATGTGGGAGAGCACACAGTGAGGCACAGGTCCTACCTCCTGCTAAATGGAGAGGTCTGCAGAGTTGAGGCTCCCTAGGTTTCTGACTCAACTTATCCAGTGAGTTTTTTGTGTAGAAGTAAGAAAATCCATCCACTTTTTTCTGCTCTGTACCTTCATGGGTATTTCTCTAGAATTGCTCTGCTGGTCAACTAAAAAGTGTTATTAGTGTTGTTGTCATAGTGTAATGAGATTTCCCTCCGAGAGGTTTTTATGTACTTTTCAGAGTAGAACTGAACCAACTATGGTTTTAACGTGGTTTCTTATCAGATTGAGACTGTACAAACTACAGAGATTAATTTTTTTTCCTCTCTTTCTTTTTAAATTGGTTTCTGATCTACCATTGTATATAAAACTGCTTACCTGGAACAGTAATTTTTGAAGTGCTGCATGTTCTACTATTTCCATGTTTGTTTGGTTGTTTTTTACCTGAAATATGGCACCTGTTTTTCCTAGTAATTAGTGCAACAGTTCATGCCAAAGCTAACAAATTAAAGGCCTGGCTTTAATTTCATCAGGTTACTAAAGCACGAGCTCATCTCTATTTTATTCATAAGGTCAGGTTGGACGGGGCTCTGAGCAACGTGATCTAGTTGAAGATGTCCCTGCCCATGGCAGGGGGGTTGGACTAGATGACCTTTAGAGGTTCCTTCCAGCCCAAACTATTCTATGATTCTATGATAACGGTAAGCAGTGTTGCCAAAAGTACTCTTCTAGTTCCTGCACCATGCTCAGAGCAGAGAGAGAGGCACTGGCGGAAGCCTATTTAACCTGCAAATCCTAAACAGTTAAGGAGATGATCTGCCATTTGGAGATGCTCTCTTTCCCCTTTGACAGAGGGGGAAGCCTAGATAACTAGTTTAGACTAATTTAGCCTACACCTAGGTAAGACAAGCAACATCCCAATTTACCAGCTTACTTAAACTTACAAAGATCTTTAGACCACGAGGTTGTGCAATATCTCACTGGCCAGAGCATGCACTGAGAATGCTCAGAATAGTCCTGGTTTGGTACCTGGACTGTAACTCAAAATGTATTTTAGGAAAAAAAACCATCATAACAATGTTAAACAAAAAGTGTTGCCTTATTTAAATAATAATAAGTGCCATAGTATTTAAATTGCATTAAAATGTCTCATTTTCATATGCAATTGTTTCTTTATTTCCTGCCTTTATTCCTATTATATATGGCATTTGTACAATGAATAAATTAAGAAGATTCAACAAATATTCTTAAATGGAAACTGAATTTAGCTATGAATAAAAAGGACAAATCAAAAGGTTAAATGCCAGTTGCTTCAAGAAGTACGTTAAAATCCCTTCTATAAAGCAATGATACATAGCATCTCTGGATGGGGCTCTACAGAAAGTAGGCTTTCTATGTTTTGAAAGTTTGGGGGTTATTTTGCTCTTCTGCCTTGTCATCTGGTATCTGCTCTGGGCTTCCACCCACCTTCTCTTTTTTGGTGGAAAAACCCAGAGATTGTAGCAACTCTGAAGTTTCATAGCATGGGAAAGTAATTTCCCAGCCAGAGTTAATCTCAACTACAGAGCCCTCGGAGGAATTGATGAGGTGAGGTGAGGTTTTTTTTTTAAATAAAAAACATATTCCTTTTATTAGCACTACTTTTTCTATCCAAATATTCAGGGACCGCAGCAAGATACCTCACCAAAAGCCATCAGAAAGACATCGGAAAGTTTTAAACCTTTTTCTCTTTTTTCTCTTTTTATTGTTGTTTAGCAGCTGCCTCAGGTCAGATCCCCCTTGGTTTTCTCCTCATTTGCAATCCTTAGCATATGAAATCCACAGCCATTGCTGGCCCCAGTGGGTCACAGCTGAACCTCTTTTCTCAAATAGCAGTGCAATGTTTACCAGCTTTTTCTGGCAAGAAGCGAGTTATCCACCATTTGATAACACATTACAGGTCCAAAAGTGGTGTAATTGCAAAGGGGACATAGGTTTTTTCTCCTGAACCTTGTATCATCTTCATGTCTTGGTTTTAGATGTGTTCATCTGGAGTGCTTTTAATTAAAATATTAGTCAAAACATTCCTATTCCTTATTTAGGCTCAAAAATCCCTGGACGAGGGACTGCCCTGTCCAGCAGGCAGCAGGGACATGTCCTCTCAGCCCTTTTTTTCTGTGATTTCTGAGGCTGCACAAGGCACTGCATGCATCACTTAGGAACAGTACGAAACTGCCTGCATCCTGATCTGATTTAAATTATTATGTTGTCTAGAGAAACGACATTCAGATCAAACATCTTTAAAAAAAAAAATCCCATATGCCGCGAATTCCAAACAAAGCTGGAGTTTGCCTGGGACTTAATGACACCAGCCTGTTGTGCTCTTCCACAACAGCCTGTAATTATTTCTCTCCTCAAACTGTGCATACATCATTGAGGAGGCTGATACATAAATAAAAAGGCTGCATTAATTTCAAGCTACATTAGAAACACAAGAGTAAAAATAACTGATGTCTGATAGGTAGGAAAAAAAGGCAAAATTAGAAGAAATCTGACTGAGAGGTTTCTAGGGGAGTTACAGAGCAAGGAGGGAAAAAAGTAAACCATCAGAAAGCCAAAAAGTTTGCTATTGCTGCAGGATCAGATA
Organism: Aptenodytes forsteri; assembly: GCF_000699145.1. Lineage (NCBI taxonomy): Eukaryota > Metazoa > Chordata > Aves > Sphenisciformes > Spheniscidae > Aptenodytes > Aptenodytes forsteri. Next base: position 1,907,252 of record NW_008794621.1, on the reverse strand, counting down.
CGGCATGTGGGCTCTGCGGGTTCCTGCGGGTCTTATACTTGATCATTTACAGGCTGGGCAAAGGCAGCGCGGCGAAGGTACAGCGTAACCCCTGGGTCTTCATCTTGTCTTCTTCAAGGCCATGAGGAAAATGTGATTGCGTGAAGCCCAGTGTGATTTTCTAAATCGCACTGTTTCTCCAGAAGGAGGACATGTATTGGGAAAACGGGTAGATGGAGCTGACAGAGGCTGTCAGGGAGGTGTTGGGTGCTCCTGCTTTCCTTCTGCTATTCTGGAGTCTGCAGTTCAACTTCAAAGTCTTTGGTGTGCCTGTGTACCAGCTATGTGAAATAGTGGGTTGAATTGAGACTGGAATTTCACATGATGCTTGGATTTGACATGACAAATCAAGGTATCTTCCCATCCTCCCTGTCTTGTGTCCAGTCAGTTCATCTCTTGCAGCTAAACACAGGTATCCTCCATGCGCTCCTGGGAGATGCTGTTTTGGCTGGCAAAACAAGCGCTTTCAGGCTAAAGGACATTCTCTGTCATTTTTATTTTTTCACAGCTGTTATGTATAACCAGGAAGGAGGTGGCCGCATTTTTCAAACTGGCATGTTAGAAGCTAAGCTTTTAAATCCATAATTAGGTACGTAAATCTGAGCTGTTTGGTTCCTGGAAAAGCTGAGCGTTCACATATTCTGCTGAAGTCCCAAGGGTGACCGTTTTGGCTAGCGGATAATGTACACTATATACAAATGTTTTTTTAAAACAAACCAAATAATTTCTAATCTTAAGTCTTCAGAAATCAAGGCCGTTGTCAGAAGAAAGAAGCGTAATTATGAGTACCCTGTCTGGTGCGCAGCCACGTCCTTCCCAGACAGCACGCTGTCGCCTGAACCAGATGTGCTCGGCAATTGGTGTCGCTGCTTTCTTTTTCCCTGAACTCATACATCAGACTAACTTTTCTGGTTAGGAACTGACTAGTGACCCTCACTAGCTTCACCCTTTTGGAAATTTCCCTCCAGCTCTCTGGCAGGGGCTTTTCCTGGAGGTGAAGCCTGGTGCTCCTGGCCCTGGAAAGGGAGCTGGTGCCTTGAGCCAGGAGGGAGGACGGGGCTGGTGGCTGAGATGGGGGTCCTGCAGAGCGCTGCTATGAGCAGTGGGGTCTGCAGTGCCGGGAGGGGAGAAGGGAACGGGCGCTGAGGTTCAGGTGGCGAATGTCACAGCCGAGCAGGAGGGGGGAGACCTGGCCTCGAATCCCCATCCCACCTCATGCAGGGGGGAGCCTGCGGGGGAACGGAGCCCCGACCACCCCAGGGTCCAATGACGGTGCGAGCTGGTGGCTCTCCAGCATTTGGGGGCTTTCCTGTGCTTTTTCTGAATGTGCAAGGCCTTCCATTTATTCTGATCCCAGAATCTAACTGGAATTCAAGATTTTTTTTTTCTTTCTTCCATATTTCAGGATTTGGGAAAAAAAAGTGGGCTGAAAATGAACACAATTTTCTATTTAATTTTTAAAGGACCATGTTATTAATCGGTGTTCCATGCGATGCACTAATGCTTAATGAATTACCAACTAGGGACCAAGGGTTTTTTATGCAAGGTGTTTCACAGAAATCTGTTAAACCCCGAGTGCTGACAGATCACACTTTCCACTAGAGTTTAGGATTACGTGGCTGCTACTTATGTTATGACTGGAGCTGTAGCCTAAATTAAATTATGGGTATTCCATGGCAGGTTTTACTGGACTGCATATCCAAGTTAATCTCTGTAGCTTGACTGAAGGCACCAGTGAAAAACCTGACTCATGCAACACAAGCTAACAACTTGCTCCCCGATAAATACTTGAGAATTGGCTTTTTCTTGAGTGCTAGCAGGAGCCGATAGAAATAAATTCTTCTTCCAGCAGACGTTGCTGAAGGACACCGAAAGTTTTCCTCTAGAGTAACTGCATTTGTCTGCAGAAATAACGAAGTAAGAAGTGATTGTTTGGGAAAAAGTGTTAGATTTTTTCCCCCCCTTTCTTTCTCTTCTCATTATTGTCTGTTGCTTGCTCTTTTACACGTCAGTCTCTTTAAAGAGGGAGCCGTTCCAGCTGCATCAAAATAATTTTCTTTTAAGGGTGCATGTTCTTCTTTTGTTGATCAAAAGCAATTAGAGAGAGAAGAGCTGACAGTTTCACTGAACTGTCAATGAAAATACCGTAATGAACAGTTCATTTTGAAATAACCAATTCTCCCATTAAATGATCTGTAGCCCTGGGGGGAAGAACTGTGTGGGAACAAGAAGTATTGTTTGTTGCAGCATCTCTGTGTTGATCTTTTGATATTTTCTAGGAACACAGTGGTATCAGTATTTCGAAAGGAACATTGGGAAGTGTGAAAAAGACTGCAATGTACCAGGATCTGACCTCACACTGGTGACCAGGAGAAGTTTCCTTCTTTCTTCAGGAGCATCTGGGAGTTTTGTCTCCGTCAGAGCTTTGCTATAAGCGCAGAGAAGGATGCCAAGTTCCGCTTAGTGGTTTTAAATAACTTTATCTGGTTAATTGCTTCATAATCCCAACTGTACCAGTGATTAATGAACCTTTTCTTTTAATGATCATAAATGGTTTGAAGCGCTGTCCTCGTCCCCTGGGAAGGGTTTTGTATGACACCGCATATCCATGATGCGGGCAGTTGGGTGTGCACATATACACCTTTATCGTATTTCATAGGCAATTGCATCCCAAGAGCAGCAGCAGCTTAAAATGCAGCACATCTTTGCACTGGACACGGCCTCTCTGAAAGACCCCAATGGCTCTTCATGGCCATGCTCTCATGTAAATGCCTGTGCTGCGGGCTCTGCCTGCCCTGTGCAGAGGTGGAGAATTGAACAGACCGAGGAACTGCTTGTGGGGAGATGTAGGTGACAAAAACAAACACTAGAAAGATGTTAAACCCTTGGTGGAGGATAAAAGCAGTTTGCTCAAGCAAGGCAATGTGCTTAATGTGTTTTAGATATACCTTGTTTAACCTAAAATCCATTAAAGAAGAATGTACCTGTCCCTAATTGAATGTACTAAGAACAAAACTTGTTTTGTGCTCTTAAATCCTCCTTCTCCCTGACTGGCTTCCCCAGGACCACCCATGCGCAGGATTTTACTGCTTTCTCTTTTCTTTTCCATGACCTACCACATTTTATATATTTAGGGCTTCTCCCCCATCCCTAGACAAGTTCACTCCTTTCCTCTCTGCCCCATCTCCTCTCTCCTGTTATTCCTTCCCCAGACAGCCTCTCCCCAAGCTGAGGCTGATCCTTGGGCTTGTGAGAGCACGAGGGAGAATAGTCTCCTCTGCTCCTCGCTGTCTGATCGTGACTGACTCACTGTTGTGACAGCGTTTGACCTATTTCCAGGCCAGGAGCCAGCAGGGGCAAGTGGCTGCTACTCCTCTCTGCATCTCACAGGCATGACCTATACTGTGTTGCTTTACATCCACAGCAAAGTGAAACAGAGCAACCACTTTTCTCTTGATCAGCTGATGTCTCGCTTACCTCCCTGACAAAGTGGGGAGAGCAGCTTACGCCTGCTGTTACAAATCCCCTCCAGGTAAAGGAAACTTTCTCAAAATGCATCTGAAGCTAACCTGCCTCAGAAATGGTAGAGCTCATTGTTTCTGTTGTAAATGTTCTCTCCCTATCCTGGGATTTGAAGAAGTTCTCCACTTTGCTCCAGGGTCAGGGCCAGGACTGTGCTTGCCGTGACCTTTTAGCAGTGCATCAAATGGCGAATGGCTTCTCCCGGATACGGTCTACCGAAGCACTTGGTCTCTGTGGCACGCTCAAGATGGCATCATCTTCACATCTGCTTATTCGGGGCATATATTTTTTCCACAGGGTCACACAGGAGGTGTCAACCTGCTCAGCTCTACACATCTGATTTGACAACCCACTTTCCCTATGTTATTGCCTCTGAAGCAGAAGGAGAGAGAGGTGCGCTGAAAACCCTGGAGGGGCACTTGGTCTGCAGCAGGTACGTGCAGAGCTCAGATAGCCAGCATAGGCGCTGAGTGAGAAGCTTGACAGTCTGCAGCTCTTCCCTGGAAGGTCTTGTTTCCATGTCTGTTTGGTACTCATTAGACCAAATTTATGTCTTGTAGCACAAGTATCAGAAATAGCTTGTACACTGAAATGACTGGCTAGCATCCCTCACACAGAAAGTCAAGCCAAACGGGTGGTAATGCCATTATAACCATCTTTCTTGATCCTTCCTAGCCCCTTGGCACTGCTTTTATAAATGTATGTCACAGCTGCGGCTCAGTCACCGATGATCTCATTCAGTCAGGCATCTGCTTGAACTACCAGAAGCTCCAAAAATATGGAAGGAAAATTGCCTTCCGCAAGGATCTTGTGGTTCTAGGGTGTGCTGACCAGCACTTAGACACCTCTCTGCAATTCGCAATAGGCTACTTTAAAGGTATAATCATTTAGTCAATGTAATTAGCAAGAGTTCAGAAATTAGCACTGAGTGCCACAAAAAATGGATGACCAAGTTTGGTGTCTTGTCTTCCAGAGATCTGGAAAAGGGAACTTTGTCTTTCCTACCCAACTGGCCAAATGCCCCAGCCGTTACAGCAACTTTCAGGCTACTGCTTCACTGCCCCACTCCAGAGCATTCAGCTGAGAGTTCAGAGCTCATTACATATTTTTCTAGTTATACCTAATTTTTTAGCACGATTTCTCCCACATACGCTTCAGGGTGTGCATTTTATCTTAATTCCTGTGCTAATAAGAACCCGTGAAAAGCCTTTTCAGGAGGGCAAAATGGATCCCAAATTATTAGCTCTGCCTGGATATTGCTTCTTTTCCCACTTATTGTTTCCAAATAAAATTTGTCAGTTTATGCCTCCTGACCCAGATGTAATTATAGCGTGGCTGTCAAATAAGAGCTGGTTTAGTGCCAGCAACTAGGGAAGCCTCCTTTGTAGAGACATAAGGAGACCGTTACTTGCAGCTTCTCTTACAGGGTTTGGGTCCTATTTAAATAATGAGAAAATAGCTGTCTGTCTCCAGGAGAATAGTATAAATGGCTGCCTTTGAGTGAAACATTTGGTGCTGTTTTTATGCTTTTCATGTTGCAACAGTGCAGCCTGATACAACCACTGATGTGTCCAAGCTGGAGATGAAAAACAGCAAACATAACAATTTTACTGGGCTGTTTGTTAGGATTTTATATGGAGTTTTCCAATGGGAACTAATGCTGCTGGGGTCTTGCTGGCAAACATGAAAGTACTAATTATAGATGAAAAGTGCATCTCACTTTGATTTGAGCTCTGTAGGACTAGGTTATTTTTGTGTAACTCGTGGAATGTCATTTCACACTAACATCGGAGATATGGATGGATCCTCTCCTTGTTTTGAGGATGTTCATGAAGAGCAATGGGTTGCACAAGGGCTTGTATATGGTTGGCCAAACACCCATTTTTTCTTTGGTTACTGCTTTGCTGCTCTTCATTTGTGGTCCTGTATTGTGTGGCATGAACAGCCAGCATATGAACATGGTATTTTGGCATCCTATTACAAATAAGAAAGTCCAAAAAAGCAAGTCCAAACCTTAGCAAACATCACAAGCATGTCCAGAAAATGGCATCCAAATAATGGAGTTTTCCTTCTTGTCCTAGGGGTTAAGCAACCATCTTTGGTCAGTTTGCAGACCAGAGGTCTGACACAGAGAGGATCGGTTCCTTTTAGGCATGTTTTGCCTCATTGTGACATCCCTCGCAAAATGAAACTTCTGCAAACTGACTTCTGTAAGACATTGCTGTCCATACGACCGGGGCAGCATTCACTGGAATGGGGTTCAGTGCGAAACTTCTGCAAACTGACTTCTGTAAGACATTGCTGTCCATACGACCGGGGCAGCATTCACTGGAATGGGGTTCAGTGCTCCAGGGAGGGCTGCATGTGGCAGAGTGTGATGCTGCTTTATCTTAAAACTAGAAAACGAATATACTGTCAGGTCATTTGAGTTGCATTTGGGACGAGGCATTCAGTGAGAGTGTGTGCCCCTGCTCAGTATCCTCAGGCACTCTGGAGCAGGCTGGTTTAGGAGTTATTGCCTCTCCCTGGGCAAGATGCCCTTGATACCTTTCTTCTGGCAGGAACAGGAGGGACTGGGTCCCCCCTGGAGCTGGGAGAGCCTGTTGCTCATGGAGGGAAGCTCCCCCTCTTCCTTCCCAGCTCCAGTGGGGGTCCTGATGCCCTGGGAGCTCCCGACCCTGCAAGAGGCAGGAGTGACTCCCCGCTGCTCTCCCCAATGTCGGAGCTTCGCCCCTGTGAGGAGCTACACAAGGCAAAATCTCCAGGCGCCTGCTGAGCCTGGAGCCGTGCCAAGTCTTATTTCTCCGTGCTGAGCACCGTCAGAGAGATCAAAGCATTGTTGAGAGGTGGAAATAGCAATTACTTACTAGAATTAACTTCTGCCTCAGAAATTGCATCTTCCCCCTCTAATATTCTTCTCAGTTGCCTCTACCCTTACTTGGAGCAAGGAAAATCTCCAAGGCCCAGCTTTGGATTTCATTAACACTCCTGGAAAGCTGGGGCAAAGCCACCAGCTTCTACAGGGTCGCTCCAGCTGCGCACCTGAATCCGGTTTGACGACGGCAGAGCTGACGTGACAGCCAAGAATGTGCAGGAACAATTTAAAGCAGGAACAGAAACGTTTCATCTTTAAAGAAAAGGAGGTGATACTGAGCCCTTTCCACATACTAATACCCATTTCTGAAATGAAAGCCAGGCTGAGAGCAATAGATATATCCTGCACAGACTGCAAATCATCTCATCTCGTGTCTGGTTGCCAAAGTCCTGGATTTCCCAAGCTCTCTTTCCAAACTTAAAAAACCTTTTTCCTAAGTATTAAATCCAAGGCAAATCCATATGGTGGGTTATAATAAATGCACTAATGTTAAAACCCAAGCTCTCAGAATAAATGATGTGATCATCTTAACCAAAAGCCTTTGGCCTTTGTAGAAGCTCTGCACTGGAAGACCTTCAGTTGCTGTTAATTTTCCCTGCTTGTGGGAGCTGTGAGTAGGAATTTAACAGCAGCACCTATAGGGTCACCTCTCACTAAAGTGGCCAGTCCTGTGAGCCACATCAGTGCTTATAAGCAGGGACGGAGGGCGAATTCCCACTGTCAGCTGAGAATCATAGAATCATAGAATCATAAAGATTGGAAAAGACCGCTAAGATCATCGAGTCCAACCGTCGACCCAACACCACCATGCCCACTAAACCATGTCCCTAAGCGCCGCATCTACACGTCTTTTAAATACCTCCAGGGATGGGGACTCAACCACTTCCCTGGGCAGCCTGTTCCAATGTTTAACCACTCTTTCAGTAAAGAAATTTTTCCTCATGTCCAATCTAAACCTCCCCTGGTGCAACTTGAGGCCATTTCCTCTCGTCCTATCGCTTGTTACTT
>NW_008794621.1:1860702-1896238 GCF_000699145.1 Aptenodytes forsteri | reverse complement strand
TCCGGTCGGCATATTGGGCCCTCTGTTCCCCTCAGAAGGGAATCGCCTATGACAATTACCCTCCTTTTTTTCTTAGCAGCGGCAGGCGTAATGCGTGGGGCTGACTGCCTCACCCTAGGCAACCTCCTGGATGGACCTTTGTGTACATCCTCATTTGCCTGGCCCTCAAGTTCCAGGGCCCCATATCTGTTCTGTAAGGGCAACCGGGAAGGCGAGGGAGGCTGGGCGGGGGTTCACCTGGCACCCCGAGCAGGAACCTGTTTCCATTCCCCCCCGTTACTCAGGTCCCCTCCTTCTGCCTGGTGGCAAGAGGGCAGGGGATCCTCTTCTTCTTGTGGAGCCTCCATCTGCTGCCTTTGCCTCAGGGATGGTAGGGTGTGGCTCCACCAATCTATCTCCCTCTCACACTCCCGGATACTCCTTAACCTTTCCACTTCCAAATAAATAATTGTTTGAGAAAAATAGATTATCTTTCTCCTGATAATTTGTGTGATTCCCCCTTTTTCCCCAGAGCTCAAAATCCAGGATTGTGTAGCCAGTTCTAGAAATTAAACTCTTAACACGTGGTTAATGCTGCCGAGAGGGTGAGGAAGGGAAGGAAAGTCTTAGTGAGGAACAACCTTCCTCCTCCCTGCTCACCTGAGTGCTTGTTGCTGGTGAAATCCTCCCACCTGTGCCTCTGAGCAGTAGCTCTCATCCCGTGATCTGGTGGCACTTGGTGGGGCAGGTGTCTACGAGGTCCATGGAGGACAACTAAGAACAAAACCAGGAATGCTGTTAGGAAACCCAAATTCTCTGCCAACATTTTAGAGGGCAGAGTTGAAAACTATCACCTGAAGGGCCACGGGTACATGCAAGGTACCAAGAAGTGACAGGGCTGTCACTCCATCTATTCCATTACCTGCCCTACGGGATGGTCTCTGTGATTTTGCTTTGCTTGGTGACACAAAGCTTATCGGTGTTATCCCTGCTGCTGGGTCGCAGCAGCAATCCTGAGTTTAGTGCGTAGATAATATACCTCTGCCTTCCACTTTCCAGAAAGCAGTAGTAACATTAACGCAAACCCTCTTTTTCTTAGTAGTCACTGTGGTTAAAGAAAACAGTGATCAAAAATCATAACTTTCCATGCAGCTTCTATACTATTTGAAGGGCTCTCCACTGCCCTCTCCATGTGGAGGTAAGGTGTTTGCAGTCATGGAAGCGATGCTGAATTTGGCACACTGGGCACTGTATGTGTGACATGCTCTGGAGTGATCAGCACTATATACATAAGAAATAGCCTTTGGATGTTACCTGTATTGGTGCAACCTGCCAGAAGGAAATAGTATTAACACCTTGCAAAGCAACACAGTGCTGGGCAAGGACACAGTGACAGTGGGTGGTTGGATACCCTCTCCCAAGTGCTGTGACATCCCCTACCCACCTCTCCCAGGGATCCCTTCCTCTCCCAGGACACATCCTGCCCACCCTGGCTATCTCCTCGCCCTGGCCCAGCTGCACGTCAGCATCTGTGTCCTCCGCAAGCATCCAGCAGCACACCCGCTATTGAGGAAACCAGATGTGCTGCCTGCATCGCCTGCGTGTGCAAGGGCCACGGCACGCACGCTGGTAGCACCACAGCCTCTCTCCTGATCCCCCATGCCGGGCAGAGCAAGTTGCCAGGTCTCTGCTCTGACTGCATTGGGTGTACAGGGATGGCTGCGATGGATGAATGCTGGAGCAGGGACATGACAGATGCCCATGCTTCCCGTGGGTGCACTGCGCTGCACGTGGGAACCCCGTGCTGAAAGCATGCATCCAGGGATGACCTCGTGCTGCAGCCACCTGGTCAAGCACCTCTGCCCAGCAGTGACTCCGAGCTGGGACTGGGCACCTGGCTGTGCTGCAAAACTCACAGCAGTGTGCTGCCAGGCAGCGCTATACAAAATATCATAGCCTGCAATAATTCAGCACGATCAAGTGATTAGCAGCTCATAAAGGACCGTGTAACCCCATAAAACTGTTGGACTAATAACACAGGCACTTGTGGCCTCTAAGAAGCAAGTGATGGTAAATGAGGTACCAAGGTAGTATTCTCCAGTCTGTCGTTACCCTAGTTTGTTTGTAAACTTGCAGGCATTAAGCCTGATATTGATGACAATGGAGTTGACTGTATTTGAGAGGCTGGACTTTAATTTTCAGCAGAGGTACAAAACCCACAAATGCAGCAAAACCAATCTGCAATTAGGAACGTTTTTCTGAACATCTAGATTTACTCACAGCAGTAGAAAATTAAGTGCCCATCACTGTGATTTTGGCACTCAGAGCTGGATCAGTGCCTGGTGCTAAGGAAAGAAGGTATTTTACAGCACCACAGTTCCACCTTCAACATCAGGTTAGTGAAATTACCCTGAACTGGAAAAGGTGCCTTTGCAAGGAAGGAGGTTGAGTGCACTGCAAGAGCCTCTGCTTGCAGACTGACAGAATATGTGTGAACTGCAGACTCATTCCCATCGTATGTATAGTCTTAATAAGGGAGTAACAGAATAAAGGAAATATTTGTCTTCAGGTTATGGTTGTTTTGATAAACTCGTTAACACTGGTTACACTGCATATTTCCTGGGCAGTGTCTGATGAAGGATGTGCATATACCAGAGATTCAGTTGCCACTAATATAATTGTTTTGTGCCACTGGAGTTTTATTTCACAGCAGGTATATCTACCTTGCCATCACTGGGACCTCATTGTGTGGACACAGCAGAGTGGCTTCAAGTGCCGAATCTGCATTTGTTAGCATACACATAAACGTATTTTCTTTTCTCTGCTTTGATGGAAATTCTTTACAGGTCCCCAGATCTTGCCCTAAGCATGTGAAAGTGGTGCTGGGTGGGAGGTGCTGAGCACACGAGCCTAGCCCACTCCCTTATTCAGTATTTTTCTCTCCCCTGATAGCTGGGATGTTTCTGCAGGACCCATCCTCTGCAGCCACCACCCTGACCTCCAACTTGGATTGCAACTTGCTCCTCACCCAAACAGTTACACAAACTCTCCTGCTGTTAGTATATATTTTACATTATTCAGAAGTTAACTAATGGTGAGAATTTCTCTTTTTCCTTTCTCTGCCTTTCAGGGGTTTGTCCTGGTCTGGTTCTAGGCTACATTTTAATGACTTGAATGATGGAAATGGGTGCATGTCCATGAACATGCAGACAACATTAAGCAGCGAAGAGCTGCAGTGAGGTTTGGACTTCCAGCTGATCTCAAGAGGTTGGGAACAGGGTTGGGAACAAGTAGATATGATTCAAGGAGACAAGAGAGTGGCTGCGCTCAGGTAGGAATAATCACATGCATCGATACTGGGTGCCAGTATCTGGATGCCAGTCAAGGCAGCTGCTCCCCAGAAGGGGATGAAGGGTTGGTAATGGATCACGAATGGGCAGAAGTAGATGCTGTGCAGTTAGGAGAAAAGGCAGAGGTGATCTAAAAGTATGAGCAGTGGTATGGCCTCATAGGCATCTGAAGTTAATCTTTTTCTTTATTTTTGCACCAAAAAGTCTCCAGACTGAATGCTGGGACCAGATTTGGGCTTTGCTCTTAACAAAGATGCAAACCACAGAGCCTAGTGGAGCCTAGTGGAGAATGTGCAGAAGTCTAGAAAACATCTCTTACAAGGGAAGGTTTACAGAGAGAGTTTGTTACATCTAGAGAGGAAAGAACTGAGGAGTCATGCGACATGTAAAAGGCAACTGGAAGGAGGAAGGAAATCTTGTCCCACTCTCACTGTGGATCAGACAAGTAAGGGGCATACATTTCTGCAGGGAAGATTTTGGCTTTGATATTAGAAAAATAATTTTGCAAAGCTGTAGCAGCAATGTAGCACATCTGCATGAAAGACCTTATAGGGGAATGTGATTGTATTTAATATAAAACTGATTCCACTCATTCACACATTTCATAGCCACATACTCACATGCACCAAAAATGTGTGTATCCCAGGACCGTAGGGTAATTCACATTGGAAGGGACCTTGGAGGTCTCTAGTACAACTTTTGCGTTACTGCAATGCAGCAGTCAGGTCCACAGATCCAGAGGTGGTGATTTCACAGATTTTGTGGGAAACCTTTTCCCTTGGTCAAGGCAGAAGCTCCACGATTTCAATTTATAACCACTGTTTTTTATCCTCCCACTCTGCACCTTTGTAAAGAGTCTGGCTTTGTCTTCTCAGTAACCTTCCTTTAGGTACTGGAAAGTGGTATCCAAGCATGCAGGTGGTCTGGTCAGGATCCTTGTGATTACAAGGAGCACAAGTGACACCAGCTTGAGTCCTCATTACCTCTCATGGACTCCAGGTAGCTTGGTGACCCTGTGCTGGTTTTGGGCATGCTTTTTGCACCCCTTGGGAGCAGACAGTAATTAGGATCTTCTGTTTCTCCACCCTGTCCCAGCTCTGTGTGCAGGATTCACCCACTGTCCTCTGTCTTCTTATCTGGGCGTGGCAAGGTTCCAACCCTGTTCTTTGTCTTTGCCTTTTTTATCTTCCCTCTTAATGACTTGTCTTAGTCTGTTCGTAGGCTGTCCTCTGTTTTAGGTAGTTCCTTGTTTTCTTAGTCTGGGTGTCTGGAGAAGCTCCTTGTAGATGTGATGGGATCCTGATGACCTGCTAAAAAAGGTGCTATTAACCCCTGCCATACTTCTGCTGTTTCTCCTGGACCTTCCACACTTGGACTTTCCCATCCATTCTCCATTCAGACTTAGCATTTCTGTCGCAAATGGGAATAAACTGCATTTATGGAACCTCTGCAGAGATCTCTGGAGGTCTTTAAGAACCGGCCAAACCAACATCTGACAGAACTGGTTTAGCGAGTGCTGAATCCAGCCATCAGGGTGAAGGGTGGACTACATGATCCTTGACATCTCTTCCAGCCCTTATTCTGTGATCCATGCTTACATTGCTCTATCCAGATTTCTCCTTATAGCACAAAAAGCCCTAAAAACATGAGTTGAGAATAACCAAAATCTTCAAATTAGAATGCAACTAAATAATTTTGTTAATAATGTAATCATCTCTAAGACAGTGTCCTGATATTTTTATGCCTAGCATGATTTTCTGAACCCTTAAAATTAGCTATTTTAAGTATTGCATATGGCATATAGGGTTCCACAATAGCAGTAAATAAATACAGGCCTGCATTTGCATCTAGAGTCCCCTTCACATACTAATCATGTCCATTCCACACCTGCACCCTTAAGGGCATGAAGGCAGTTCCCATTTATTCCTTTTTTTCTTAACGTTTAACAGCAACAAAAGCTAATGCAGCTAAATATTACAGTGGGAACTGTAATTGAGGTTTCTAGGTGCTGTGGTATGCACAGCACCCTTTGGTGAGGAATCACTTGACAGATGGACACTGGTCTCAGCAAACCTAGTGAGAGCCTTCCTGCAGTAATGCTCTCCTTCTCCCCAAAGAAACCAGGGTGAAAACCTCAAGTCAGTGGTACTTTTGCCCTGGACGCAGCAGTCAGGTCCACACAACCAGCTTCACATTGCAGATGTGGCAGACAGCTAACTTTCATGCAGATCCAAGCACAGCTTGCCTGGATAGCTGTCAGTCAGCAGCTCATCCAAACTGATAACCTTGGCTGAATTCACACCTTTGCTTACCACCTCACAAAAATAACCTGTGTATTGCAGAGGAAGTCCAAGTAATCTGTCTTAGCTTAGCACTAACAGTTCATTTATTGTAAGTGGAAAGAAAGGGGCCCAAGGAAATGCAAGGAGAGGTTTTATTTCTTACCGCCATCCAGTCCTCTTCCTCCTCGGGCCACTGATCGCTGGTCTGTAATGCTGTTTGCTTCCAAGGTCTGTTCCCCAGTGGGCATTTTAAGGCTTAACCTTTTTATGGGGGAAGGTGTTTTTTTATGCAGAAGGGCCAGGAAGTTTCCTGAAGTTACTCTGGGAATTAATCCAAAGAATAGGACAAGTCCTGGCAAGTGGCCAGCCCTCCCTTTTTGCCACCTAGGTCGGGGAGGTTCCCAGGCGAACCCTCTTAGCAAAGGTTTTCTCCTCAGACAGTGCTTTGCCTGCGTGTAGCTATTTCAGCCTATAGTCAAAGCTAAATTGGGAAGTTATGCTCCAAGAAACTTGGCTCCATTCTAATTACATATTCAGTTACACCATTATTGAAATATTATAAATATGTTTAAAAGTGGAACAACAGCCTGCACTTTATGTGCAGTTTGGTAGCTCCTTCCTCAGCCGATGTTTGCCTCTGTGAGCACACGAAACACTTCTGAAACCCGGAGGGAGCCTCTCCCATACAGGCACAGCAAGAGGTGAGGTCCTCTCCCCTAAATTGTTGCTGGTGTACACAGAAGTGCAGGCAGCTTGGCTGCCAGCGGGCATAGGGATTTGGGTCACTGCAACCCAGCTGGGTGAGCGACTAGTTTATGGCAACCTTTCCTGTGAATACGTCAGAGGGTTTGGAGATGGGTAGGAAAATATCACTGCGAACTGATGGATGGCTTCAGGAGTTCTTCTGGATGTAACAGTAAACCTGCCTGAGCTTTTGCACAGTTTTTTTTCCTGATGACTGCAGCTGGATGGAAATAGAAAACAAAAGAAGCTCCAGTTTGTTTGTCATGAAAGTGCATATTATTTACCAGACTCTATTCCAGCTACCACAATGGTATGGTTACTGGTTTTCTGTAAAATAGATGTCAACCATCAGTTACAGGCTAACGGGAACCAGATGTTATCCAAAAGAAAACCCTGGTGCACACAGCATGCAACACCAGGCTTCCCGCTGCTGTGCCAGGGCTGCCACATCTGCAGGGAATGGGGCACGCGTGGTCACAGTGTGGGAAAGAAAAGGGTTATGTGTTACCTTACCTTTTACTGAGTCAGGAATTGTTGAGACCAGGCACTTGCACACCTTCGTCAAAGACTTTTAATTTCATTTAGATGAGAGCATTTTCAGGACAGGTAGCGGGGGTCACAGCTGGGAGCATCACGCACTGGTTCAGGCTCTGTCCTTATAACCGCAGCTCTCCAGGGCCCTCAGTTCCCTCCAGTAATCTCCACAGCTGAATGGGGTTCAGCTGAGAAATCAAAAGGCGTTAAGAGCAGTAAATACAACTGAGTTTGTGTGCAACAAACAATTCGGTAAAAAAAAAAAAGTTACCAGGTTTTAACATATTTTTTGGCAACAGGAGCCTGGTGGATGGGAGCTACTGCAGGAAATCTAATGAAACCTGGGGTTTTGCGGCCGCTCCACGCTCTGGGCAAACTACCGTAACAGTTGGATTCATCGCAGTGCATCAGGTATACGTGTCTACCCGTGAGGACAGGGCAAAGGCCAGGCCAAATGCTCAGAAAAATTGTTTCCCAGTGAAGACAGATAAACATTTATAGCCAGCTTGGTATTTAATGAGGACAGGGTAAACATTTTTTCTTAGTGAAATTTGATACTGTACATTTCTTTGCTATGGACCTACCTGTTTGCTGATGGTAGATTAAAAGTGCCTAGGTATACTTAGGTGTATTATACCTTATGGAGACATTTTGAACTGAAACCAGCCCTCCTGCCCAGGGTGCGCTGCTGGTGTGTGCTCTGTACTGGTCATGCATGCTGAGTTGCAGCACCCTCTGACTGCTGGCGCGTAGGAACCCTGGAAAAAGTGGGAGGTTCGCTTTATGAGACTATCTCTAGAGCTAAATAAAACTAGAGACAATACATACATTTTTTTTCTTGTTTTGTAAGCAGTAGTGGGACTTCTGCACAGCAGAACCTTGCTTCATTTCTGTAACTCAATGGGGTCTCCGTAGATTGGCACTGAAATTGTTTAGCCATTGGAATCTCACATCATAATGGCATCACCAGGAGGTCCTTCTGTGCATATGCAAGGTCCATTACACAAACACCCACCTCCTTCTGCTATGGCGGTCCTACCTAATAATGACTTTTTAATGAGTTTTTCCAGGGCTAAGGGTTTTTCTTTTAAATCCAACATCTTAACGACCTTTTTTATGGCATAATCAGGCAGTCTCCCCAGACCGTTAGACTGTTTGTAGTGTTACAATGTCTAATTGTGAATCTCAGTAGCAGAGATTAAGTGCTTCCCCTCTTTCTCTAGGTACCTGGTTTAGCACTTAGAAACTCCATGGAAGACAAAGGCAGGGTTGTGCAAGGGACAGTTCGAAAAATAAGGCGATACCCTGCCCATTACAAAGGACTTCACCTGTGTAGATAGAGACAGACCTCTGGCAGATGAGGGGAGGCAGGCAACAAAGGTCCCCGCGCTGTCACCCAGCCTATGGCTCTGAGTGCAGCATCAAGGCCAGGGTGCTCGGGGCAGACATCTCTGTTACTCAGAAGGGTTTTATTTTGAGTTTATGAACCGGTATATTGGCCTAAGCTGTCACCAGCTTCCAGTCTCCTGTTTTATACCTCGCATATTTTCTTTTTTCCCTTGCAATTGTATTCCCTCCCTTTTAGAGTGAGGATTAGCAGTTGCCGCCTTTCCCATTTATGAATCTTATTTTTACCATGATCAGGTGATTGCCTTTTTTGTATGAATGATAAATACTTCTGTGTTGAGGGAGAACTGCTTTAAAATCCTTGTTTTGTACAACCTTCTCCACAAAATGAGTCTTTGCCAGTTTTTCTTCAGCTCGCGTCTGTCTCACCACCTCTCCCCAAACCCCTGTGCTCAGAGGAAGACCTCAGGTCACAATTTTGGCGATGGTTTCCAGGCATCGCAGGCTATCAGCACCTTGCTGCACTAGCCCAGATTCACAGGGGAGGCCTGTGTAGCCAGGCTTAAGCTCTGGCTTTTGGTGGGATACGCAATTGCTTAGAAACAACATCTCCCCATGGGCCTCCAGGAGAGCAGGAAAAAGGGGCTCTCCCAGCCCCAGACCTGGCTGTTCAGCCTGGGGCAGCCCTGTCTCTGCTGCAGGGTGCAGGGCACCTGGTGGCAGCAGCCCTGTGCCGATGCATCACGTCTGCCTCTCAGTCCCATCGGGAGGTCCTGGGGTGAACGTGCTGCAAACCTTTCACTTCCAGCCCCCCGCTTTTCTTTCTGTATCAGTAGCTTTGCCTTCCTGGGTTTTACTTCTCCTCTTTCCTAGGCCTGATTTGTTTCTTTAATACAAGGCTTTGTGGCTGGCTCAGCACAGAAAACATTCAGGGGTTTGCCATGAATTTGCTGGTCTTGTTATTTTATCTGCTGTTGAATCTGCATCTGCTGCTTTGCTCAGCAGCTCACCCCTTGGCTGCTCTCTGCCCAGGTTAAACAGGAGCTCTGCCACCTACAGCCCTGTCTGATAACATTTGAAACCCTCTCTGGGCACAGATTAACATTCATTTCTTTGACGTGATGGTTCACAGCTCTGATGGGCTTTTCACACAGCCACAGCAGCTCTGGCCTGGGGCATGTACAACACAACCTTTACAGGTCTCGGAGACCTTCTCCCCCTGGAGAGCCGTGCAGAGGACACGGTGCACAGCATGGCGTTTGTACATCGCTGCTCTCTGGCTGAGGCTGTTGCAGGCTCGGCACTGAATATTTCCGGCAAAGGGTGGGTCTGTGGTTGTGCATTCGCAGCGGCTGCTCCCTCGAGGCGAGGTGGTCTCTGTATACAGGGACGGCCGTGCCCCTGCTCTCTTGGGGTGGCATCTTCTCTCATGACACTGTGCTCTGACTGTGGTCCCAAAGGGGTCTGAACTTGCATCTCTTTATCAGCTCCCCCCTGGCACCATGGGCACCGGGCTGCAGGAGGGGCAGGGGAGAGGGGCCTGGATGTCTGCTGAGGACACCGGGGAGGGTGAGCCGGGGAAGGCAGACAGCGCCTTTCTCCTCTGTGTGCTGTGCCATTGGGCATAAGGCACCCCAAATTCTTTTCCGTGGGGGGAAATAGCTTCAGTGGGATAAATGGTGATGGCAGGAGAGCTTTCTGGCAGCAGACAAAGTGCTGTGGAGTTCAGATGAGCAGATCAGGGTTTGGGATTAAGGTGGCACATTCACCTTCAGACACCAGGATCTCCTTTTGGATCTGTCCCGTCACCCCATCATGGATTTGGCCCTTCGCATTTGTGGCATCTTCAAAACTGAAGTGCAGCTTTCCATGGTATTTCAATGCTGGTTTTATTTTCTTTACTAAATCCAAATTGAACCACTCTTTATAAACTAAATTCCCATTCTTGACAAGTACACAAAGATTTGCTTTGGCCCTCAGTACTGAAAGCTCTCGCAGTTCAGCTTAGCAAAACGAGGATTGTTTGGGCTAGAAGAGCCCAAAATGTACTTTTCCAGCTCTCTTGCAGAGAATACTTTAAACAATGCCTTCCTTTTGTCTCGGCATTTGCTCAGCTCCCAGCTTTAATCACAAGTGAGAACAGGAGTTCTCATGAGGAAAAAGCAGGAAAAAAACAGAGCTTGGTTTTTAAACTGATCTTCAGCTGGGTTTTGGCACTGAGGAGCCAGCTGGTACCCTCGGAAGGAAAAATGGCTTTAGTGCAGCGAGGCCATCAAGCGATGGTGCCTTTCCAGGCTGAGCAGAGTCAACCATGTGTCATCTGGGGGTTGTCCTCGCTGCAGGAGCAGGACCACAGGCCATATCCAGCAGCTAATCCCTGCCTTCTCACACCCCCCTGCTCCTGCTCCTTGTCTCTTTTCTCTTCCCAGCCGTGGACAAAAAGGTGTTTTCTGTGCCCTGACCCTTTGCCCGAACACCCTCTTCCCTTCACCCCCTCATCTCCCCACCACCAGCTCCCAGCACTTTCACCCCCTCGTCTCCTCCCTGCAGTCCTCCCCGTGCCCCACTGCACCCCCTGGCTCCCTCCGCAGCCCCTGTGCTCCCCAGGGAACATGACTGAGTATGTCATGTTTTTGGGGAGAATCATCTCAGCACGGGAATGAATATGAATGGATCCGCACTGGAATCTGCACAAGTGACAGCACCTTTGTTTCTCCAGTGTGCACATTTAACTTTATCAGTCGTTAGACCTTGAAATGACATTCTACCCTTAAATATACTGTTGAGAAATGAATTCAGCTGAGTAAATTGCAGCTCCCTCCAAATGTGTATAGGCGTGGGTCAGGTAGTATTTAAACTTCTTTTTATCGTACACTTTTTAATGGGCCACAAAGTGTGCATGTGCAGTTCAGAAAGAAAAAAAAAAGGATTCTGCTGCAAGCAGATCATTTGCAAATATTGAGTGAGTGCATATGAATTTTACAGTGTAATTAATATGATGAAGTTGGTGTTTACACAAGGAAGTTGGTTTGGCAAACCTGTGTTTGAGCGACGCATCTGTAGGCATTGAGCGCCCCGGGTTATATCTCTCCTCTGAAATGAATCCTCTGCTCCATCCATCCTGATGAGGATCCCTGAGGTGCAGAACTCCTTCCAGTATAAAGTAATTAATTTTTCAATGTTGTTAGCTTCCTGGGTAGCTTTTGGGTGCATATATTCAAAACCTATAACCCACGCCCCAAATGTGTTGTAAAAGCCACAGAGACCATGTTCTTCAAAGAAGATAAATCTGAAGGACTTGAAGTAAATGTCACAGGTAAAAAGCGAAAAAGAAAGAATGGGACAGAGCTCAAACAGCAGAAAGGACAATTTGTATACAGTAAGCAGGCAGGTGTCTCTTTAGGATGGTCATGAAGAGGGAGAGTACTCACATTGCCTAATGTCAAGCAGCAAACGTGGGGGCTGTGTGAGAGATGCTTCCCACATAGCCATGGGGGACAATGGATTTGCCTCCTTCCCTATTGACTCTTGATGGCTCTCAAGAAATGGCCCAGCACTCTGAGACCTAAACTGGCACCCTGAGAAGCTCCTAAGGAGGACCTAAGGGCCCCAGGCCATCTGACCTCTGTAATCCTTGCCTTGCTGCTTACCAAGAATATTTGCTGCCTCTGTTGGCCTCTTCTGAGGTTGCTGCAGAAGCAAATCATCCTGCAGGGCATGGTCTGTCTGTGCCTCCCATGGGGGTCAGTGAGAAGCCCTGAAGGGTAGGACTCAGATGGCCACATTTTAGGTGGCTATAGTCAGTTTATGTGTGTGTCTCCCCAAAGGCATAGGGTGCAGATCGAAAGCGTGTGTTACTGGGTGCACGCATCTAAAGTCACCTCAAGGAATGCACGGAGGGAACCAAGCTGGTGGTTCACATCCAAGTGCTAAGCGTCTCATGGCTTTTTTTGCCCTGTCACCGCAACCGGCCACCCACCGGTCTGTCTGCGGTTGTGGTAATTGATCATGTGCAGTGCTCAGAATGAACCAGTCCCAGCACGAAGCCTGCCTGCCTGCCTTGCAGGTCACACTGCGGGAAGCAGCAGTGTCACAGCTCGCTGCTCTGAGCAGTGCTGGCCCAGCGGACCGACTGTCCTGACCGCTGTCTGTGTGAACACATCTCCTGACAGTATGGCATTAGGGTAAGTGAATCCCTCATCTGAAAAATCCACTGCCCAGTTTTCTTCCTACTCCTTTCCTGTTTCTCAACTCCTCCCTCTTGTTCACCCATATAGGAAGCTCTGACAGCTCCTTTTCCCAAAAGTCCTATGTTTTCCTTCTCACACATATCCTCCCATTTAAAACACTGATGTACATCAGCATTAGAGAATTAGAAATATGGTGCATACTGCATGTAGCCCTTCATCACCACAGAGGTAACAACTTAGGGTCCCATGCTGAGCAGATCTTACATTTGCACCCTCCTGCTGTGCTTGTTATATGAACTGAGGAACTTTGATTCTAAGTAATTTTGATTAGTAAAAGGGAAATTATAAGAAACTTGTTTAAATAATTTAAATAGATTTATATATTGGGCAATATGTATGTAATTGAAGTCAGAAGTTTTTATCTGATTAGATATAACAGGTGTGGATGTTAGAAAAAAAGTCATATATATAGGCTTGCCAATGTGACGCCCATCTACAAGAAGGGCCAGAAGGAGGATCCGGGGAACTACAGGCCTGTCAGCCTGACCTCGGTGCCGGGGAAGATTATGGAGCGGTTCATCTTGAGGGCGCTCACAAGGCATGAGCGGGACAACCAGGGGATCAGGCACAGCCAGCATGAATTCATGAGAGGCAGGTCCTGCTTGACCAACCTGATCTCCTTCTATGACCAGGTGACCCACCTAGTGGATGAGGGAAAGGCTGTGGATGTGGTCTACCTGGACTTCAGTAAGGCCTTTGACACCGTCTCCCACAGCATTCTCCTAGAGAAGCTGGCGGCTCACGGCTCAGACAGGTGGACTCTGCGCTGGGTCAAAAACTGGCTGGACGGCCGGGCCCAGAGAGTTGTGGTGAATGGAGTTCAATCCAGTTGGCGGCCGGTCACGAGCGGTGTTCCCCAGGGCTCAGTACTGGGGCCGGTCTTGTTCAATATCTTTATCAATGATCTGGATGAGGGGATCGAGTGCACCCTCAGTAACTTCACAGACAACACCAAGTTGGGCGGGAGTGTTGATCTGCTCGAGGGCAGGAAGGCTCTGCAGAGGGACCTGGACAGGCTGGATCAATGGGCCCAGGCCAATTGTATGAGGTTCAACAAGGCCAAGTGCCGGGTCCTGCCCTTCGGCCACAACAACCCCATGCAGCGCTACAGGCTTGGGGAAGAGTGGCTGGAAAGCTGCCTGTCGGAAAAGGACCTGGGGGTGCTGGTCGACAGCCGGCTGAACATGAGCCGGCAGTGTGCCCAGGCGGCCAAGAAGGCCAATGGCATCCTGGCCTGTCTCAGAAATAGTGTGGCCAGCAGGAGTAGGGAAGTGATCGTGCCCCTGTACTCGGCCCTGGTGAGGCCGCACCGGCTCAAATACTGTGTTCAGTTTTGGGCCCCTCACTACAAGAAGGACGTTGAGGTGCTGGAGCGTGTCCAGAGAAGGGCAACGAGGCTGGTGAGGGGTCTGGAGAACAAGTCTGATGAGGAGCGGCTGAGGGAACTGGGACTGTTTAGCCTGGAGAAAAGGAGGCTGAGGGGAGACCTCATCGCTCTCTACAACTCCCTGAAAGGAGGTTGTAGCGAGGTGGGGGTCGGTCTCTTCTCCCAAGTAACAAGTGATAGGACGAGAGGAAATGGCCTCAAGTTGCGGCAGGGGAGGTTTAGATTGGACATGAGGAAAAATTTCTTTACTGAAAGAGTGGTGAAACATTGGAACAGGCTGCCCAGGGAAGTGGTTGAGTCCCCATCCCTGGAGGTATTTAAAAGACGTGTAGATGCGGCGCTTAGGGACATGGTTTAGTGGGCATGTGGTGTTGGGTCGATGGTTGGACTCGATGATCTTAGAGGTCTTTTCCAACCTCAATGATTCTATGATTCTATGATTCATATGTTGCTGGTTTCTAGGCTGGGTCTATGGAAAACACTGTAAGAATTTCTGGGTATCAGTGAAGTGTACAGCAGCGGTGAACATCATGCATTAATGCTGGTTAAATACTCATAAGAACACATTAAATAGAGATAGAAACTACTGAAGTGAGTAGTACAAGCAGAATGTATGTGTGTATATGTATATAAATAATGTATGTGGAATGTTTTCTTCAATACTGTTTCTCATCTTAAGAAACAACATAACTTAGAAAAGATCCAAGAAACAATAACAAAGTTAGAGATTTGTTGAGACTTACATTTAACGAGGAGAATACAAAACCAGGGAATGGTTATCTTCGGGAGGAAGATGATGTAGTGAGAACCTGACTGATTATGATGGCTATAACACAGGTCAATCTGTTCTCTTGACTGTATTTTATAATAAAGGAACAGAACAATGCTTACATGAAGGGCAGTAAAATTGTAAGCAATAAAAGGACTTACTCCCACAGTAAGTTTGTGGTGGTCAGTGCTGGAAGAAGTCATCCGAGCAGGCAGTGGGGCAGAATTTAAACAAATGTGCATCACACAGAAAGAACGGGTGATGTGTTCTCAGACAGCACCGTCAGGACCCTCATCCTCCCCAAAAAGGGTCCAGAAATAAGCCAAAGAGGAATGAAAAGCAGCCCTTGGAATGGCCTTTGGGGCTTGTCATGACCATGGCTTCATAAATTGAAAAAAAAAGGTGTTAATATATTCCAGGATGGGAGGCCAAAGGGAATGAAATGAAAGGTTGTGGTAATAGGACCAGATTTGCTGAAAGTGAATTCCTCCACCCCACATCCACACAGGATTTAGCTGCATGGCGCCTCTCATTTGAAACTATTGGAGTTAATAGCAATTCTAGCTATATCATATACACATCAGTGTAAGATTACTGAAAATACATGAGGTGCACAATGATTAATATGTTGATGTGTTTTTACAGTCTGCATGTAATATTCCCTCCTTTCATACAATGTAAAGTCTCTGTCATATCTGCTCACCAGCAGTTGCTACATCTTGGTTTACACCACCACTGGCTGAACAGAGTATCTGTGACATAATTCCTCTAATTAATGACCTTAACAAACAGTCAAAGATTTTTCACAGGTTATTTTTACAATGTTGTTTTTAGGTAGTTGTGTTGTTGTTATTGTAGCAAATGTCTTAATTATCAGGCAATGTGCTAATTTAAACTAGGCTCTACTTGTCTCTGGGAATAAGGTTCTTAATATATAATTAGCTAAAACAACACATTATTTAGCTGTGGTTTTCAGAGCCATATTATGTTTTTAAATATACCTCCAGTGGGGTGGTGTTATCCTTTTATTTTTCCCTGGTGGTGTTGGCTCCTCTCAGTCCCTGCCTCCAGTGACTGCCAGCCTGGCCCCCCTTTATCCCAGTGGATCTGAGGGCTCAATAAACCTCATATCCACCTGTGGCCCCGGGTTTGTCCCCACCCAGACACTGGAGGAGACAATCACTGCAGCTCTTTCTGGTTAAGCTTGAAGCCATATTTCTTCCTGTTTTACCCTTGTTCCTGCTTCTGACCTTGCCTTGCTCCAGCACCTGGTCCAGCGTGAGCTCCTTGTCTTCTCTACCTCTAATGTCTGACCATGCTCTTGACTTGTCCTCTGGTCTGGTGTGCTGTGTTCCTCTTGTCCAACTCCCAACCGTGCTTCTTGCCCATACCTCTACTCAGCGCAGCTTTTGCAGTGACTTTGGTTGTCCTGCCGTAGCACACTGTTCCAAGTCTCCGGCATGAGCCCAGCCTTGCTCTAAGGACTGGGACAACCTGGCAGAAAGCAAAACATCCCCAGCAGGCAGGGGATCTTAGCCCACGTACATGGCTCCCCAGCAACCCCTGGCAGCCCCAGACAGCCTCCAGTCCTGAGCTCCCTCTCCCCTGGAGATGATGATGCAGATGTTTTATGTTGCAGTGGAGCTTTGGGGTCTTCCCAGGCCTTGCTCTCACCACCCCCTGGCGCCTGCCTTCAACGAGGACTTCTGCGCTGCCTGGGGAGATGGTGCCTGCTCCCACTTTAATCTCCCAGACGGCCTCCGAAGATGAACACTGGATTAACTAATGGGATCCTGGGTTAGCTGCTGAGGCAAGACAATCTCTTTAGAGGGGGGGTATTTATACCCAGCCAGAATATGTGCCGCTATTTCTAGCAGTTTTAGCATGCTGGTATTATTCTGTCAGTGAGGAAAGAGGAGAAAGTACCCATCATCACAGCTACACTGGCCCTGTGGAAAGTACCAATATTGCATCTGCTGTTCCATCTTTAAGCTGATTAGTTCTGTACATAAAAGCTTGTGGAAAGCAGAGGTTCACATCAGATCTATCCACGAAATTCAAGATATTTAGCAATCCATCTATCCTCAATTAACCCTTAGCTTCTACCAGGACTTAGGAGCCCTTTGACAGCTGTAATGGTATTCTCTGAAGGTAAGGAAGACAATCATGTGGGCTGAATGGCCTATGCCATAAAGTCTCTTTGTCAGGAGGCAATTAGTTAGGCTATTTAGATGTCTGGCTCTTAGATATCTTATTCCCATTGGGACTGATGCAAGCTGAGTGCCTAGGTAGCTTATTGTGCCAATTGTTTCAACAGGTTTGGGGAAAAGGAATGAAAAACTATACCGCTTGTTTTTTCTTTTTAAAGAAAACCACCCAAATCCATACTTGTTAATGAAAACGTTTCATTTTCAAGTCAGAAAAAACAGAAAGTTTTCCAAAAGAGAAAAATATCTGCAAAAATGCGTTTGTGTGAGAAACTCTTTTTTTGTAAGGTAGCTCTAATGCCCTTTCCCCCCTGCAAGTATGATCCTTTCTCTGCTAATTTCTGAAATACAAGAAAACCTAAACTGAGGAACTGATGCATGGTGATTTGACAAGGGAGAAGGGATATGCTAATGCAAAGTAAATAGATGTAATTAAGTTTATGCAGGTCTTTGCAGTGCCAAGGAAAGAAAGGAAAAAGTTCTCATATTGGAACAATGCTGGAATGAGTTTTGTAAAAAGCTGACACTCTCATTTTTACCCCTTTGGAGCAATAAAGCTCAAAACAAAACCCAGAATTTGCAAGTGAAACAAACTCTGAGGAATACAGGCGTGTAATCTGATAAAACCGATAAGCTCGCATCTACAGGACCTTCCTTCGCCTGCTGCGAAAGCTGCCCGTGGATGTTCTCTTTGTGCATGCTGCACTTTTTCCAGCATCCTTTGTTCATGTTTCTAAATATTCCCTGTTCTCTCCATTTTCCGTTTCCTGAACTCTGTGCCAAGTAGGGCGGGAGACCCAGGGATCCCCTCCAGCCGCAAGGCAAGCACTCAGTGCCGGATCCCCCACAGCCACACCAGGCATCCCCTTGCCTTGGGCAGCTTCTCCAGCGAGCCCCCCCACCTCCCGTGCTCCGGTTGCCTGCCTGGAAATCATACCTAAGCGGAAAGGAGATTGGGAAGGACAGAGGATTGGGCTGAGGTCCAGGATACCCATTTGTGGAGCTGCTGCCACATTAACCTCCCTCAGCGGCCAGGAGTTTGCTTCCTCTTGCTTTACCCAAAATAATTCATGAGGCTCTTAAAATGTATCCTGCATGTACTAAACAGGGAAACCCATACAGCGCACCTGAAAGATGGTATGAGAAAATAGGATATCTGAGGAGGTGCTAACAGTTTTATTGGGTCTTAATGACTGGGGGAGAAATTTTAAAGGCTGCTAGAAGACAGAGGTTTCTTTTTTCCAAGTATAACAACATGCTTCTCCCAGGCACAGCATGGAGGTGTGGAGCCCCTTGGCTGGTCTACACACAGAAATGATACTGAAAACCCTCCAGTGGGGCAACGCAGCAGAAACTCAGGCAGCGATTCGGTGTGATCTTACTGTCCCACTTGCACCAGCATGTGTGACAACACCCATGCCCACCCAGCTACGTGCTGCCTCGGTACAAGCGAAGCGCCCCACTTAAAGGTATTGCGGGTTCCTCTTAATTGCCTGCAGATCGGCTGCCTTCTGGGAATTCTTGTTTTACAAGTTTTAAAAAAACAAACCCTCCACCAACCAGCTCTCTGGAGAGTCTGGCATGCTGTCAATCCTGAAATGTCCGCAGGCTTTTACTCCTGCCTGAGAGTGTGTGTAGATTATTCTTCTGTATTTCAAGTTTACAAGCACACACATGCCTCGCTTTTGACATGTAAGTTAGTCACAGTTACATCAGTTCTCCTCCTCCCATGTAAATGCATAGGCACTCACAGAGTCAACATCTGCAAAAAAAAGGTATTATAATATTATACATGATATACAGACACATGTACGCGTACACACACATGGTGGACAATCTACTGCTTTTCATTGTTCGGAACTAACCCATATTTTCCTAGAGAGACATCTGACCTGCACATGACATAATCCTCAACGCATCCTTGGTACAGCAAGCCCAACAGATATGGTTATCGTGAGGCCCGATAACGAGAGGCTTGAAGAACAGCAAAAATGCTGTTGCCCTAGCAAGTGAAACATGCTTTATATAGCATATGCCTGCCTATGCCAGGGCCCTTGGTCAGACACAGACGCAGCTGTCGGTGCTTCATTCAGCAAAGCAAAGGATTCTGTACCTTCTGCATTATCAAACCAAACACTGGCCTTCCAGCTGCTAGAGAGAGTTAAAGACTACACTGTGAAGGAGACTCAGAGATTTCTGAGGGCAGGACAAATGAATGCAAATAGTTCCAAGGACAGACAATACAAAGAGTTTCTTCTTTTTCCCTTCTGGTTACGGTAGCCCCTGTAAACTTGCTTGTTAAAAAGTTTATTTCTTCTCATACACAATTAATGGTCCTCTGCTTGACGTGCTCTTGCACTGCCTTGCGATTTACAAACTGTTTCCATTTCAGACAGTGAAATTTTGACATGTGACATGGGATGTATGGAACTGCTCTCAGCTGCCTTTGGGGCTGATTTTAAGCCATTCAGTCTGGAGTTTAGCTGTTGCCGAGAGCTTCAAATGGGTGCATCCTTTTCCTTGGCAATCCTTTTTATGCTATGTGATCTTTTTATGGGCATTAGCTGCTTGGGATGCACACAACTTCTGTTTATTATTTTTGGTAGCAACTGATATTTTCAAAGATGCTAAGAACCAGATCATTAGCTTTGAAGTAGTGGTATGAGTGGCTGACATGCAAATCAGCCCTTAACTCGGTTCATCCGCCTCTCTGAGGATTTCTCCAGCTTTGGGAAGCCCCCAGGGGACACGCAGCTACTGCATCTGCCTGCGCGTAGCCCCATGGGTTGGAGGCTGGCATTTTGGCATTCATTCCAAGGTGGCAGCGGCTCAGCACCGCTGGAACAGCCCCCGGGGCTGGCAATGTGATTTATGGCAACCACCAAGTTCCCTCATTTACAGCTAAGACGTGGCCCTGCACGGCTCTACAGCAGCATGGGCAGCGGCACAGGCAGCCAAACCATGTTCCCCCTCACCTCCTGTCGCTCACCATCTGTGTCCCTGGGGTCCATTGTGCTGCCTGCAGGATCAGGAGAGGGTGCAGCCAGTGTAAAATTTCAGAATTAGCCTAATAGGCTCTGACAAATGAGGGAACAGGACAGCTCTACCTCGTCTACCAAGCCACCTCCATCCTCCTTCAGGAGGACAGGTCGTTCTACTACTGCTTTTTGAAGCCCGGTGGGCTTCTCAAGCGCGGCTGGTGACCCCCACAGAGTCTGCATGTCTTATTACTTACGTCTATGATTTTCAAATTTGGATGCATTGATCATGACACAGCTGACCTGATTTTCCAAATTAATGAAAATTAACATTAGTATCTGCAGCAGTGGCAGCTTACGGACTTGAGATCACTCATTTACCCACTGAGATACAGAAATCACTCTTCTCTCTTTGATAGGAGGTATCTCTGAGCACCTGGAACTTACTTAGCACCTGATAAATGATTTGCACTGTTTGCATCAGGCCTGAAGTTAGTGCCAACAGAGAGCTCTCGCCCAAACACTTCTGTCTCTCTCGGTGTACAATCAGATTTAGGGCCAGGTGTGTCGCTTTATTGTGTGAACCCAGGCCATCTTCCCTTATAGTCTGAACTGTTGATGTGCTTAATAAATGTAAGATTTTCTCATTACATTTCTTAAACCAAATATTTCATGATTGGTGATATTATTACAGAATATCACGACAGTGCAACTTTTCAGTAGGGACCCACAGTAAAAATAAGGAACTCAAAGAGAAAAAGCATACTAAGGGACCCACAGTAAAAATAAGGAACTCAAAAAGCATACTATCCTGGGCTCCTGGTACAGATGAACCTTCACTTGAAGACTTTCAAAAGTCACCCAGAGGTAAGATGCCTTAGAAAGTGTGCAGATAAAGATTTTACATGGGAATATCAGCATAGAATAGATGATGGGTGAAATTTCCTCTCTGATGGTAAGGCCCCTTGTTCACCAGGGTTTTCTTAAGACAATTAGAGGTTTGTTTTTGTTTTAACTTCAAAGGGCTTTATAAGCTGAGGGAGGGGCTCAGGAGGCCTGGAAACATTCATATATGTTCATTTCATGATCTATAATCAGATGTATCTGCTCCATGTGAGAAGCTAGCAATTCTGTGAGTAAAACAAAATGAGTTTTGAACAACTCAGCTCTTCACCAGTAACCAGGTGTGATGCTTATTTCATAAAGCATTTTGAACCCTACCCCAGGGAGCAGATGTGCAGGCAGTTCTCCACTTTAGTGATTTTTCCTAACTCTGGTGTTATTTAAAGCCTGTTCCTTACTCCAGAAAGCTCTAAGGAAGGGCCCCCGTGTGTCTGATACTCTCTCCCTGTTTTCATGGAAGGAGAGAGTCAGTGGGGGAAGCTGCAGCACCACTGGACCTCAGCTCTGGTGGGATTCATTGGCCCCCCATGCATCAGAGGCAAGACACTCTCAGAGGGGCTTTTGCAAAGAAGAAGCCTCAAAGAGGACTTGTCTTGCCATGGTAGGATTCACTTAGCCTCTGTCTTGGAGAGCTCGGGCCGTGCTAATGTTGAGTCCTTTAAAAAACTTTTCCATCCTCATTCGCTTGTTGTTTGGGGGCTGTTGCTGAGGCAACTCAACAGGGAAAATGAGGTGAATGAATTAAGCTTCATTAATAACAGATGATCCCCTTTATCTGTAGAAAATAATAAGACTGAGTTGTCTAGCTGATGCAGTAGGTGCTGTTCAAATCACTCCTATAAGCAGTAGGGCTTAGAAAAGTGCAAGTAGTGTGAGTTATTCTACATTTTAATAGCACGTCTTTGTGTGTAATTGGAAACTGGAAGGCAAAATGCACAGTGGAAACCCAAATTCTGCAAGGTGAGCAGTAATGAAACAAAAACATTTTCTTCAGTGTTCAAGATATAAAAATTACCAGAACAAGATTTCTCAGTCTCCCAGAAATAACAAGAAATGAAGAAGTGGGGGAGGGAAACTATCTAACTTTGAAAGAAAAAGAAACAAATGGAGAAATAGCCTCATGCTGTGGTAGAGCCTGGTTCTGCATTGAGCAAGAGGCAAATTTCCTTTTGACTTTTACGGGAGCCAAACCTTACTTCTCATCAGAGCTGCATGCGCTGGGCCCATGACCACGTGTCTTCTACCCACGTAGCTGTAGCTCATGCTCGGATTAATATTCTGCTTGGGAGCAGCCAGGCTCAGGATTTCTCTTACCAGAAAGGGAGATAGCATGTGTAGCCTAACCCATGTCCTATCATTACATGGGAAGGCTCCAGGTCCACATGGAGGACTAAAACAGGTTTGGACCTTCACAGAGCCCCAGACCTCAGCCACCGTCCCTCCTTCGTTGAGAGTATAGAAGGTGGCCTTGGGAGTCTAGACTTCAAAACCACGTTAGATTTATGTTTAACAGGCAGTAAATTCATAAGTGTATAATGAGCACACGGTGCTAGGAAAAGCTGAGAAAGATGCAGCTCACTCTGAGAGAACCAGTCTGTATGACAAGGGTGATGTGTATCAGTGACTCACCTGTTGCTGCTGGGAGAATGAACCTACCCTCCAGATAAGGATTGTCAGAGAAATTGTAGATTCTTCCTCCATGCATTATTTATGAAGATGGATGTGTAGAAAATGCTGCAACACTGGGAAAAAAGTGTAAGATACCATGTGCGAAGAGAATAGCTGAAAGAGCAATGTCTGGAGGGAAAAAGACTTGGGAAAAGTAAAGAAGGGGAGAGTAAAGGCAAAAATTGATGCAGTAAAGTTGCGGTAGTGAAGGTTTTTAAAATTTCTGAAATATTAATAGTGACCATTTTCATCATAGCTTTTTATGTTTATCAAATAGATGAATAAAAGAAGTGACCAACTAGCATGCCAATAAAGATTGATAAAGTAAACGATTGAGGAGAACATTTACAAATGTATTTTTGCATATATTTACTTGAATGACTACAGATATAGCAACCAAACTTAGTGACAAGACACAGAGATAATATGACGTGATTACGTTCTCTCTCTGTAAGGAGACAAGTGTTACTATCCTAAGGCTAGCTGTGGTTTCCTGACAACTGCATTGTTATATTTTCATTACGTGATGTGATACCTGGATGCTACCGAAGTATCTGTTTCCTCTGGGAGGACTATCCTGATGAAATACCATTCTTTTGCCTCTTTACTATCAGCAGGTTTGAATTTTTACAGAGTATGTTTGCCAAATCCCTGCTCCTACAAATTGAGTCACACTAATGTAACCAAATAATAATGCAGCAGCTATGAATACAGAAACATTTGTGTATTTCTCACCACTTCTTAACTAATGCAAGTATTTTTTTCGTTGCTTATGACTAATTGTTGTTGTGTCAAAAGCAGTAGACAGGAAAATTGGTGTTTCTTCCAAACATATCATTACAGTCACTAAAGTAATGAGAAATACATCAGATATTTTTAGGTCATCATTTTTTGTCAGGGAAAATAGCAACCTTTTTGAATAAACTGGAAATCATTATTGCTTCCACTGGGATTCACAATGAATGCACTAATTATGGTGAATTCAGTTGGTACTGACAAAGTTACAATGAAGTAATTTCATGGAAGCTCCATTATAAATTGCAATGGGCTGGGTTGTACCCAGGCCAGAAACATGTCTTTTGGCTGTGCCAGGCTCTCCGTCCCTCAGTGGAGTGCCGGAGGGAGAACAAACCGAGCTGAGGGGGTGTAAATCCCATCTCCCAGCAATCCCCTGGGATTGCTCTCATGGGTCGTGTGCCCTTGGGCCCCATGGCAGGAGAATGAAGGGCACCCCAGGGCTGGGGGAGAGGCTGGGGACAGCTCCTGCCCTGCTGCAGGGCTTTGGGGCACCTTTGGGAGCAGCACCGCATGCACAGGAGCGCTCAGGGGCTGCCTTTCCAAAATAACTTTAGATATAGGCACATCCTCAGGAAATTAATCTGCATTAACTAGAGGTAAGTGTGTAAAATACCTCATTAAACCACAGCAGACTGTGGTGCACAGATGTTCACTAGACTTTCAATGAACCAAATGAAGGCTATTTCACTTCCAGCCAGGAGTGAAATGCACTCAGTGCAGTCCGGGAAGTGCAGATATCAAGCATGGTGCTTGATTCCTCCTTTGCATTCCTCAGCCACAATGTCAGCTTCAGGCTCTCCTGCCCTGACATGTCCTGGTGACATGCTGCCACCACTGTTTGTGGGGCTGAGCAATGAGTCCTACCAGGGAACTGCTCTAGGTGGAAAACAAGGCCTTCTCCCTTTTCACACAGGCTTACTTTTATCCTGGATCAATTAACTGATATAACTTTACCACGTGGCCCTAAAAGCAGCGGGGGAGGCACAGCTGAGAAGTTGATGGGGAGCAGGAGTGGGTGGCTGAAGTCTTATGGAAATGTTTGAGCTGGTATTGACACAGAAGTAAAACTCTGTGGCACTTGGCCATCACTTGCCTGTTAGCATCTTCTCCCTCAGAGTGGCTTTGGGATGATCTGTGCTTTGAAGATGCCAGAATGCTCGGGTACTGTCCTAATATGGACACTGGACCTAATTTATGCAGTGAGAAACATCCACAGAAGCAACTGCCTTGATGCCTTCTCATAACTACAGCTCGCAGAACCACCAAAAAAGACTTCCTTTTTTTTTAATGTGGACATTCCAGGGAAGGGAAGGGAAGGAAGGGGAAGGGAAGGGAAGGGAAGGGAAGGGAAGGGAAGGGAAGGGAAGGGAAAGGAAGGGAAGGGAAGGTCCCTTCCTAACACCACCCTCCACTTTCCCTCAGTGTTAAGAGGATCACATGCACAAACATACCTGATTTGCCAAGAATAGAGTTACCACTGCAATCATTTCCCTACTTGAGTCCTCCTCATCAGTATTTTTTGATTTGTGCTGAAATCTGTTTGTTTTGTGCAGGTTCCATAAAGGCAGTTCTGCTCCTCACAACATCCTGAGGTGACTACTGTGTGAAACATCCCAGGTGGGAGTAAGTAATGATGCCAGTCGAAAGCAGCTGAATGTTCAAAACTAGGAATATTTAATGAAATATAAAATTTCCAAAGACAGTCTTAGGAGAATCAACTTTTTCTGTTTTTCTCCATGAATGAAAAGAATTTTTTCGCTTTTTACTGATTACTTTTACATTCTCAACTAGTAACTACTTGCCTGATCTGGAGCAATAGCATTTTTTTTTTAAGCAGAAAGCATTAAAAATATAAATCAATTGGGCTTATTATTTATTTAGAATAAATATCTTGGCATTCACTGAAAACAATATCTCAGATGTTTATTTAATTCATACCACAGCCTTATACTTTATTATTTTCAAAGCTTAATGGGCTGAGATGAGGTTAACAAGTATGTTAAACTTTGTCCGTTAACTAAAAGGCAATTCTGGAACAAAAAAAGCCAGAAAAGATGTTAAAAAATCCTGGAAGATGTGGAATCACTCCTTTTTTAAAAAAAAAAAAAAAAAAGAAAGAAACAAATGAGCTGTAAAAAAGAGGAAAATGTCTCCAAAGACAAATTATCTAAAAATCAACATGCCTGTGTAAGTCATTCCACAGATGCAAACCACTAGCAGGAATACATCAACATATTCTTCAGATGTATCATGGATCAAAACTCAGTGTTATTTTCCTGAAGGCACCTGGTTTCTAAGTGAAATGGCCATACCTGAAGTATTTATGTTTGCTTAATTTTTTTAGACCAAAGATTTGTCTCACAGAATGGTTCCCATTGCAGGGCAGGAGAGTGATCAGAAAATGAGGATGGATTTCACTACAGTAGGCAGAATTAAACTGAGCTACTGATTCAGCTTAATTTAGCAGAAAGAGAATTAATTTTTTAAATAATGAAATGTACTACAAATTGATTAATGCTCACTTCCCTGAAGCCCTCTTTCTTTTATCTCAGTTCAGTATTTGGAAGCTCAGAACTGGATTTTTCTTTCTCTCCCATAGAAGTAAAAGGTCCATATTAAAGATTTCCTTTTGTGATCACCAAACAGTTGTGTTTTGCAAACCCGTCTCCTCTGCTGCATTAGCCACTATACCTCTATGGCCATTGGAGACTGGAGGGGCTTTCCCATCACTAGACCCAGCATAAAACCTCTAAATTCTTCAGCCAGCACTGGGCCCTCAGAGCCCTGTTGACTCGCTTCTGTGGGCACAGTGGGATCCACAGGGGATCCTGCAGAGTATGGTATCTGGATACCACAGAACTGTGCAAAGCTCTTTGAAAGGCAACCTAACAATTTTTTGTTTTCTTTTGTTTTGTTTTTATACAAAACTGCCTGTGTTTTCGTGTTTCATAGGCTCAGACAGGATGGCTGCGTTCCCAGAAAAATAAGCCTATCTATCTGCATCAGCCAGCACTCAGATCCAGGAGGCATTGCAAAAGCATCAGCATCAGCCTATGAAAGGCAGGTATCAGCTCAGACACCTTTAAATATTTGAATAATCTCAACTTCAACATTCCTTTGATTCACCAAATTCCGGCAACTAATGGGGAAGAACCCCTGTGCAATGCTTGGAGATGTTTCAAGACTTTCAGGAGTGAAACCTAAGGAGACTTACACTCTTAAATCACATTGTGGCTTCTGAAGATGCCACAGCCTTACTGGGAAATAATAGTAATACAAAATCAGTAGAAAAGACAGCTCCAGATCACTTTCTGTGGTGATCTGCCCTACAGAGCTTTGCAGCTGCACACCACCAGTTCTTGCCGTTTGCTGAACCTGCCATTCAGATACAGGTCTGTGCCGTTCCAGTGGGGACCAGGCTTTCAGTCTTCTGTCCACAGGTACGTATGGGTTAAAAGACAACCAAGAAATGCAGATCTATTGCTAGTAGGCTGAAATACACTGCGCAAGGATCGGCACCTCAGCTGGAAGTCATCAGCATGTTCTTTGCTACCTATAATCAAGTGCCTTCGTAGCTTCAGAAAGGCGCTGTATTAGAGAAGAACTTCTGGATGAAACCTTGGCATTGCTGAAGTCAATGAGAGCTTTAACTGTGATTTCCTGGGTCTCCATCCACAATACTGCTTCATTTGTTTGAGGTCAGCTGAAATGGTCTGGCAGTTTTATGCTTACATGGTAACACGAGGAGAATGACAAGGCTGAAAAGCTTAACGATAGTTAATTCAAGAACACTTTTAAGGCTGAGTAAAAGACAGTATTTAGAGATATAAGTGGATGGATTAATTTCTTGGAAAAGGTAGAATAATTACAGTATCAGAATAAGTGTATTTTGAAATAATTTTTCAGAAAATGTCTGCTCTGGGACAAAAAGAACATTTATATGTTGTTCTTAAGCTTTCATATGTTTTATATTATAAACATGCTCTCCACATTAATTTTCTTGCAATTATGTTTAGTGACTTCTCTTTTTTGTATCATGAATAATAAACCCTCTCAATATTCTTCATACTTTCGCTGCACATAAAGACACAGTTTAAAGCCTTTTTGCTGTCTGTGGCGGAAGACATTTTTTTTTTAACATCGCTTGCTCGGTGACTGGTATCCCATTGTACAGTGGGGTTGTGAGCTACGATTTATCATCCCAGGCACTGCCTTTGCAGAGCAAATGGAAATAACCGAGTGTCCTGACATTGATGAGGGACTGCAGAGATGTGTATGCATGCATGGCCGCTTTTTGTATGCACAGCCTCCCTTTTAAAGAGAGGAGACACATGTTGCCAGATCTGCTAAAACTATAGAAAGGGCGACTGGCACAGCCAGCGTCAGACTGGAAGTCCCAAGTCCTCAGTCTTTACTTAACAACTAGAATATCATAGAATCATAGAATAGTTTGGGTTGGAAGGGACCTTTAAAGGTCATCTAGTCCAACCCCCCCCCCCCTGCCGTGGGCAGGGACATCTTCAACTAGATCAGGTTGCTCAGAGCCCCGTCCAACCTGACCTTGAATGTTTCCAGGGATGGGGCATCCACCACCTCCCTGGGCAACCTGTTCCAGTGCTTCACCACCCTTGTCCTAAATATAAATATAAAGATAAATATAAAATATAACCAGCTGTAGCAATGGCACTGTATTTTTCTGGATAGATGTAGCAACTTGAAAAAATTACATAAAGTGTATAAAGATCATCTTCTCATCAGGTTAAACGCCACCAAATGGAGACTCACTCCAGTGAGGGACCCTGCGTCTGTGCCATCGGAGGATACTGCCTTCACTGCACTGCACATTTTGCTGAAATACAGCTCCTGAATCGATTTAGCTGAGTATTATATGTAAAAAGACATGTGATTTTGGCTTTGCTAGCTAGCTGCAAGAACAGTGCCACCAATCATAATAAATGAACTGTCTCACTCAGCTTAAAGATGCCATTGTATTTTCTCTCCGTTGCTGCTGAGAGCAGAGGGAAAACAGGAAGGCCTGAAGCCCGGAGAGGCGCAGAGGCAGCAAGAAGAATACGTGTCTCTCCTAGAGGTAAATGAGAAGTGTAAATTACACCTTTTCAGTTTATTAAGTACTAATTAAGGGTTGCAAGCCTGGCATTCTTCTACCAGACATGTGGTGCCAGGGAAGCAGCCACCCATGCGTTCGGAGGTTGATTGCTATCCTGTGATTATACAGAATCCAAGCGTGGCTTTTTCTTTTTTGGGTATTACTGTCATTTGAATAATAGATCATCAGCATGCCTCGCTGCGGCGATCCATTATTCACAAGTGGTTATCGTCCAAGAAAGATGTGTGACTGCTTCAGAGAGCTCATGTGATGCCCAGGCAGCATGCCTGTGCACTGGGAGCCTCATGAAGGTCTGACTGACCTCAGGAGATGGAAGAAAGGGATCCTGGCCATCCCCCAGAAGCAGTGGAAATGAGCTGATCCCTGGTATGTTTAGGCAGGATATTCCTGATTCCAAATGGAGCCATTGCTACTGGATATACTATAAATCTTGATGCAGCTCCAGGTGAAAAATACACATTCCCTGAAACGCTTCTCCGTGAGGAAGGTTTCTTCTGCAGGTTTCTTCTGGTTTTCTTCTGCAGAGAAGCAGCGAGCTACAGCATATCTGCAACCTGGCTGCCACCAAGTCTCTTACTGCTAGCAAAGCAAGGGGCGTTTAAGGAAGGGACCATAAGAGGACAGCGAGGTAGCTCTGTAGGTGGTTACAGGGAGTGTCCTCCAAGCGGGGAAGTACGTGTGAAGGACCTGGTTTGAAACTTAGTGACAGAAGTTAACATCATGGGCCAAGATGAAGCAGAAGGTCCCCTCCTGTTACCTAATGAGAGAGGAAAGTTTGTCGGGGGCGGGGAACAGTAAAGA
The DNA here is from genome assembly GCF_000699145.1 of Aptenodytes forsteri. Lineage (NCBI taxonomy): Eukaryota > Metazoa > Chordata > Aves > Sphenisciformes > Spheniscidae > Aptenodytes > Aptenodytes forsteri. The sequence goes on along the minus strand of NW_008794621.1, from coordinate 1,867,113 downwards.
TAGGGAAGGGGAATAACCACTGAGGAGCTGCACCAGCGAGGACAAGCACCCTGTGCTGGGGAAGAGGGAGGGGAGGGGGATGCCATTGAGGAGACCAGCAAGGAGAGTGCTCTCTGCAGCCCCGCTCTGCCTGGGTATCAGACTGGGTTTGCCAAGGCCAAAGAGGAGCACACTACGGAGCCTGAGATTTGAGATGATAAGAACCCAAACAGGAGTTTCATCTAAGAGTCCAGCTTAGCCATCTGGAGCCAATCTAATCTTGCACTAAAATGTTTTCCTCTCACACTCCAGCCAGAAGAAAACAATAGTAACATAGCCGAAGACTTTTTAGTGGCAGTGGAGCAAATCTGAGTTCAAGGGTGGCTAATTGGGTCATGCACCATATGATCTGCAAGCTAAAGACGCAGAAGCTGACTTAGGCTTGGCTGTTCTCACTGTGCCTTGCTTTGTGCAGTTGCTTTGTGTTGCTCTACAAAGGCAGCTCAGTTTAAACAATATTTTACCCATACACTGTGGATGTTTACAGCGAGCATCTCCCAGACAGGGGAAGAAGCATGAGGGAGGTTCCTGCTAAATCCAATACCAGCTAAACCCCAGCTATCTGAGCATCTTCAGCATAATTCCAAATAATCCACTTGACTGAACTACAGATAAATAGAAGAAAGGTCAGGCTTACTGATTTTCTTTCAATGTTTTAAATATTTTGCTTTCCCTCCCTTAAGTTGCATTAACAAATGCTAAAATTATTCCTTCTTTTGTGACTTATGGCAACTGTCATATGACAGGTTTTTCAGTTTACTGGCAAAACCATCCAAAAAAATACAGAAACCCACCCCCCGTTCATTTTTAAGATGTTTCAAACTGTTTTCCCTTTCTTACAAAGCTGAAAGCATTTGAAAAGAAAAGTTTGAGGACAGATGAAATTGGCTCATAGTTTTATGCTTGCATAATAACAGAAGGAGAATGGTCAGGCTGAAAAGCTTCATGACAGTTAATTTAGGATCATTATTTAGCTGAAGTATAAGATAGTATTTAGAGATAAAAGAAGATGGAAGTTTTCAGAAGAGGTATGTTCTGGAAAAATAAGACTAGGAAACGCAAAACCGCAGCGTGCACTTCCCTTAACAGTTGATCTGCAAAAATATGTCTCACTGACATTGCAGACCCCGAGGTAGTGCCTGCATATCACTATATTAGCTCTATAATTAACCAAGTAATAGTGGTGGGCATCATCAAAGCTGTTCTTTGGGTTGACTACATCTAAGCCGATGTGTGTAAAACAGTATCCTGTGGCATGAATAGGGGAGGGTGTAATTTCAGAGAGATCCCTCCCAAGGTGGCATTCCTTAATATTACAACCACTTTGCTTAATTATGCAAATGCTACTGAGAGTATTAAAGGAAAAGCTGGAATCTCTAATTGCACGGACATCCTTGTCTATATTCTGGATACATCCGACCATCCAGCTGTAATGCTTTTAAGACTATTTGCTGTAGCAGTAACATTGTGCTAATTGTATTCTGCACACAGGAATTACTGAGTCTCGCTAATTTTGAAACAGACTACCCCATTTTGGCAATCATAGTTTGAACTGAGGTAGCTAGTACATAAATAATTAGTCCATATTTAATCAAATGTATTTAATCAAACATTAGTTCTAATAGTTTTTAAAATATCAAATAGAAATAAAAACCAAAATGATAAATTTTGAAGCAAAAATTAATTTTGAATTAAAAAACTAGAAAGATTTCCTTTAAAATGTGTGGAAACAAAACTTAAAATTTTGACTTAAAAACAGTACAAATAAAATAAACCTGTGGAACAAATACAATTTTTTCATAAATTTTCATTCAAAAAATGTTTCCCATCTCAGTTTACAAAAAAGCAACCAACTAAATAATGTCAAGGCAACAAACCCCCAATCCTACATTATTATTAATATGCTGGCTAGAATAGCAATAAGTAAGTATGAAGAACCCCAAACATTGTAAAAATTGTCTTTGCATCTCACGTCTGGGGGGCAGATGGCTTACCTGGCATTCAAAATATAAGCAATATCAATTTCAGTCTGAATTATTTTGAGGTGTTTAGGTGGAGGCTTTGATCCAAACCCACCTTCCACCAGCATATATGCCGGAACTTAAAAAAAGAATTGCTCATCTGAATGAAAACAGGGAGAAAGTCAGGTACTTTGATCTCTAACTCCATAGGTTTTTTAAAAGGCTTTTCTTGTAATGAAAGGTGCCTGCATAGATGATCTTTTTGTCTGACGTATCAATATACCATGGGATACAGAAACAAATTACATAATCTTTAACAGATTTTTGCAACTGGGTGATTATAAATTTACCTTATCCAAGTGATTTACCTCTGGGATAGTGTTTGAATTGCCACTAGCGCTTTTGCAGCTTGCATCAGGAGGAGAGAAGGAAGAATGTGATCAGGAGAAAGCCCAAGCAAAGCTGCTGACGGCAGCAAACAAAGGCAGCTGGAGAAATTCGTGTTACATCGCAGTGAACCAGCCCTTCAGCAAGAAAGGGGATTAATTACTGCAGACACGTACACAGTGACTAATGGCAGATAATTTGGAATGAAGATGAATTGTTTCCCTAATATGTCATGTGTGCTGCCCACAGGCTGCCTGCCTGGCTGCCACAGTCCTGTTGGAGTCTTGCCAAACAGCCTCCTAAGACCTCTTAGGAAAAACTGAAGGATTATCCCTTCGTGTGCCCCTTACGGTGGCTTCCAAATATCTTAGCTTAAACTATGTCCATAGTGTTCAATTATGTCCCTTGTGTTGACTTCCAAATATCTTAGCTTAAACTGTGTCCATGGTATCCAACTATGTCCATGTGTCCACTATGCCCAACTTAGCATCTAGCTAAGATTATCTGTCCCTGAGGCTGTCCCACACTATGAAGCTCTCCATTTCCCTGGGCAGAAAGCTTTTGAATTGGAGGGATCTGAGAAAATGGAAAAGCTGGCAAATAAATAAGAAAGATCATTTCTAAAGAAGTTCAGTATTCATTCTTTAAGGATCACTTTTCTTTAAGGAGACTGCGATTTAGTGAAGCTGTCATTCTGAAACATCGGCAGGGTCCCTGCCCGAGCCTGCTGGGTGATGCGTGGCATCAGGGAGGCAACTTTCAGACTCAAATTCATCACAATTAATGCTAAAAATGACTCATCTGCAGAGCCTTGGTTTCCCTGCTGACTTGCATCAGCTCTGCACTTACAGGTTTCCTCTAGCTCCAGTGAAACTACTCACTCATCACTGTACGGTGATCTTGGAGGAAAGGAGAATCAGGCCTTGTCTCTGTCCTATAAAAACACTCTCATCCTGGAGCCAGTGGCACCTGCTATGGTTAAATTGTCCTTACAGGACTAGGAGCTGGTTTTTAGAAAAATGAGGAGTCTTCTCAAAGGAATGTCGGAGCCTGGAGTCTTGACCAGACAGATCACTAATGATAGCTTGTGTTAAAAGTACAACAGCAAGGAAGTTGAAGTATACATTCCATAAGCTTAAGCACTTGGAAACTTTTCATTATTTTTTAAACAAAGTTCTTCACAGTCTGGATGTCTCGGGGATTTCTGATATTTCCAGAATCGTTCAGCTCTCTGAAGGCAGCTGACTGAAATTTGCCCAGGTCTTTATTAATTGATGCTTGCAAGTGACTCTTTGGTCCTGGCAGCGTAATTCCCCAGCAATGTTTGGATGCTTCACAAAAATGATCAAGAACTGCATCCTTGCCTGTAATCCCATTCGGAAGACTAAGTAGTAAATGGACGTGTAGCCTGGATTATCCTGTTCCTTTCGGAGCTGGTTCTTGCAGTTAAGGAATGGCTTGGTGGAATGGCTTGAATTCTCAGTTCAGGTGTTGTATCTGCATTTGTTCTTGCCACCTATTTGCTTGTAATAAGCACTGCATTAGTTTTCACAGCACAAGATTTGAAATCCTACTCTTGCACTGAAAATGTAAACAGCAAAGAAAAACAAGAAGCAGCAAGGATAGCAGGAACTTAGAGGGATAAATCCTCCTAAACACTGGTGTTATTTTATATGTCCTTGGTGAGCCAGTAATTCCTTGTTTCCCTGGGCTACAGAGACGTATGAAGAATTACTAAATTAATGCATGATATCCATCAAAATAGGAATTTTCATGAATGTCATATATTAATCCCTCTGATCTTATAGCACAGTTGCAGAATGTCATTAGTAGCTCTATCAGCAGGAGTCTACATTTGTCAAATCATCATTACATCAAAATTGGCTTTACGTGCGCATCTTGTATAACCACAGAGGCCAAGTTCTTGCACACTTTCAAACAACAAATACAGCTTTCCTGTAGAGGTGATTCTACTGACTTTTTTGATGTGCTCCAAGAGTTAAGGTGATATAGAGCACCTAGTTAAGGTGATATAAGCATCTGGCCCTAAGTACTATGTAGTGCTCTCGGTTGCCCAGATAAGATGGAAGAGAGTGAAAGCACATTGATGTAATTCTGATGCAAATAGCTCCTTAGCCCAAATTATTATGGGTCTCCTCACAAGAGCTATGACAGAAAAATGTAAGGATAAGGAGATTAGAACAAGAAGAGAAGCATGTAGCAGTAAAGAGATCAGTAATCTATAGTTCTTAGAATTTAATCAGGTGCATAAAAGGTTATTTTAATTTTAAGCAAGGACTGGACAGATCATTGATAAGGACTGGTTGTAATTATGACTTCTTGAGAATTAAGACATAAATTGAAGCTTCTAACTGTGTTACTTGCGGGGCTGTTTGATCTGTATCCAAATGTACTGCTGCTGCAGTAAGACATGGCCTTTCAATGTAGTGGGTGGTTTGATAGCTTCACTAAGTTTAATGTTGCAACAAAAAGTTACTGCTTTTTAGCATCATTTGTTACTTATGATTATTAATGAATCTCATACATAAGGTTGTCTATACTTAGGCATGAGCTTTCTTATCAGTCCTCGTAGAACAACATTATAAACCTTTCCCTTGTAGTGGTAAAGATATGTTACTTCGACATGTAATTTAATTAACACTTTAAGTAATGTGAGGTTTTCTGCTGAATGGATTTAGATGCCTGTCTTCTGGTTTAATATCATACACATGCAGTGCCAAATTCTGCTCTCAGGTTTATAACTTCAAGCTTGCTGGCATTACTGCATCTTGCTGAAATGAGGCATCTAATTAAGTGAAGCATGTATTCAACCTGATTTCCTTTCCAGTCAACGGAGAGATTTCAGTGGACTAATTAGCCAACTGGAAGATGCCCATGTCCCTTATTGATGACAGAGCATGCCCAGATCCTGAAATAGGTGAGATGAATCTGGGCCATAGAGCTAAGATGTCCTTGTATGCCTAAGGATAGACCTCAGCCCTTAATATTTTGAACAGTTCACTTGCAGAATATTCATATATTCCACAAATTAACTCACAGAATATTCAATAAAACTGTCAAAAATATAATATCTTTCTTGTGAAAAAGAAAAAAGCCCGCAACAATAGATCAAAGTTATGGGGTTTTTTTTCTCATGTTGCTCCCCATGCTAGTGGTGTTGGTCACAGCTTGGTATACAGATACTTCTTTCTTCTTTTTACTTACTTCTTATAAATCTAAATGAAAAGTTAAAATAATTTCTAGATTTTTTTCACTCATGAGGGGAGAACGCATACTATTTTATCTCAGAAAGCAACATCAGGAACCAGGTCTTAGTATGAAAACCTTGAGTGTGCTCCTTCAAGGCAAGCTGTTGGCATTGCATCAAAAGTCACTTAATAGTGCATCTAAAAGTAGTATTTTGGACTGAAACCTGATGGACAGGGAAGATCAAAACCAGCAGGAATAAAAGAAATTCAGCTTGTGTTGGAATCTTCCATGAAAAGTAGATACCACGCAAAGGATGATATTGCAGGCAAACAAAATTAATGCTTAACTGACTGGTAAATAGGACTTCTGCACTGCATGGTGGTAGTACTCTGGTGCTCTCTGCTTCTTGTCCTCTCTTGTGATTGACAAGACATCAATTAATATATAGTGAGGTTTGTGTTTTGTGATGTAGGCTTGTCTTGATGAAGAACTAGATTGCAGTTGCCAGTAGAAACTTCCAGTCACCATTTTTCAAGTGTCTTCTGCCATTTCCTTTCTGGGGTGGGTTATGTTTGGCAGTCCAGAAGTAAACAGATCTATGCTAGTCTAACATCCCTAAATAAACCAGTCTCAGGTTTTGAGTGAAGTTGATTCATATGGCTGAGACTGTTGTTTTATGAATTTCCTGACTGGCAGAGTTTCATGGTACAGTCCTCAAAAGTTCCTGTCTGAGTATTGCATGTAATATTTCTTTCACTTAATGCTTATAGAACATGCCGAGTTCATAAAACAAGTGTCATTTTTGCAGAGGTCA
>NW_008794621.1:1838058-1860682 GCF_000699145.1 Aptenodytes forsteri | reverse complement strand
CCTCCCCCCCCCCCCACCAAAGCAATATTATATAAGTGAAAATCTCCAAATATGAAAATCAGTGAAAACACCTCTGATAAAACAGGTATTCCAAAAACTGATGGTAAATTCAAAGAAGAAAGGCAGAGTTTCCTCTAAGCTAAATTTTTATTTGATTTTGAAAAATACACTAAAGCAAGAAGGCCGTTTCTGTGGGAATACAGAAAATGCATTCACCAAACTTTTCTTGTTTTAAAGAAGTCTCCTAACAGCGTCGAGTTACTTGTGAGAAAAATCTTCATCTGTGTTTTTAATTTTGTATTGTTGACTGTCTATACCTTTTTTTATCCCCATCCCAAATAATTTCGAAAGGTGTTTTACAAACAGATAATAAACCAAAGTCTTGGGAAAATCTTTAAAAAGTTGGAGAAAATATGGATATACAGATGAAACAGCTAATCATATTTTTCCTTTCCATGGCCCTTGGGTATCCAGTTACATTGGAAATATTGCCATGTGTATCTACTGTTAGCAGAGAATGAAGAGAATGAAAAACACAAGGTATTGGAGATGGTAGAAAGAAATAAAAATTGACTGGTTTAAATATTAATTTTGCCCTGGACCACTCTCATGTTTTTATCTTTTAATCAAAAGTATTCTCCTTCTTTCTGATCATATTGATGGTACATGGGGATTTGTTACATTTACAAAAAAAGCCCTCCCTATCTATATTTTTGCATAGGTGCATACACCTTTTCAGGAATAATTATGGAACAATCTGCTATGTGGAAATGTATTCCTCGCTGTCAATAGGAGCTACATTTATAGGTGAAGGTGATACATTTTCACCTTAGGTAGTTTGAAAGTGAGGCTCACTTTCTTCCCAAAAAGTGGGAGACCAGAGCATTCCCCTGGACAAGTGACTCAGAAACCCACAACTTATGAATGGATAAGAAAAAAAAAAGGTTCTCTTAGCAGGAAGAGGCATAAACCCAGATGATGCGGAAGGACGGAGCAATACTTCTCCTAATACGGGCTTCCAGCATCTGGCAGTATTTGCATTTTTCTTGGAGCTGCTCCTGACCATGACATATCAGGTTACTTGCAGCAGCTGGAATCAACTAGTATACGATGGTATGCTAACCAGCATTTAAAACGCCGTATATGTCGGCCAGTATTATGAAATAAGTTTTACAGCAGGAACTACTGCATTCTTTTCCTGTAGTATTAAATTTCTATTTCAGTCACTAGCAGTGTGGAGCTGATCAGATAATGTCTTTGTACTGGCTGGACTTTGATCCTGGGAACTCCCTGCAACAACATAATACTCCAAGAAGATAAACTGGTGTACATGAATAAAAGCATAGAAACTCTTCCATTTATTAATGGTGCCAGGAAATTCTCAATAATAATAATAATAAGCCTCCATACATAAAGTTGAAAAATAATTCTATACGTAAGCTTTCTCTCCTTTTTTAAAGGGAGACTTGTGAGGAGAAACTCACAGGAGCTGAGGTAGTTTCTTCCAATATGAAAAATCAACATAGAGCAACCCAGAGATTAAAACTCTTGAAAGCAAGGGATATATTTGTTTTTGTTTTACAGTGTTGATGCAAAGAAGTAGAACTGTTTGACATGTGTGATCTGTACATTGTCTGGGCTAGTCTAGGATAGGCTTTGCCTTATCCATTTTGAAGTTTGCAACAAGATGCTGGAAACCGTACCTCTTTCCTCAGCCTCCAGCTGCTCCTGTAGCTCTGCTCCCAGAGTCCCCCTCCCTGCGCCCAGGCACCTGGCTCCCTACCTCTGCGTCCACCCTGCTCCTGGGCAGGTCTCATGGTCTTTGTGCCAGGGACATCTCCATCGCAGACTCATCATGAAGAGAATGGGGACTTCCATATCGCTTCTTTAAGGCAAATCTCAGCAAAACAGGCTGCGGGCAGACTGCCAGGGCAGCATATTTTGCACTCTTTGCACAGGGTTTATTGCTAAGCAAAGCTGGTTGTCAGTACCACAACCTTCATGAGAACAAAATGTCATTTGAAAAAGGAAGTATGTGTGTTTAACTCAAACGAAAGGCTTACAGAGACAACTTGGCTTGGACACAACTCTTTTGCTAGTGCTTAGTCCTTTATACTGTCCTGCAGAAGTCAGTGAGCCTGGCATCCCTCATTCATTAATACTGGATTAATGTTGAAACCTGGAGGAGAACAACTTCAGCCTCACCCAGGCATGTCCGCAGGCTGGAGATGGATTAACGCAGCCACATGACAGAAAGTTCATTATTCCAGCCTGGCTGCGGGAACACAGGAATTACCTGATCTGATAGAAACTAGAAGTAGCACAGAGAGACAATATGTGATCAGACCTAAGCACTGCCGGTGCAGAGTTAACTCGTTAATACTTTCTGAGCAAGGTTGAACTAGTGAGTGTGTTATACAGGACACATGCTGGTGCCTAGTGTGGTTTTGATCTGGCTCCAGGAACCTGACAAACACCCTTATTGCATGGTCCAGCCAGAGCCTGGGGGTTTGCTTGCACAGGTTGCGCATCCCACTTCCCCAGGAGCTGTCAGGCAGCTCAGAAAGAGAGTGGCCAAAGTATAGGAACACCAAATAGTCTCGAAAATGGTTACGCTTCAAATCTGCTTGACATTCCTGCTGTCAGTTACATAAATGTAGCAGCATTATTATTGTAGGGTGGGCTATTTTAAGACAGACAGACTAACAGAATTGGATTTCAATATTTATTTAGATTCTTAGTTTTGCCGTTGCATATGTTAGCTCTTGTTTTTTTGTCAAAATGGCTCGACTAGAATTAATGTCTAGCACATATTCCCTAGGGAGGGAAGCCAAGCTGAACTGTGAAATATACTTGTCATTTCACGCTCTTCTACTGTTACTTGGGGTGAATTTGGTCATGCCAGTCCCGCTCAAGCTCTTCCAAAAAAATTCATCAGATGGATTCTGTGGTCTTCCACAATTTTTAAAAGCCAGGCTGCAGAGATGACAAACTGGGCAAAGAAAACTAGCAATCACCTGTTCAAAGACTTGTCTCTAGCTTCTTTCAGCTCCTGAAAGAATAGGGGAACTTAGGCTCCTTGATAAAGCGATTTAAAGTTCATGGACAAAAGTACCAGAGAACAAGGTTTAGGTATCACAAGACATAGCTCTCAATAAAGAATTTTATTCTTTCCCAGTGAGGCTGCTGTGCCGTCCCATGTAGATTGCCATTATTATTTTGTTCTTCAGTACTTTCTTGCATTTGATATGTTTTTCACGATATTTGAGAGCAGAAAAGACCTTACAGTGGCTTCTTTACAAGGACATTAATAATTTAAACTCCCTGAGAATGAGAGTCCTTTCATCACATCCTCAGCCCCACATACAGGACTTTCTTAGGATATGTAATCTGATCTCCTATTAGTCTTTTCTTGTGGCCTGAATCTTCCCTCTTTCTTCCCTCTCTTGCTTTTTAACACTGTGGAGATTGTCTGAAGCCAGCAGCAAGCTACGAAAGTTTTTCACTGCTAGCATTTCTTCAAAGAAGCCTTGCTATGGCCACTCCAGTCTTTGCTAGCAGAGGAAGCCTTTGAAATGCATGAGACTCCACAGCACGGTCACAGCAATGATGAGCATTAAAAAAAAAAAAAAAAAAAAAGAACTGTTTGTTTAAACTGTTGGTAGCGACCATATAATTAAAGAGATGAGAAGGTCTGGAGTTTGTTTGTCTTTTAGAGGAAGGTTACCCACGCACTGCCTTCTGCTCTACTACAGGTTGGGCCAACTATAGCCCTGCCACTCATCCAGTGACTGCCTTGTTGTTGCTGCTCAGATGGCTTTGGCTCTTCTGCCTCGGCACAGCCTCAGTACGTGCCTGCTAACCTGTGACTGTCTACTGCAGAGTAAATGTGAGGTTACCCAGACAGTGCGAAACCTCCTGTAGCGACCGCAGGACGACCGGGCTGGCAGGCTGCCCACTGACCTCAGAGCCCGACAGCGACAGGACGAACCGAGAGGAGGTTTGGCCCTGGCACCAGGGGGGTTGCCATCATTCAGCAAAGCAGGTAGAAGCTAAAAATACACACACCCCCCCGGGCACTCAAAAGCTATGGGATGAGCCCAGAGTGGAGAGGGATAGGGCCCTGTCATCTGGGCAAGCTCCTGGGCAAGTGCTTCGGCTTCTTGGACCAGCATCCTGCCAGTGGCTGCTCCACTCTGTGCGGGGGCAGGCAAGCGCTGGCAACGAGGGACTGTGGCCAGAGATGTCATTAAAACATGTTTTGCTTGAGGATGAGCCTTCACCTGCAGGACCCGTCAGCAAAACCTCTCTGGGACGTGAGAGATCACCACAGCCGCTTGCCAATGACAGTCCAGGGATAAGTAATTTCCAACAAAGTAATGCAAATAGAGCAAAGAAATGAGTCATTCTGCTTCATCCTATCTGTAAGCACACAAAATTACTCAGTTACTCTGTCAGGTAATCCTGCCCTGGATAGAATTAAGTTTGTTAGCCTCTTCAGTAAAGCAGCATTAGCTAAAATGAAAGCGCATTACATTCAATCCATCAAGCTAATCTGCTGTGCTAATGTGATAATCTTGGAAAGACAATTTGTGGGAGATCTCTAGGAAGGTGGGTTTTACTTTTCTTTTCTTTTGCCCTTTTTGGGAGAGTTCTAGGATAAATATGTGAAACATCCAAGTACTGAGAAGTTATTGGAATAAAAAAGGATTAGTATACAACACTGTATCTCCATCTGTGGAACGGCAAAGAACTTCACGGTTGCAAAACAAGCAATTTGTTGCTGTTGTGGAAATGTCTTTTTTTATACTGCATTTCAGAATTTAGCCAGGGAAGATTAGACAAACGTGCTAATAAGAGAGGAAAATATGTGAGATTTTATATGAGTGTAGGAGAAAAAAAGCGATGTGGATTAAACACCCTTTGCTTGCTCCAGCAGGTTAGCCTCTCGACAGCATCTGCTCTGCCCTGTCATACCTGAGAACCTTATCAATAAAAAAGGCAAAGCTCAGATTTGGAGGTGTCGAGCTTTTTAACTTCATGGAGTTTGGATCAGGCCTGGAGGATCACAGGGCACAAAATGATCTATAACAAAACACAAAGGCATTTTGAGTTAGATGAAATCTGGAGGGAACCGCTTTCATGACAAAATGAACCGCGGGGATGCAGATACCTCACTGATCAGGCTTTGCCACAGGCAAGCAAATACTGTGATTCACTTGGCAAACTCAAGTGATCTGTTGGGTACTTCCTAATGCTCGTCTTTCTTACACTTTCTGAAATCTGCAGCTATGGGTAGATCTCCTCTCACTTAAGCTTTTCAGGGTGAGAAATATGCAATAGTCTACACTTGCTGCTTGGGATGATGGGGAGTGACCCAGGCCCCCGAGGGTGGTTCAGCCCCGACGCTGCAGAGCATCTCCATCTTCCCAGGCATTTCCATTTCCCCACTCCTCGTGGAGGAACCTCAGACAACCAGTTTAACCTCAGAGCCCAGCTTTTGGAGGGCTAGAAATGGCCTGGCTGAATCAATCCTTCCATGAATAACTGAAAGTGGGATCCATCTTACCTGGCTTTAGTGACCTAAAAATTAGGTGTCCAGTCTAAGGCAGCTGACTCCCTCTTCTAGCCAATGCAATGAAGTAAACGCCTACAGAGGTCAATTTATCTGATATGACTAGGTAAGACAAATTACCCTCTGGCGGTGCCTGTTCCTCTGCAGAAGAGAAAAAAGAAGTCTAGGCTGAGCAGCAGATGCTCTGTCTTGTCAGCCTCTTACAGTTTTGTGGAGGCATCGGGATTTCCTCATTACGGCAGAGCTCCATACTTGCGCTGTTGCAAAACACTACTGACCGCATATGCAGAAAGCCACTTTGGTAACATTGTGCTTCAGTCAGACCACTTAAACTAATGTATTCCTATTCAAAGGGATGTCTCCAATATAATACGCTGAGTACTGTATGTAATGGGTTGGAAAAGCCTGTCTGTGCTGTAATCACCTTGGACATTCAACAATAGTATAGCTGCAGGTGCTCTATACGTGTAGCCTACAGCGTTCATGAATCTGAGTAGATGGATGTGTGAAAATACTTATATTTTCTTCACCAGTGGTATCTGGAACTTGTTGAAATTTTTATTTTCATTAAACATGCAAGAACACTATGTACTATGGTGTGATTTGAATGCATAATTTAGAGGGAATTTTTTTTTTTTATATTTTATGAGGGTTGTTTGCTGCCATTCCTTGCCTAGAGTTTATCAAATCAAACTTGTTTGTAAAACCAGCCACATCTAAAGTGAGGATGCAACACTGCATTTACAGACTTTTTTTCCAAAAGCAATACTAATCATGTACTTACAAAACTTTTTAAAAGACTTTTGTCAGTCTTTATGAACCAGCTAAAATCTATGTTTTTAACAAAAAGCGCCTACAAAGTATAAAATATTGACAAGCAATTCCTTGTATAATGTATTCAGCAGGTCAGAGCAATTATAATAAATGTGGACTGTCTGCCCAGATTTTTGCAGACAAAATCCCTGAGTCCAGCTGCCTTTACTATTTCAAAGGTTATTTGGTTGGATCGCGCACTCTCAGTCTCCCCACTCATCCCAACTCCATCGCTGCTCCACCGCTTTCTTCTGCAATGGAATTTCCTAGGCCTGTATTAGTTTTGATATAATCCCATCAGCTGCACTCAATCACGTACTGCTCCAGACACCCCAAAAAGCCAGTTCCCCTCTACACGAGTTTTATCAGGTCACTTATTAGTGAAATTTACTTTAAGATGAGTATGTTCACCATGGAGAGAGCAGATTATGAATATTAATATCACAGTATATAATTGCAGTGTTTAGTGTGAAATTAAAAATGCAGGTACAGATATGCACCATAAAGCTCTTGCTTCCACAAAGTCCACTGAAGTAGAAAATCATTTTGAAGCTAAGCAAGGCATGATCAAATAAAATCTCTTGACTGATACTCTGGCTTTTTAAACTTGCCTAAATTTTATATGACTTAGTCAAGTAATTTTCTACAGTTTACAAAATACTAACAACAGCACAGCCAAAAATGTAATCGTGTTTTGAAGATATGCATATTTTAGTCTAACTCTTTCTTTGCTTTTAACAAGCTTTTGTGTGTATGAGTGAGAAGCTTTCACCAATATCCTGTGATTTTTTTAATCTGGTATTTCAAGGGTCTTTTAATTTCCCAAGAAAATACGTCACTATATGTCATATCTGTTACAATGCATTAACATTTGTGACTATTTTGCTTTGTTTGTGGGATGAACTACTTTTATCTAAACTACATGACAACGGCAGAATCACTACTCTTCTGGTGAAGAACTTCAGCAAAATTAGAAGAGGAGGTTGGTTAAATTTTTATTTACCAGATTTTATTGGAAAAAAAATTGGGAACTAAAGTGGAGAGGAAGGGAGAAAAACCTCTATTTTCTTTCTTTTTGCCTTTTAAAAAGACAGAAAAGGGCAGAATAAAGTGAAAAAAACAAGGACTGTGTGAAGGCAAAGAGCTTATCTATATACTTTTTCCTGGAAATGCTGTGTGTGTTACCATGAAGTGCTTGTAGTGTTTGCTTTTACAAACTTTAATAGGGGTAAAAAAGTCCTGGTTGATGTGCAGAGCTAGAGAGGAGATGGAGAGCTCGGCTTCGTCTGTGCCATGCGGGTGCTTAACCATGGAAGGTCCACCTCTATTTCAGGACCAGAGAGGATGTCCTGGGCCAGACATGGATGGGCATTTTGTCCCAGGACTCAGTGTGGGATGGTGGTGCCTCCTCCTCACCACGCATGCCTGGACCTGGTGGGGTCAGGCAGCAGTGAGCGGGGAAGGCAGTGCCCGTGAATTTCATCTGGTATCCTCCCAGGATGTCACACTGCCGCTCAGTCAGCCGTGCTCCGTGTTCTCACTTGGCAAATGGACCCTTAAATCCGACATGACAGATGACATTTTCCATTTTCATACTTCAAAGCTCTGCTTCGTCCTTGCTGAACCTTCACTGATGCCCTGAACGTGGGCTCATCAAAGGTCTTTCGTGCTAGCATCGAGGTGCTGCCACCAAGCTCTGGTCCCTGTAGACTGTGTCAGGGACGGCCAAATTTAGCTATATTTGTTTAGTGTGCTGCATGACAGGGGGTGTATATTTGTCATTCCCATGCTGTAACATGTGCTGTCACAGCATTAGCAGAGGGAGCATTTATTTTGTGGTGGTAACTTTCATGAGGAGATACTAGAAGAGATCCGTGTGATGGGACATAAAGTGCTGTTATGAGCTGGCTGGGTGCCTGAAATTATCTCACTAATGCTTCCCATTATAATGTGGTAATCATGGGGGACTGAGGTTATTTATAGCCGACTGGGTGGGGAGCTACAGAAATTGTTTTACATGCATGGGGAAAAGTACTCAGGCTGTTTCTGGTTTTGAGACTCCCAAGGAACATGAAAAAGAAGTAATCGTTTGGCCATAAATGATTAAGGACTGACAAACGAGTCATTTTGAGGCGGTTGACATGATTTAGCAGCTAGAGGCAGTGGCCATGTGCTCTCAGATTTAGAACCGAGCTGGAGAGCCCAAAACCAGCCCCAGTCTTCTCAGCTTGTCCTCCAACCTCATCTCCTACTATCACCAACGCACACCCCTCTCGGCTCCCTCCTGGGAGGGAAAGCAGTATGAATGGAGGCAGCGAGGCCACCTGGATGCCTGCTCAGCACAGACGCCCGCCATAATTTGAAGAGGAACATGCCCATAGCTACTGAAATGCTTGGAAGCCCATAAGAGACAGGGGTTGCTGCGACGGGCAGCAGCAGCATCCCATTTCGGTGTGACTGTGTGTGCTCTCAGGCTGTTAGGAGGGATGTGAAACGAAGGGCAGGGACACGGTCTCTGTCCGCACCCTCTATACTCGTACCACATAATGGGAAGGAAATGTAGATTTGGTTCCCCTGGCCCCATATACTGTGAGAAGTCCATCTCAGCACACACATGGCATCCTTGGTGGCTAGTGAAACACAGAGAGGGCCACTAGAAAGCTCAGAAACTGCTTACTGGGGAGACACCCAAATCCCATATATCGCCATGTGCTGCAAATCAGCCATCACTGCAGCATGCACCTGTGTGATTTACCGTGGCGTTTACTTCATTGACCACTACCAGGAGTAAGCAACATCTGCAAAGTATCTTCCTGTGGGTTTGACACATCAGTCTATTCGCTCAGTGATGCATCTCAGCATCATCGAGTCCTATTTGCAAGTGCAGGGCATTAATCGTCACTGAAGCTGAGTCTCCAGAAGTTGAAAGCAGTTATTAAAGGAGTGAATGAATTCCAAATTGCCACCTACAGGGAATTTCCCATTTTGGAAATGTTTTTACTTCCATCTTACAAAAAAAGAGGTAACAATATACTGAATACTTCAAAGGTAATATAATAGGGAAACATGTCACAGATTCAGGTTATAGTGTGCACAGCTTATCTGTGTTTCTAGATTACTGAATAAAAAGGCAAGCTGTTGCTTATGTTGAAATTCCTGATTCCTGCATTTTTTTTTAAAGTAGTATGTGAAAAGCTGGTCAGAAGCATTTTGGCTGAACCGTGTTCTGTCAGAAAATAGTTTCATTAAAATAAAAATATTTTGTAGGACCATTTCAATTTCAACAAAATATAAGATGAAGTAAAAGTTTGACATGAGATTTCATCATGTCAAATATTTATTTTTGATGCTGACTACTAGCCCAGTGACTCCAACAGAACATCCTCCACTGAATAACTAGAACTAATTGCTATAACATGTCTGCTTTTTCTGGGATAATTCCTGGGCCTTAATCTGCTGAGTTCTGACACATAATAATGTGAAGTAATATACCTCTAAAATGCTAAAAATCTCTCACAAAAGCAAACTGCATGGCCTGATGTGCTCCTTTTTATTGTTTCTTAAGTTGTAAGTTTAAAGTACAGAGTTCACAGTTTATTTTCTCATTGTCAGCTATCCACCTACAAAACAAAGCCTTGGCTAGGCGTCACCAGATAATTGCTTAATTTTGCAGACAGGGTGCTTGTGCTTATTTTGATTTTAAATACAATACAGTTTATTTTGTTTTCTAAAAGTAATTTTATAATGAAGATGGCACACAGTTAAAGAATGTCAAGGAAACTAAATTTACTAGCATAAGTAATGTGATCTAATATTGCTGCTCTTAAAATAAACAATGAGACACGTGATGGCTTACATTTCACTTCTTAGCATAAAGTATGTAGGTAGGCATAATAGAATCATAGAATAGTTTACTTTTTATTAAATCAGCTGATACAGTTGAATTAAATGAACATGCTGTCAGACAAACAATTTTTATCTCAGTCTAACAACATTATATCAAAAGTAAATTTTTCTAGCCTTGGGTTTTTGACACTTCTTTGTCAGAGCTGATGGACATACTGTGTGTTCAAAAGTTTCTTTAGTTTTTGCAAATGGCCTAACAAAAATATTACCTCTTTCTACAAGCATTTGCTTGCACTGGATTTTGGAACATCATGTTTACAACACTACTATGAATTTGCTATACACTTCTTTGTCAGAGCTGATGGACATACTGTGTGTTCAAAAGTTTCTTTAGTTTTTGCAAATGGCCTAACAAAAATATTACCTCTTTCTACAAGCATTTGCTTGCACTGGATTTTGGAACATCATGTTTACAACACTACTATGACAGGTATTTGCTATAACATTGATTCTTTGTTGCTTTATGTCATTGGCTTTAAGTATTAATTTAATATATATATTTTTGTGCATCATTGATTAATTTTGGTTCACTATCAGTAAAATATTCATTTTAGTGTTTATATCCTCAAAGCAGCGTGCCGTGGAATTTTATTTTCTTAGACCTGGGAAGATTCTTCTTGTGTATGGAAGTCAGGGTTATAGCCCCTTACTGTCCACACCAGTGAATTACACTGTCCTTCCCATTATGAAATATTTCACTGAAGTGGCTTGATCTAAAAATCTATGGCATAATATAAGTTACTGTCAGAGCGTCAGTGCTGAAAAATCTCAGAGTAAAATTCAGCACGTGCCAGGATTTAATCCTGGTGGAAGGTGCCTACTGCATAGTTGCAAGTTACTGCATAACATGAGAACCTCAGGTCAGGATTTCTATTCAGGTGACAACTATGGGACCCTGCTGTGAGTTCCCAAGATCAGAGACCTGCAGGAACCTAAGCACGGTGCGGAGAATAAACACAGCTTCTTCTGACAGAGATGCTCCTGTTGTTAAAGAAAAGTTTTGCAATTTTTTCCTGGTTCTCTCCAGGTCAGCTAGCAAGTGCTGAAGAACGTCACTGTCAACAAGTGACTTACTTTCTTGTTGGTTTCAGGAGATGGAGACAGCCCCTACCGATGCCTCTTGGCATCCTGACAGGGCACTGATTCAACGGTGACTTAGAAGGAAATGTGTCACGTAATGAGTCACCAGTATCGCACCCCCAACACCTCTGCTCTAGTAGTTTAAGTCTCCCACCTGAGAGCTGACAGTGACCTCATCTCACTTGTGGTTCCTGGGGACGGTGAAAGCAATGGATGTCATCACTACGAGGCAAAAATATACTGGAAACTGTTCAGCTGCTACTCTGGAGTTTGACATCTGAAGCCCTTTGTACTCTTCATTTTTGTTTTCAGTAAGGATGGACAACTGCCTAGGTTTTCAAGAAATGAAAAGCTAGGATAGCATTTACAGTACATTGATGCCATTATCAGGATAACGATCACTCATATTTATGAACACTGCATTACTGTAAGCTATGGGTATCTAACGATGGTCCACAGCTGGAGAAAAATTGGAAAATCATGTGTCATTTTCTTTCTAGTTGTTTTTTAATCTATTAAAAATATTACTACAGGGAAGAACCACTTATAAAGACAACTGGACATGAAGAATGTTGGGCCATCAAAGAAAACAGAAAGTGCCCAAAGGGAGCTGCTCTTCAATAATATCACCTCTTATGGGGGTGGACCTAAAGCAGTAAAAAAATCCTTCACTTTGTTTCCATTTCCTAAATAAGTATTTCTGACTTGGATAAAGGTTTTGAGTTTTAATGAAGCCAGATGTCTGTCTCTGTGGGTCTGGGACAACAGATGGGTTGTTCTGTATTAATATTGTCTTCATTGTAAGTCTGAAAAAGGAACAAAGGCTGCTGGACAGTTTGAGGAGGGAGAGATGTGTGGCCGTGGTGCAACCTTTGTCATACTCTGCTTAATTTAGAATAGGAAAAGAGGAAGAGAAATGGGGAAAAAAGGAAGATGAACTTTTACTTGTACAAGTGCCTTTCCAATGGGAAACAGAATTTATCTGCAAAACCTGTTTCCTTCCCTACCTCCCTGCTGTTTGAGCTATTCTCTATAGGGTTAGGTGAGATTGGCAATGGTCCTCTCGCCTCTTCTCCCATAATCTCATTATCTTGTCTGTTAGTAGGAGCAATACAATGTCATAGCAGATATTAAGGCTATATGTCTATTGGTAAATCAAACAAGGCAGGTAAAGGCTTGAGCCCTGGGTCAGCCATCCACACCGCTCAATTATTGGTGTGGTGTCTGGCCCGTGACACCTGGACACACTCTCTGAGAGATGCCCGGGCACTGTCTGGGGGTAGCATGTACCCAGCATAATGCTGAGCGTGCCCGCTCTGCGGCTTTGAAAAGTCAGGCTGGTAAAGGTGAGCTGTGGGGGTGCCAGTCGGCCTCAGAGGCAGGGAAAGGCTCCCTGGCCTGTCTTATTTAGCAGTGTAGTTTCAGCTGGAGATGGTGCAAACAGACAAGATGGCAAGGAGCAGGAATGAAGAGGTGGACCTCCTTCTGTGGTCACAGGTCTGGGTGCTCTCCAACCCTTCTCAACCTCCTAATCTTCAAGATTCCCTAACTGATCCTTTGTGACCACTATACTCTGATATATCTTTCCAGGTTGGTTTCTTCAGTACAAGGAAACACTTTAAAATTGTCCATTTAAATGTGAAATGTCTTATGTTTTTATATTGATTTAATCTGGTTTTCTGGAATAACCACACAACTCCCTTTCTTGCTTTTTCACCACCTGAGAGCCAGAACTCTTTTTCCATCCTGTGCTAATACTTTTAACAATCACCCCACCTTCTCTAGTCTGGCTACTCAGAAAACACAAGAAAATACATTAGCACACTGTCAAGGGGAAGATACTTCTCTGAAAGCTGGTATTTCTGGTGGTAAAATATCATAAAACCTTTTTTCTTTTGCATCTTTTACCAGAAGTGGATCATATTCTCCTGAGCATCTTAAATGTCTGTCTTTGAAAAGGCACCAAGCCCATTAAGGGCACCTGAAAAATGAGAGCCTGCCATAAGGTGCCATGCGACCTTTGCCTTGTCACTTCAAACCCCATCCTTGGTGCCACAGAGCAACGACTGCTGATGTCTAAAAGATGGCTGGGGTCAAAGAGCACGATCAGAAGTGCTGCTGTGCTGGCATCAGGCATCCTTGCAGAATTTAATCTCATGATTAAAAACACCTCGTGTAATCAATGAGTTGCATTGTGTAAGACAGGATTTCTGAAACATCAGCAGTTTTGTGACATGCTTTTACGAGACCTGTCATCAACCAACAAGCATATAAAGGCTTTTGATTTTCTAATTAAAAGGGTGAATTTATCTTGATTCCCCATATGCTAAGTGAGGTTGATTAGTGTAAGATATAAGGGATTAAAACTTTAGCTGATTATAATTAAGACTAAATTATTCATTGCAAATAAATTATCTGACAAGTTGGCCGTTATCCTGCTCCTGAGCTGATCAAAAACCAATCTAATGTGTTCAATCCCATAACTGTTTTGCAAGTTATTTCCAAGTATTGACTACACAGGACAAAAACATTTCAAAAGACAAACATGGACACTTGTGTTGATTGTCCATCAATGTAAGATGGATAAGTCTGGAAAAGTTGGATGGTCTTAAAAGTTTTACCATATGTCTGAAAAAAATATATAGATACATCTTACGCACCATCCAGTACAACACTCATGTATGCATTTTCTGTACCTTGCTAAAAGATATTTAGTTGTAAAGGAACTTATTTTCAGTTAGAAGAGAGGCACAGCGAGGCATTTACTACCGTATTTTTATGTTTCTGCAGAGCTGGGCCTGAGCAGCTATAGGTTGTAAAATGGTGTTCAAGACCTTATGGCCTTTTTGAGGTTTTTCATGCAGTGCAAGGCTACAACAACCCCTTTTCCTTTTATAAAATCAGCTTTACACCCAGTAATAGTGCTTTCTCTGCTTATACCATCTCAAAGCTTCCTGCTGCTTTCAAAGGATCAGCCTAGCAAACGCTTTCTGTATTTCCCACTGGCGGGTACCTAAGAAAGCAGTGTGACATACCAGCTCACCGTGGCACACTGTGGCAGCAACAGGCCTTGGTGTACCAGTGGGATGTGGCCCTGGCTCTGCTGGCCACCACCTGCAGAGCCGGGACCGGCGCCCTCCCGACCGCTGCCCCGCTGCCCCGGCTCTCTTCGAGGCTCAATAGCTGCTCACCGGGTAACACTGCAGGAAAGAAACTCAAGAGAGTGAACGAAGGCTTTCGTAACCCCCAAAACACCTATTTGTTGCAGGATAACAGATATCCTACCAATGCCTGTATGCTCAGACAGCCCCCCGCCCCAGCCACCCGAATACAGCGGTGCCTGTGTCGGGGACAGACCTATCTACGCCCATGTCACGGGATGCTCACCAAAACCCTTCCTAGTTTGGCACTGGTGAGTCATTAAGCCTGGCACAAGCCCTTGCCAGTGGGCAGGGTGCCCTGTGAACAGATGAAAAGCAGCGCAGCCGTGCCAGGGATCTGGCCGACTTCATCTCGGGAGCAACAGCACTGGGGTCGGCGGCATCGCACCTGCGAGCTCTCAGTGCCAACGCGCTCGGCTAACCATTTTAGACTGAGGTTAATATCTGCTGGGCCAAATGGGTAGAGGATCATGTTTGTGTCACTGCAGGCCAGAAGTAGATTATCCTGAAAATTTTAAATAAGAGTTTAGTGGCCACATGTGAGAAACTGTTGGACTGAATTTTTAAATGAGCAAAGAGGAAACAATTATTTGCAAGGTTTGGGTGGGGGTTCTGTCATTTGACGGGGGGTCAGGCTGTTGGGTTTTTTTGCATTTCAGAGTCATCAGATCAGAAATCCTGTTCGAATTCTTCATACTAGAGGATGACTTGCATGACTGGTGTCTGAATTTTGATCAGGTTATTGAACATTTTTCTGCTTTCAAACCAAAACATCTACATAAATGCATCTTTCAAGGAAAAATGTCATCCGGTTTGTTCATAATTAGAAGGATGTTTCAGGAAACCAAAACCTTTTATCTACCTTTTAAACATGAACACTGTATTTCTAGCTGGTTAGGAGGGCTATTAGAGTTTGAAGCTGAGGTGCATAAAATGCATTTCCCAGGAAAGAAAGTGCTGCGTTGTTGAGCAAGGCTGCAGTTATTTAGACCAAATCCTCCTGACACAGTTCTTTCAGAGGAAGGTGTGAGCAGCAAAATGTCTATGTAAAAGAGCTATCTACAGTGGATTCAGAGTCTTTATTCTTCTCTCTTATTACAGTCTCCTTTTGCAAAAGGAAGGGAATAAGAGTGGCTAAAGAGGGGCATAATTTGCAGGGAGTCATGCTCCTGTAAGTATTGCACGTCCCGGTTTGCCAGAGGTGTGTGTGGGGGTGTGTGTGTGTAGCTACTAATAGTAACACCAGACTTTTGTCTAATCCAAGTAGTTTTTCAGCGACTCTCTTTCTCACTGCCAGGACGCAACTTCATGTGTTACAGCGAAGCATGACTGTAAGCACGGCCAAGGCTGAGGAGAGCCAGAGCCAGACCATATGACAGGCAGCATGCTGGTGGGCTTGCGGCTGCGCTCCAGCCATCGTTACCTCCCACGGTGAGAGATTTCATGATGAATAGTCATGGTTGCCACATCCTTGGCCTTGGAGGTGATCCTCCGTGATGTGTCGAGGTTGGAAAGAAGCAGTTGCAGCTCAGGCGGGGTTCCCAGATGCAAAAGCTTGTTTTGGCACAGTGGGGGATTGGTACAATCCCAGGTCTATCAGTGTGCTCCGATGGTGCTGAAGAAATCTGTGTACAATCCCTTCCCTCTGAGGGCAGCAAAATAGCTAAAGGCTTGTAAGAATCCTGTCATGCAAAAGAGTAAAGAGGAGAAAAAGAAGTCATTAAGACTTCACACTGGGAAGAGCGAGGGGATGCTAAAGAGTGTGCACTAGCTGGAAGGATCCTTTTTGTCCCAGGGAGCTGGATGGAGGCAAGTCTAGAGTGCAGAGCTATACCAAGCAGGGAACACAAAACAAATAAAAAGGCCCAAACAAGTATCCAGGCTATCCAAGTGCTTGCCAAAAGCTGAGACATTGAGAATAGTCTAAAAGACAGAGGTTTTGTGGGCAAGAATGCCCTTTTCCACTGATGGACCAAATGGAGCTGAAGAAATTGTACTTCAAAGGTCAGAGGGAGAGAGAGAGAAAGAAAGAGTCCCTGATTGGATGAAGAGAGTAACCTAGAAGGGAATCCCAGAAGAAGGGTGAGGAGGTAGGAGGAGGGGTGTCATGAACAATAAAAAATTACTGACCTAAATCTCCCAAAATGCTAAAATGTGGTAGGGAAATCAAGCAGAGATTTGTATGCTAAATTTCATATGCTGCTTAAAATAAAATTCAGTTGAAGGAGTTTAATTCAGAATGAGGGTTTCCACAGGATTTGGATTCTGGGACAACACAAGCTAAACTAATAGGGTGCATTCAGTGTTTATCATGGGTCCAGAGATGTTCACCACAGCTGTACTGGAGCATCCCACATATAGGTAGTGGATCGTGATATATAGATCTATATATCTACAGACCTATACTATCTATACTGACACATGGACCCAGGGAGTGAGCTGGAGGGATTGATGACAGAGGCAGTGCTGCAGGTTACCCAGCCCAGGAGAGGCTCGCAACCACGCAGGTCAGTGCTGGCACCCAGCATGCAGCCATGCAGTGAATGTCCGGCAGACTTTTAGCTTAGGTTATGACACTCCCTAGGCATTTCATGCAAGATCAGAATTTCATTTCAGAAGGCA
Source organism: Aptenodytes forsteri (assembly GCF_000699145.1). Taxonomy (NCBI): domain Eukaryota; kingdom Metazoa; phylum Chordata; class Aves; order Sphenisciformes; family Spheniscidae; genus Aptenodytes; species Aptenodytes forsteri. The sequence continues at coordinate 1,843,525 of NW_008794621.1, read as the reverse complement.
GACCTAAAATAATTAAATGCTGAATATATGATTTAGAAAGTATTGATGGATGAAAGATGTTCCTTTTATAAGATGTGAAGAGAAAATCACTGCAGATTGCTCCTTTGCGAAGGTAAACAGAAAAATATTCTTATATGAAAGCTATAAGCAAAGTAGCAATATATCTACAATAGAAATGAAGTAGGGAGGTGAATATTTCTGATATTTCTGTTGTGTTATGACATTTTGGTTCCTTCTGTATGAGAAGTGAATTTCATTTCTCTGGCAATTTTGGTTTGGTGTAGAAGTAGTGTTTCAATACTTCCACCACTGACATACAACAATCACGGTATATCCCCTCTGGAAAAGTTCCCAGTCTAAAGTAAACAAGTATTAGGACTTGAGAAGTGATTCTGTTGGCAGATGAGTGCCAATGCCAGCTATATCCAACAGACAGGAGAAATCAGAATATATTAAAAAATATTTTGTTGTTAGCTAATATTTCCAGTTATTTGTTATACAAGAATTTAAGAGAGGGAATGTTTGTGTGTAAATTATAACTGGGCATCTCTTTCTCTCAAGAAACCCCAAAGAAAAAGAAAGTCATGCGGTATGTAGCGGCATGGATGACTAGTGAGCTTTTATTTTCATCGCAGGAGATGGGTTTAGAAAGTAGGATCCACAACTGCTCTGTTTCTTTCCAGAGAACTGTAACAGTACAGTATTCACACACATGATGCACATGCATGCGATACAGCCCTTAAAACACAATTGTTAGTTATTTTCCTTGCTGTGTGTGGGTGAAGCTCCAGGGCTTATAAAATGTCTCTTATAAAGGACAAGTGAAAGACTGTTTGCCCAGTTTAGAGAATACAAATGAGGAATTATTCTAAACTAATTCAATAGCTTTTCTTTTCCCCAAACTACCATAAAATGTAAAATATTTGATAATACTGTAAACAAAAAAATTATTGCTTGCACTTTTCCAGATCAATTTGTACACATTATTGCTGTATTATACCACAGGGATTTTAACTACATGTTAAAAACGATGAATTCTTTAATGCATTAGATATGATTAAACTTATGAAAATGCTCAGTGGTGAGCTTAGAAGCATATCTTTTTAGCACTAGGATTACTCCCTTCCCTCCAACATAATTTTTATCTATAGCATCAGGAAGGTCTTTTACTGAAACTACCACGAGGCCAAGACACAGAAGTCACTTCACCATAGGCTTGAATTAAGTTATTTATTTCCTGATAACTAGTGAAAATGTGGTCAACATCATCCATTTCTTTATTTACAGTGGCAACAGATAGTGGAAGGAAAAGTTGAGGCTGGACATTTGCAACAGAGAAACCATCTAGAGAAACACAGAGAGAACAGGCTGCTGTCTTGCTTCTGAGTGTCAGGCCCCCCTGGGAAAAGGGCTCAAACGATCTGCCCCAGGCCACGCTGGAAACCGAGCTGGCTGTCGCGCTGGGAAGGTCCTGACCTAACACACTGCAACCTGGGCTCGGTTAAACACAACTCTTCTACCGGCAATTAGCAACTATAATAATGATAGTACCAATAATAACACTGAAACGTGTCTCTCCCAATCCTGCTTATGAACGCCTATGGAAGTATAGGGAGTATATAAAACTACTTACGTAAATGTGAATTCACTCATGAAAAGTTACGCCAGCAGCAGTTATTTCCTAGCAATCAGTGTTTCAGTTTCAGCTCAGACCCGGATGATTTTGGCAACGAGTGTCCTACACTGTATTCCTTTTTATTGCTTCAGTGGTTCAACAACCGGGAGTGATGGATACAGATATCACTTTAACGGTTGATGGTTCAGTAAAACCCCCATGTGCACCAGAGGAGAGAGCCATGCCATCTCAGGTATCCCAAAGGCAATGAATGATGACTGACTCACGCACTTCACCCAAGACGAGGGGGAAGAGGCGCAAAAGCCAAACTTCCCAGTGTTTTGCCACATAGCAGAGCAACGCATAGGCTGTGCTCCCAGGGTAGATCCATCTGATGTTTTGCAGGCAGATGCGAGGCCTTTCCCACAGCTCATCCTCCCTGAAAAAAACACTACTTTGTTAGCCGAGCACAGAGAGCTAATTATTAGGGCTTCTTGGGCTAAGCAGCTTTTTGTCAGTTTGCAATGTGACTAGCTGTAAAAAAAAACCAAACCAAAATATGGCTATCTATCCTCAAGGCCGCAATGCCATGATGGCTCATGCCAAACCTGCACACTGCTGGGGCATGGCACACTCTGGTCCATCCCAGTATGGGCTTGCCGACCCAGTCAGAGCTAGTTCGTAGCTTTTCCTGACTTCATGTTGACTGCTGAAGGATGAACAATACATGGTCTGGCATGAAGCTAGGCTCTTGATTTGGCACAAAGCCTGCTGCTACAAATTAACCCATTTACATTTTTTTAAACAAATGTGAACCAACAGAAGAGGGGCCACGATCTTTTAGTGTCAATATTGGGAACTCTGAAGTCAGATTTATTTTCTGGCCAAACCTCAAGTGGTTTCAGGGCTCAGAGCACCAACTATCTTTTCACTGGATTAGCATGAGAAATCTCCATAAATGTTCTCAATAAAGAAACATTCAAGGCTGAGTGGGCTGAGTATACCTGGGCTGCCAAAGATGCTGTCTCAGATTATCTCATATTTGTACACTTTTTTAAAAAAGATCACACTCAGAAGCCTTCAGCTAGTATTTTACTTGGGTGCTAGTACGGATTGCTAACAAGGATGTGGCAACCACAACTATTCATCACAAAATCTTTTGCCATGCTAACAATGCTAAAAATCATAAAATTCTTGCTCAGGATATTCCATGCTTGAATATAAACCATTTGTTTTTCTCCCTAGGGAACACTTTTCTTGAACTGGAAAGGCCAAGCTAACTGTAGGGTAAGCTAGTCCATCTGCAGTCCCAGTCAGCAGCTTTACCCCTGCACTGGAGCTTGGGAGAGGAGACTATTACATGACTTTTAGCAAGTCACTTCAGCTCTTTTTTATCATCTCCTCCATTTCTGTCTTGTCTGTTTCGATAGTAAGTGCTCAGGAAAGGACTGTCTATAGCTATGTATTTAAAACACTAGAACCTTGATCTCTGGAGCTCAAAACAGCTCTTTATGCTGGTGAATCTGAAAAAAAAATGCCTTTATACTAAAAAAACCCAGAAATAACTTAATCAGTATGAAAACAGTGGATGTTCGAACTCCTACTTACATTTTAAGCAGCTAATAACAATTTCACATTAAAAAATTGTTTTCCTGCAGATGATTTTTCCAGCCCTGAACAGTACAGGGTCCTTCTGAAATTGTTTTTAGGAATATACTTTAGGATTACATAGTTTTATATCTAGGATCTTCCTATTAAATTAAATCTCGCAATCAAGAGAACACTTCCCATTCTCTTACGCCAACATACTACTTCATGACCAGACTTACTATACAGTGCATAAGAGAGAGACCTTCTTGCATACTTTCCAAACAAAGGTCCTGAGCAGAAAATCTTTATATTTGTGCACAAACTTACATTTAGTAAACGCCTCCTAAACATGCAGAACAAGTAATATTCAGGCTTCCCATTTGAGTAATCAGGCTGTATAAGGCAGAATTCTTCCCAGCTAGCGCTAGCCATCCAAGTGCCACACATCCCATCTATGCCAGTCACCTGCAGCCAGCAGAGAAGCCCACCCTCGGGAGGCATCGGCGGGAGTAAAAATTCCCTTCTCTCTCCATTGACTTGCAGAAGACTGGATGAATAACTTAGATTATTCATTTTTTCAGACAGCTAAAGGTGGTGAGATGAATCGTATCCCTAGCTTTCAAATTCATCTGACAACATCAAAGGAAAAATATAAAAAGTAAAATATATTAGCTTATGTGAGATACATGACTCCTGCCAGTACGTGATACCATATCGTTTCAGTTACCAGTGGGAATCAGTGTTACACCATTGCTTAGTTATAAGGGGAAGTGCATATACCCCATGGACTTGCTGTAAATATAAGCTTGCTGGGACCATATCTAGAAAAAAAAGAATTTAAAATGTGCAGGGTTGTCTCGGTAGGTCTGTCCCTGTGTGCAACCCAGGCACCACCTGCCACAGCTTCTGCTTGAGAAAGTGCTGCAGAACTGGGGCTTTAATGTTTTCATTTGTAATGAAATAGGAACCATCCTGGATGTAGTAATCGTAATTGTAAGTTTTGCTGTGCAGGGTTGTCTCGGTAGGTCTGTCCCTGTGTGCAACCCAGGCACCACCTGCCACAGCTTCTGCCTGAGAAAGTGCTGCAGAACTGGGGCTTTAATGTTTTCATTTCTAGCTATCACAACGTGTAATGAAATAGGAACCATCCTGGATGTAGTAATCGTAATTGTAAGTTTTGCACAATATAACCTGCATGTTTCAGGCCCTTACCGAAATTTGTGGGTCTCCCCAACAGGCGCAGCAGTTTGTTTGTGCAGGAGCCACAGCAGAAATGGTGTTAGTCTCTTGTACTAACAGATACTTGTACTTGTACAGATTTGGCTGCTTATTGCAAGAATATTTATATCACTATGCATGTGATTTAAAAAAGACAGCAAAAGAGACAAATCAAAAGAGAGAGAGAGACGAGAGAGAGAAAGGAAGGGAGGGAGAGAGAGAGAAAGAAAGAGAGAAAGAAGAAGAAAGAGAAAGAAAGAGAGAAAGAGAAAGAGAGGAAGGAAGGAAGGAAGGAAAAGAGGGAAAGGAAGGAAAAATAAAGAAAATCTTACTTTTCTTCTCTGAAGATGCTGCCACTTTTCTCAGTGCCAACCCAAGCAAGAAGCAGAGCTAGATGAGGAGTAGGGCTGCAATAGGAACCACGGGCTCTGCTGGAGGTCATAGGAGCACAGCAGGCCACTGAATTTAAAATTCAGCTTATTTCTGCTGAGAGATACGTCTGACTGGGGAAGAAGCAGACTGCCTTGGTCAGTTGGTCCCCCCATGCAGAGTGGCTCCCTTGCTCTCAGATGTGGGCAGTTCCTCCACTAAGGGTATTGAAAATGATGAGCAGGATTGGTGTGGGAAGAGGTGGGAAAGGTTCAAATGTTTGAGCATGCAATATTTACAGTTGAATTTCTGCATCATGAGATTTCATAAATAGCTTGGCTGCACGGTAAACAACAGTCTGAATTTGTGGTCCTGAATGGGACAGGAGTAGGGAACCATCAGTGGCATCCAAGGCTGTGGGTGCAGTTTTGTAATAAACCAGCATCCTATTAGATTAATTTCTGCATCATGAGATTTCATAAATAGCTTGGCTGCACGGTAAACAACAGTCTGAATTTGTGGTCCTGAATGGGACAGGAGTAGGGAACCATCAGTGGCATCCAAGGCTGTGGGTGCAGTTTTGTAATAAACCAGCATCCTATTAGGATAGAATCATTAAGGTTGGAACCTCTAAGAAAGATCATCGAGTCCAACCGTCAACCCAACACCACCATG
>NW_008794621.1:1830044-1836448 GCF_000699145.1 Aptenodytes forsteri | reverse complement strand
CCCTTCTTCCACAAGCGGTAAACTCTCCTTTTTTTCCTGAGTCCCAGCAAGAGCTCCCCGTTCAGCTAGGCCGGTCGTCTTCCCCGCCCGTTCTTCTTACGGCGTACAGGTACAGCCTGCTCCTGCGCCTTTAAGACTTCCTTCTTGAAGATCGTCCAGCCTTCCTGGACCCCTTTGCCCTTCAGGACTGTCTCCCAAGGGACTCTCTCAACCAGCGTCCTGAACAGGCCAAAGTCCGCCCTCCAGAAGCCCATGGTTGCAGTTTTGCTGGCCCCCCTCCTTACTTCACCAAGAAGCGAGAATTCTATCATTTCATGGTCGCTAAGCCCAAGACAGCCTCCGACCACCACATCTCCCACCAGTCCTTCTCTGTTTGTGAACAGCAGGTCGAGCGAGGCACCTCCCCTGGTAGGCTCACTTACCAGCTGCGTCAGGAAGTTGTCTTCCAACATTGGAATATTCCAACATTCCAATATTGGCTGCAGCAAAACTGAGACCCAGGAAACTGCTGGAGGGCCCTGAGCTCACAGGTGCACATAGTTATATCTCTTGCTGGGCAGCGTAGTGAAGGCAAAGAAGAGCTCAGAAGTAGCTCCTGTTGCTCTGTTACAGAGCGCTATAGTCCGTGCTTCAGCGGGGTTGTTGCTCAGCTGGGAAGGCTCAGTCTCAGCCCTGCGATGGTAAAAGCTATTGGAGATTCCCAGGCATGCCAGGGGTTGGTTTTATGCAAGCCAGAATGAAAAGTAATTAAATTCAGGGTACTGGCTGCAGACACAGATTAGCTTTGATGCAGTAAGTTCCCTCTCTCATCAGCCTAGCAACATGTCGCTGCTTGAATTGGCTAAGGAGGTAAGCTTTGGACTTATGATCTGGGTTTCAGCCTTCATCAGGATGAACAGGCAGATACACCAAGGCTGGCAAGAGCAAAAGGATGTGCTTTTTGCTCTTCCTGCCTAAGTTTGTAGCAAACAAGTCTCAATTTATAACATGAGCTGATGGTGGCTTTGGGAAATGAGGCGGCTCAAGCCCTTCCGAGCCCTTGTAAGCCTCATTCTGTCCTGGATCTTCAATCCAGTAACAGAAACTGGTGCCATGCCTCGTGGCTGGCCTTTGGCCTTATCACGGGAAAAATGTAACAGACTCTCTGCTGATGTTCAGAGTTATCCAATGTGGTGATCAGGACCCCAGCAAGGCTTTCAAAGTAGTTTAACAGCTGACTGTCCTCTTCAAACAAGCACAAAGCCCAGACAAATGCTTCCACAGTCAGCAAGCACTCCCAGGGTCTGTTCACACACGAAACCATCTGCAGGCTGTGGTGCCGGCGTGAGACACAGGTAGCTAACAGCACCGCTGGGGAGCTCAGGGACCCTTCTCCAGGCACCACCAAACTCCTGCCAAGTGGCGTGAGTTGGCCTAATTCCTGTAGCTGCATGCCGGTGACTTGCTGGAACAGGGCTGGGGCCATGCTCCCAGCACTCTGCCCAGTGGGACACTGATACTGGAGTCCTCTGACTGCTGGTGGGATGGCAGACTATCATCATCTGCTGTAGCCAAAGTTCATTTGCCGTGCTTATTAACACTTATTTAGGGGAAAGCACCCTTTTGGAAATAGGCCTGACCATCAAACCTGAAATACTGTCAAAAAGCAAGAACGAGAATCCAGCACTTTCCAGCCCCCCAGGCTCTGTTCCCTTGCCAAGCTGAGACCTGTTGTCTAGAAACTAATCCCCCTTTTACCTTAGATACTGTGATTGCTTTCCTCAGGCTGCTGGTTATATATTTGCTGATCATTTTTTACAAAGCCATTGTAATAGCTCTTACTTCCTAGCTTAACTTTTAATTACGACTGTCTTAAACACTTAAGTTTATGTTTTTATCAATGGGGACTGCAGCTTAATGGAGAGACTGTCCTACATAGCACATATTCATAGTAACTACATCAGATAGTCACATGGAAAAATCATGCCCAAAAGCCCACAACACCCAAAATAAAACATTGTCGGTCTTTTGACATGATTTAATAGTTTCAGATGAGAAACAGCATTTCTTACCAGGCAGCTCTCCAATGACCACCAGCAAGAGCACCGCTGACTGCAATCTTGAGAACTGAGATAGGAAGGGCTCCCCTGTCACCACCGCTGTAACTCCTGTCTCTCCAGGGATAATCATGCTTGGGAATATCAGTCAGCACCTACTCTGGCACTGGCTTGTGTTTCTCTAATTCTTTCTCTCCTCTGGAAAACATATTTCCGTCTGTAGCATTATTCTTCTGTCTTAAGAAACACTTGAAATCGCTGCTATCTCCAATTCTTGATTTAGCCTCTCATTTACTAGCATTCTGGCAGACCTCTTAGTTGCTATACAGCAGCGTGAAGCATCTTATTTTTGGAAGATTTTACATTTTGTCTCCTGTTTGGGGTCATACTATTTTCCAGAATTGGCGGATTTCTTTTTAAACTTGGTAATCTTTTTTCCCTGATGCTCTGGTATAATTAGCACTAAATCAGACACTGAAGGCACTACAGCAGAAGGCTGAGATAGGGTTTCCTGGTAGTAAAAATATATGAGAGACTGAGATAAAGATACTTCCGCTCCCAATATTCCCTCCTGGAAACTACAAATCCAGCAGATGATAGGCCATCTGTGTGGATACCTTGTGATACGTTTTAACACTAAAACAGTAATGGAGCTGCATTTCTAGGGCTTCCCTTGCCAGCAGCCATCCCTGGAAATCCCCTGTAGGAGTGAAAGGATAGGTAAGGACAGTGCCATGAAAACAGCTGATCCTTCCCTCACCTTTCCTAAATAAACTAGAAAATGGAGACTAACTTGTAAAAGTCATCCTAACTAACCAAATCCTCCCAAATCTAAGTATTTTGTGCTCCATTTTAGTGTAATAATTAAGAATTATGAGAAAATACAGTAAGAAAATGAGAGGTCTTAGCGCTTTTACTCTTGAAAAAATGTTTTAACACCTCTTCGTGGTGAAATCTTTAATATCAGATTTGGTGTACACTTTGACACACCTTTATCCTTGTGTTTTAAAAATATTTAAAAAATTAAATAGGCTGTATTTATGAAAAAGATCTGCTACGTTCTTCTAGGGTAAAGATTAATGCAGAGCAGTGCTGTAACCCTACAACCTTCTTCCAAAGAAAGCAAACTGACAGACTTTTGAACATCAGTCAGCAAGAAAGACATCTGTGAGAAGCTGCCGCTCCCAATTCATGAGTCTCACACAGTTGTGAGTTCAGCAGAAATCAGAAATCTTTGCCTCCTTCAGAAGCGGTATTTCACTGTTTTGGCGAATCAAGTGCACCTTGCAATCGAGGGGCACTATCTTCTGGTTCCAGCTATTTCTTCCAAGGGACTTAAACCCTAATCTGAGAAAGAAAAATACAGTCTGTTTCACCACTGCTGAAAAGCTCTAAGCGATTGCTCTGTATTTGTTTTTCCTGAGGAATACTGGGACAATTTGTAGGTGGGAGAAGGAAAGATCCTTGCTGCGCTCCAACGCACTTTTTTGTTTTATTTAAAAATGACTTACGAGGTTGACTATTTACCATGTTCTGCCTCCACCCATGATCGATGATGGTGGTCTTCCTATGGCTAATTTAATTCTATGTTTTGGCAAAGTGGAACACCCTAACTGTGCCCTGCACATACTCGGGGCAATTCGCCTTCCTCCCACTTCTGCAACTGCCTTGCCCACATCTATCAGTGACCCTCTGAATGGAGCCAAGGAGCATCCACAAACTCCCTGGAGCAAAGGTTCAGAAAAACTGCAGAGAATTTCCAGTGAACACTCAGAACCATGACAATAAAGCATTTGGGGATTCTGAGCACATTCACCTCTCTTGAGGACCTCTTCCCAAATTTTCCAGCCAGATGCTGTAGGCTTTTAGCCCTCTGTGGGCATTAGCAGAAGCAATAGCCAGCTGGAAATCCAAATGCCTACCAGATGAGTGTCATGACTGCTTCAGAACATGCATATAAAGGCCCCAGGCTTTCAGGCAGATTAGGTAGAAGACTGTGTTGATTCACTTTAACAGCACCACATGAATACATGACTGCATGGGCCTGCACATGCAATCAGCTGCAGGACAGGTTTTCTGTAGTTGCTGCCATCATGTATTAAAGTTCCTTCACCTGTGCTATCATAGACAAAAGTTTGCAGATTGACTCCTATAGACATTCTTATATTGATTAAAAGCTGACATGTATCAGCCTAGTCTGTGAAATAAGTCAAGAAAAAACCAAGAGACCGTTGATTAAATGAGATTAAAAATAACAAATGCATATCTGTTTGTAGACAAATACTTACACAAGGAGGTCAAACTGTACCATACAAGGTTCAGAACGGATTAGGAGTGTCCACACATGATTAGCAGCCATTGCATTAAATGAGCTCAGGACACCTCTTTAATTAAGCAGGTGCAACTATGCGAAACAGGCGTCACCATTGTAGAAAAATGTATTGAGCTAAGACTAAAAGTAGCAAATGTATGAACGTATACATGACGACACATCCTCTTTAGTGGCTTCAAAGGTTATTTTGAAGCATTAGAATGCTAACAGCTTTCACTTTCTTTAAGAAAACAAACAAGGAAGTCGAATACACACCTACTCCAGCCACAAAGTTCCTCAAGTAAACACACAGTTTTAGGCAGAAAGGCAAGTTAGATTTTTTTTAATTAACAGAATTTAAATCACAGTTTATACACATTGTGATTGCTAGTTAGGTTGTTATCCTAAGTGAACCAGTCTAAGACAAGAAAACCTATTTTTTTTCCATTCCCTAGCTCTGTTGAACTATACAGGCTTCTTGTCATATAAATGCTAATTGATTTGCATGTAAACTGTAATTTTGTAATGGACAGAGAGATCCGTCCACATAGATGCAATGGCAATGTCAGGTGCTTAGTTTACTTGCATCATATCGAGTAGTAAGCCTTAAATGGCTTCTCTTTGGGGAAATATAGCAAAAATTAGCTTTTCAAAAAGAAACTCAGACCATTGAAGTGTAAAATGAAACATAATGAAGTAAAATATTTATAAATGGATGTAAAACTCAGTAAGACTATAGAAAAGCTTACTTAACAACAGTAAAGATTAGTAAGATTTATTACTGTTCTCAGTCTAACAGTACTGCCTTTGTCCGTCATGCGGTGTAAAGAATTTTTTTTTTCAGATTTAACAACAAAAGTACCCCAGAAGTTCATAGATGCTCTACTTAAAACAAGGTGTTATTTATGGTGTTTTATAATGATTTGTTTATAGCAAATGCATGAATATTTGAGTCACAAAGGAAAGGTTAAAATAGTAGAATAATAAAATGCAGTATTTTCTTGGACAAAGTCTATAGACATTCATTTCAACGACATGGCACTCATGCTCAGCATGTAACTGTGCTGCACAAAAAGGTGGTGGCATTAAGAAACTGGTCTCCTATGTTAGCTGAAAGACTGTGTTCTTTCATCTTCAAAACATGTTTATGGTGACAGACATGTTGCTGTAGGTACTAACGTTTCTATAAAATATCCTTGTGTAACCTACTGAACACTTAAGTTCGGTTTGGAGCTCCAAAATCAAACTTGAGAAGAAAACGTGTGGAATTATTGAAAGAAACATGCTATTTCTGGCAAAGTATTATATGCTCATCTTTTTGTTTGAGTATTTTAAACTTTATGATGATTTCGTAACCAAATTAAGGTAGAAGCGCCATTGTTTTTCTTGATGGAGCAGAGAAGCCAGTTCACAAATAATGTTGGCCTCGATCCTGTAAACTCTTGTGGACAGGCTTAGCTTTCGTACCACTGATAGTCTCGTTGAATTCAAGGGGATTATTTGCATTATGAGTGTTTTGTGCATCAGCATTTGCATTTGCTTGAGCCATTGTTGTAACATACATGATTTCAGCGTTGATAAATTAAAGAAAAAAGTCCAGTTCTGTCATCTTGGTAATGCTTTTCCATTTTAGTAACAAAGTGGATGGCAAGGCCTGCCTGCCCAACGCTACCTCACCGACAGAGAAAATATGAACTTTCACACAATTTATCTAATCAGGACAGTAGTTCCTGACCTAGATCCTCCACAGGCTAATGCACAGCCTACAGCAAGGCCAGGCCGTTCCTTCCGCGCTCTCTAACCCAGGGAGAGTTGACAGTCCGGGGTCACAGGTGATGGGACACCCCCTCCGGAAGCTGGGGCGCTTCATGGGGGAGCGCAGCCACCCGGGGTAGGTCTCCACAGCCCCCCGGCACCCCTGGGAGCTCCTGCCTCCGCAGGGTGAGAAGAGGACCGGGGAGCCCCGCTGCTCCCGGACCCTGCTCGCCCCCCACACTCCCTCTCTGCCCCGGCCTGGCCCGGCGCACCCAGCCTGCGCGCCGCCCGGGCCGGGCCGG
>NW_008794621.1:1797957-1828615 GCF_000699145.1 Aptenodytes forsteri | reverse complement strand
GTGGGCGGGTGGGGGGGGGGGGGGGGGAGGTGGCAGAGGGTGACAGGTTAGGGGTGAGAGGGGGACACTAGAGCGGTGGGGAAGGGTGCGAGAGGCGGTGTTTACACGCTGTAGTTAGTGTACCTGTGCTCCTGGCGGAAACAAGGATTTGCTTACCAGGTGTCCTAGGTTTAGCATTTCTGTTTTGGGGTGTTTTTTTTTCTGAAGTTACAGGTAACTTTGTTTTGGAGGTTTTGTAATATGAGAAAATGAAAACATGCTGGTGTTAGATGTGCTTCTACTGCTGATCCACATCTAACACCAGCATGTTTTCATTGCTGCTGTAAGTCTGTTTTATCGGGGAAAAACTTGTTTCCACCTTTGCACTATTTTATCCCCAGGGGAAGATAAGAACTTTTTGTGTCTCCTTCTTGTATATGTACGTGTGTGCGTGTGACTTGAGTGTGTGAAGCAGACATTCCTGTGTGATTGCACGGCAGTAACATCTGGTGCTGGTGACTGGCTGCTAGTCTTAAACTCCCTTCCCCCAGCTGAAGAGTTAAGATGATCAAACTTGCTGTCACATCAGTTAGTGGAAACCTTTATGTTTCTGGAAACTTGGATGTGTTTCAGACTGTTAAAACTTGTAAAGACCTGCAAGAGCAAAATAATTGTTTAGGTTTATATTGCAAAGGCATCTTTCCTTGGACCTGGAAGAATTGTTATGTGTGTGTTGATGTACTTCGAGTTCTCTTAGAGTGGTGGTGTGTTAATAGAACACAACTCACAAGATCCAGTTTTATGATCCTGAAGACTATGTATGTGTCTAATGCCTTTTTTTTTTCTTTTCCAATTTCCACTATTGTTTATGTTGAGAATTCAGCCGGCATGCTAAACTTCGAGGTGTTGACTGCTTCTGATTTTAGGAAGGGATTTGAATACTTGCTATCATGAGCTAACTGACTTGACTTGCAAGTGTATTTCCATTTCGCTTTCAGGAAGCTGTTGATAAAGCTAAGAGTGTAGTAGTAGATAAACCTTGTCTACACGTCTCTTCTAGAAACTTAATATTGCTGTCAAAGTTGTCATTGTTATTGTAACCCATTTGTGTGTCAGTTCTACCAACAAATGAAAGCAAAAGCCCTTGGCTAAGAACTGAAAATAAAAAAAAATCCCTGGAATTTATAAAAAATTTGATTTGAATTTTCTTTAAAAGAATCTAATTTTAGAGTATTGGTATTCAGTGGAAAAAATAGGGCTGTTAACATGTCCTGAAGTTTGATGCTAAAAACTGGTCCCATAAGTGGCTGTTTGCACCTGAAAATCTTGGTGTGTACCTCAGTCCCTTCATATGAAAGTTGTGTGTGGCTGCAGTTGAATGCTAGCTCTCAGAAAGTATTTCTGCTGTATTTGCTATACTTCTAAATGTATTTCTGTCTAGATAGAGATTAACTCTGAAATTAGAAACATTATTGCATTTTTAGCCTCTACTGTAGCTTTTTAAAAAATTTCACTTATTTTTGCATTGGTGCCAGGGTCTGTCTGTTGCGTAGTAATTGCGAAGTTGTAAACTCATCATAGCTTTAAAGCAGTCTTGTATCATAACTTTGTTTATTCAAAAATATCTTGCACCTCCTTGTTGTTATTGACTCAAGAAGTGAATAGTACTTAAAAATACACCACAGTGTATTAAGTGAATTAAAATAGAGGTTTCTTGCAGCTGGCTTTCTGACTTGATGTGGAAACTTAAGAGAAACATTGAATTGCTTGTTTTGTTACGAGGCAGTATAGAAAGTGCACCTAAGCTTCCAAGTACAGAATTTTGTTCTAAAGTAAGTAGATCCTCGTATTTAACTTTTTTTAATTATGTCTTCCCTTAAAGCTATAATGTGCTTGAATACAGATTTTTAAAAGGCACCTTAAAAAATGTGTTCTTAAAAAAAAAAATATAAAAAATTCTTAAATTCTTGGCAGAATACTTGTCGTATTGGTTGTGTGTGTTTCTAAATGTTAGCTCAGAAAGCTCTGTGCCAGTTTATATAGAGGTACAGTACCAAAGTAAGTCAAAACAATTTTTTTTGCCACAGATTTAAATGATTGCTCTCTAAGTCTTTCTCATTTTTTAAAATTATTATTAATACAGTGTATACATGAATTACAGTGGTTGTTGTCAAAAGCCACGAAGTTCAAGTTAGGTTAACTTTGCTTCATCTGGGCTTTTGAGGTATAAATAAATAAAAAATTGTATGTAAACATTCTTCTACACAACAGAGATCTGCTAATATTTTTGCTTGAAATTTATCCTGATGTCTCAGATACACTGTACTGAGTAATTCAAAACAACCTGTTTCAGTTGTGTTTCCTGAATACGGCTGGCTTTTTTCTTTTTTCTTCTCTTTTTGTTTTTTTTTTTTATTTCAAATGTGCTTTAGCACATATGTTCTGTGTTTGTGTGTTGTGTTGGTCTCCTGACCCAGGTTCCTGTAAAAACATATGAACAACTGAAAGTCTGTGGGTAGTCTCGTTGACTTAAAAGCACCTACTTGCATGTTGACAGTTAACTTCGTGTGTGAGTTTTCAGGATGGATGCTGTATGTTGACAGCTAACTATGCTTTTATTGAGCATTATAACAGCATAGGAAGAGTTGTGTCAAATGAAATTATTGCACAGTAGGATGTTTAAAATTGTCCTTATGGAATTATTTTCTTTTTAGAGAAGGTGTGTGTATACCAAACATGGCCTGTGCTAATCGGTAAGAGATTTCTACATAGGATTTAAAATCTATTTGTGTTTGTATCAGCAAAAATTAAAAAAAAACCAACCCATAAAATGTTCAGATTGCTCTTAATTTATATTTTATCTTTCATTTATAATACTCTGCTGAAAATTGAATATTTGTATTGCGGTAGTGTGTACTAGCTCAGCTTCTGGTCTGGTTGTGTAATAGGCCCCAAATCAAGGTATAAATGATCCTTGCCCAAAGAGGTGACTGAGCCCCCCCGATTTGTCTTGAGATAGCATTGGTTATCAGCACTGTTACAGAAAAGCATGTGTTATTTTTTCCCCTTGACTTGCTTGCTCTGCCATCTGACCGCTCTTTGCACTGCTAATATGTTTAATTTCACGACTCCACATTTCCTAGGAGGATTCCTTTCAGATGATGCTGGTAGGTTAAAACTTGATTATAACTGAGACTTTTTTCAGATGCATCCTTCTCTTCTTGAATTGCAATGCGAGAGTTGTTGATCAGAAATTCATTAGTAAGTAAACCATTGTTTCCTCCTGTTTTCCTTTTGATTTGGGATAATTTTTTGGGGGTATTTTTAAGTATCATCTTGTACTCCATGTCACTCAGGATTCTTTTTGGTTGCAGTGAGTAGTTTAATGAACTTCTGAAGCATTTTCAAAGTTCTCCCTTCAAATTTTTTATGCATTTGAGATCAATGATGGATGAATATAGTTGGCTGAGGTCAAGTTATTTGTATATTTGTTACTATACCTGTAAAAAGGTATAGTTTATTTAAAATGAAAACTAGTATAAAACGCTGGTGTATTTGTGGGAAGTAAAATGGAAACTCCTACTTTGTGTTACTCTCACTTGAGCAGACAGTAATCCAATGGATTGAGCGTGAGCATAAGAATTGGAGCACACTTTCTGTCTTTCTCAGATACCTACTGAAGTGATGGGTGACTGGGTAAGTCATTTAACCAATTCGTAGCTGAGTTCTAGTCTGTAGTAAGAGGATAGTGCTTTCCTGTGTTTTACTTGCATGGTTCAAGGCTTCTGTGGAACTAGATACCGGTAGCAGTTAACATACATAGTTAGAGAAAGCAATGTTAAAAACCCAAAAATGGCCCTATACCAAATTTGGTAGGCGGCAGTTGTATTGTTTGTCCGTACGTATTTTAGAATTGTACGTCCACAACATTTTTCATTACAATCTAAATGTGTGTATTTGAAAACAATAGCAAGGAGTTTCCAGGCACCAAAAACAAGCAGCATGACTAATTACATTAAACTAACCGCAAGTATTTTAAATTATAAACTGTTAGTGTTGAGATTTGTAGACAACTTCTTGACAAACAAGTTTTTCTAAGGCTGCCTTCCTAACACAGACGATAATGTAATAAAATATATATCTTTTCTGTCTAAGGATTGTAGGAAGATGCCCATCCTAGTGCAAAATAAGTAACTAATGCTTGCGTCAGTGGACTGTGTACTTGTCATACAGTCTATATGACTGTGTGAGTTTTTTCTTCAAGCTTCACTGGAATAGTATTTTTCCCCTTCCAGCCTACTAAAACCTTGCATTGTTTGAAGTAGACTGACTATTCTTTGTAACTATTTTTAATGCATTTTTTTGTTCTAATTGTGAAAACTGTTCTTGCAAAGGAAGTGTTGCCAGAGAATTATAATGATGGAAAAAAGGTCTGCCAACCTTCCTTCTGTTGCCCTGCTGTATAGGGGACTTGTTCAGGTATATGCTTGGAGTATTTCACCATTCAGTAGTAATGCAGTTTGTGAGAAGGTACTTGTTGCATATAAATATATTTAAAAAAAAAAAAAGTATAAAGCAGGAAGATAGCTGTGAAGCAGGTATTTTATGTAGTGACTAAGTAGGTGAAAAAAATGTATAGAAGAAGGTCTTCTCTTCTTGAGAGTTTATACCATGCTTTGTGGTGTGGAGAAGTGGAAATCTGAAAGGTTTTAAAAAAATAAATCAGAGCTGTACGCAGTGTCAACTTTTGAAAGACTGAAGAGATGATGAGCAATTCTGAACGTTAAAAGTACCTTGCAATATTGTGTCCGCCTGTAAAACTGTTTGCAGTAAAAAATCTTTTTATATGAGATATTTGATTAATTTGTTGCAATGTCGGTACTGTTCTTGTTACTTTGCTGTGTGGTGTACCTTTTTCAACATGTCAAAAGCATCATCATAAAGTATAAAGGTATTGCTGACTTACTGTGGACACACATTTCTAGTGAGTTGCTTCTTCAAGATAAATTGATTAAGATCAGCATTATACATGAGAATAAGTCAGTATCTCTTCTTATTTCATGGCAGAAGTTGAAGTGTGCTATTGTGATACGGAGTTCACTTTTTTTAGGAAACTTTTTGGCAATTTCAGGATGATATGTTTTGGGCAATAAATACATGATTTGTTTTCCCCCTACTTCTGGAAGTTCAGTTATATAAGAACATGTATATTGTGGGACATCTATGATGAAACAGGAAGTATTCCGAATTTCTTGAAAGGGCAAAATGTAGCTTTCAAGAGACTGGTGCTCTTCTGAGCCCTCCTTATCACAGGTAGGTGTGTATTGTGGCTACTAGCAGTATATGCTTGATAGCAAGTAGTATTTTCATAACAGTTTAATTAGGAATTTGCAAACTGTGAAGTTAGCTGTGATCTTTTATTTGTCTCCAAAAGACATGTAACTTCAGTTTAAATGACCTATTTTTAATTTTTTTTTTAAGGCATCTGGCAGTTCTTTTAGGGTCCTAACTGTAGATTCAATTTCAAGCTTCCCTTTCTTAAATACGCTACTAGACTGAATTTGTTTTTATAGGAGCAGGTCAACAAGTCTTGAAAACTGGGATGGCGAAATGTAGGTCTGGTTGGCAACCAGGAATGACCGGCATATTTGACTGCCCCTTAACCGCAGCAGGTTAATACAGCTGCTGGATTTTTCTATGTTAGCGGATACCTGCATCTGCAGAGTCTGTTTTTTAAAACAAAAACATTTTGTGAGGTGTGTTTTAAAACTCAGTAGACTAAGTGTAGTCCGCAGGCCACGCTGTTAATGTACTTAGCAAAGAGCCTGAAGAGGAATAGTGTAGGCTGCAAATGAATAAACAGTGGTAGTGAAATCTGTTGATAGTAGGATACGCTTAATGGATTGTTTTATGTCTGTATCTGCAAGAAATAGGGGAAGCAATATTGATAAATTCAGGTGGGGTTATTTTGAAGAGCAGTGTGATGCATGACCATGAAATTAGCTGTAACTTTTTTTTTTTAAATTTTTAAAATAGGTAAAAATGAGAGGAGCGGTGATAATCAGAGATAGTGAGGGAAGAACGAAGTTTAATCTAGGCAAATGCATGCTGAGTTAATTCTGCAGTATCTAATACTGTTTGAAGAAAGCAAACACCTAGGAAGCTTTGATCCAGTTTTTCTCAGGAGGTGTGATTTATGAGATTATTTGGTTTGTCTGTCCTTCCCCCCCCCAGTGAGTGTATATATGTGTATGTATATATAAAAACTTAAAATACATGTATACAGTGTATATAGGTAACCCAGCTTTTGAGTTAACTCAAAATTTAAGCATTTAATTTATAGTTATAAATATATTTATATATGTAAACTTAAATCTGAAAGAGGAATTAAAACTCAAATTATGGTCCTACAAAACTCATAAAATTGTGACTAGGTAGAGGAAGGAAGTCCAAATTAGTGCACCCTCTTGGAAAAGAGATAGTCAGACCTGATCTAGTATATATTCTGTAGGATGGCAGCTGGTCAGGCAGCCTGTGAGCACATGTAGACTTCCAGAGTGTCTGCACCACAACTCTTCCCTGGAGCAGTAGGGAGAGTCATGAAGAGATGTGGAAAAGGGGGAAGTTGAGGGTTATCGTGGTGTGGGAGAAGTATTAAGAAACAAAAGAACTAATCTGTAAGAAACTAGTTTTTATTCTGCTGCTCATAAAAATGAATATGTCTGTATTTATGATTAGTAGTGTAGTGGGTTTTTTTTTTGTTTTTTTAATGAACCCAAATTATCTTCCTTAGTCTCAGATGGCTCAGTAGTTTTTGGGATTGGCAGGAGAGAACTCTAATCTGAATCGAATCTAATATTCTGCTCCAAGTGAGCAGTTGTTCTTTGTGCACATTGATGTAACTGTCCATGGCTCTGCAACAGATTCCAGTGCAGTACTTATTTTTAGAAGCACATTACAAAATTAAGTGCATAGTCTTATGTAACACTTCTTGTATTGTTAGCACCTAGAGGCTTCATCCCCACTGGTATGAAGCAGAACACATCCTACATAATTTTTGATTGTGGGTATTTACATCTGAAATACTTTCCCTGTCAGTGTGGCCAAACAGTAACTTTGCTGGTGTTTTAGGAATATCAAATTTCTTGTTTGGACAGTTAGATATGTTACTCCTCTGCATTTGCAGAGTTTTACAGTATTAATTTGGCATATCTGAGCAAACCAACAGTTTGAAAGTACTGTGTAGTGCATTAGACATTTGTTTCTCTAATTCAAAGAAGCTGGTGGATTCCTGCTCACAGGTATGTGCACTTCATATGTTACACTTTCTCACAGACCTCTCATATAATCTGGCTCTGCACTCTAACTGTGAGAGTTCTGAAAGTCTGTGGATGTTGCAGATGTGAAAAGGAGATGTTAATTGCATTAATGCAACTTTGAGGGCAAACTTGAAATATGCTTAAAAATAAACCTCATTTTTCTTTCAGTATTTTAGGTGACGTTTATGATCAAATTATACTATTCTCTGAGCTGTTGTACATCTCTTGCTGTAGTCTTAGCAATGTTTTGATCTCTTTAATGTGACTTTTCTCATGCTTTTTGAATTCGGGCTGCAAATAACATGTTAAATTAAATGATAGAATGCATCATGTCTTGCTGATAGGATGACACCTGTACAGAACAAACTTGTCATGTAAATAATTTAAGGGACAGAAATTGGATTTATGAAGAATTATAACTTTATTAGAGTAACTTGGTTCTCATTTTTTACCACTTCTTGAAGTAGGTACTATATTTTTATGTTAAGAGCACAGCTGAAATTTCAGAGTAGAGGATTGAAAGTTGAGAGTCTCAAAATCTGAGGCCAAAACAGAGACATCCATTGTTTGTTCTATTACTGTCCTTATAAAAGTTAATTTTCTCTAGTGTTGTTTACTGATATCCCAAGTGCTTCATTTTACAAGGCCCTTCTCTTTCCCTGAGGGATCCTGTAGTTCAGTGAAGAGTGAATTCAAAGGGATCTGAAATCTGAAGAAATAGATACTTGTAAAACTAAAAAAACAGGTAGTCTTTTCATTAGGTTGCAGCTTTAAGAATAAATGAGATTTTGTAGATGCTTTTAATGATTGTTTTACCTGAACAATTCAAATTATTTAATTTTGTAGCAGTGTCTAGGTCAAGTATCCAGAACTTTGGAGCAGGGGAAGTACTGTCAGCCCTCAGACTTCCTTGTCAACCATGGAGGTCATCCTGAAAGACTGAAAAATTTGTAAAGCTTGGTATTTATTACCTAATAATTTATTTATTATAAAGGCCAATGAACCTGGTGAAGGGTCTAGAGCACAAATCTTATGAGGAGTGGCTGAGGGAACTGGGGTTGTTTAGCCTGGAGAAAAGGAGGCTCAGGGGAGACCAATGCTCTCTCTACAGCTACCTGAAAGGAGGTTGTAGTGAGGTGGGTGTCGGTCTCTTCTCCCAAGTAACAAGTGAACTACCTGAAAGGAGGTTGTAGCGAGGTGGGTGTCGGTCTCTTCTCCCAAGTAACAAGTGATAGGATGAGAAGAAACGGCCTCAAGTTGTGCCAGGGAAGGTTTAGATTGGATATTAGGAAACATTTCTTCACCGAAAGGGTTGTCACGCATTGGAACAGGCTGCCCAGGGAAGCGGTGGAGTGATCATCCCTGGAGGTATTTAAAAGATGTGGAGTAGATGTGGTGCTTAGAGACATGGTTTAGTGGTGGACTCGGCAGTGCTAGGTTTATGGTTCGACTTAATCTTAAAGGTCTTTTCCAACCTAAATGATTCTATGATTTATAACACCAGAAGCCCATGCTTCAGTATGAGGGTTACCCTTGGCAAAGTATGGGTTACCTTTGTCCTCCTGAGGCCAAACAGCATATATACGTATTCAGATAGGTAGATATGTGCCATTTCTACATGGATAAGTTTTGTTTCTAGGTTGGACTCCGGCTGTTCAGTGGGAGAGTGGGTAGCAACAGTAGGTGTCAGCCTGCTGTAAGGCCTGTCATCCTGTGCCTTCTCCATTTGGTTGTGGATCTTGGGAAACCCTCTTGACCCAGCTTGTGTACTGGGGGGAAAGAACCACAAAGCACTGCACCACCCTTCCTGGAGGCCTGTGGACACCATCCCCCTTATCCTGGTGATGAGGAGACAATCCCTCCTGTTCTTGAGGAACTGATGAGTATGCCTGTGAGGGGAAGGAGCAGGATGTCCAACACAAAATCGTTGCTACTCAGCTTTGCCTTGTGAATAGCTATGTTTTGCATTTTTCTCAGTTCTGGGCTCTCTAGAGAGCCCTGGGACACAGCTAGAGCACTGTGGCTCTGGGAGAAGGAAGGATGTTCATCTGCTGGTGCTGAGGGACTCCCAAGTGCCATGTTCTCTGTGTAGAAAGCCTGGGACTGTGCCCTAGCCATGGTGGAGCAGGCATGCACCTCTGGTAGGCAAGGCAAGGAACAGGAGGGCAAGGGTGGGGGAAGCACCCCAGAGAGAGAGCGCCTGCGCAGGTCAGGCCATGTTGTTCTGTGCCTGGTGTGTCAGCCCGGGCCTAGCCTGTCAGTTAATACTGCATTTGTAGAGGAGAAATGCAATGTTTTTGTAGTAAATATGTTCCTCTGTTCTGTTTGGTATTGTTTCCTCTTTTTCTAGAGTAGTAATCCAGGGAGCCAAATGCAAGAATAACACATTGGTTGTGTATTTCAGCATTTATGTGCCCAGTCTTTTTTGAAGAGTGTATTCCAAAGTTTCCTCACCACAGCTGTCTGTCATCTGTCTGTCCACTGGTAAGAGAGGACTGCTAATGTCGAGGACGCCCTGGTGGTTGTTGGCATTTTATCTCGGAGTCTTCTTGGCCTGCTTTGAGCAGGGTTGTGTCGGGAAACTGTTGGTATCACTAGGTTCACGGGGGTTGTTAGGAGAGGGGAGTTTTGTGAAAAGAACTTCCTATTTATTTTTGTGTAAAGAGTCAGTACACACTATTTACTTTAAGTGCTTAATTGTCCTGTTAATATAATTTAATTTTGTGAAGTTAGTGTGTTTATCCTACGCTCCTCATATAACTTGCTATTTATGAAAAGTTTTAGATTTTTGTGGAAGATGGTGTAACCCCCCTTCCCTCTCTAATTAAGTAAAACTTTGAAATTTTATGTCGGGTTTCTTCAGTGTCTGCCTTTTTGACTTGCAACATATAGAATGAATGGATAGTCTTTTCATTGACTAACTCAGGGTCAGAATGAGCTCACATCCCTCTAACGTTGCCCTTGCCATGGCACTCTCTAAAACTGCGTGGGTATGTTTTGATCCTTCTGAGGCATGGATATTTTGGTTGTGAACATGTTTTCTGTGAAAACTCTTAGTCACTAATAATTGTAGTGACACTTTAAAATATCTGTTACTGTTTTTACTGGAAAGGAAAAAAAAACATAAAACCACAAGAGAATGACAGATTTTGTTTAGAAGGTAACCTTCTGAAATTGTTATGCATGAAGAACACTTAAAATAATCCAGTTGTCAATGTTAAACTCTAATACTGAAACAGGAAAAAAAAAAAGTGAAAATTGTCTTGCCTAATCAGTTGCCCTCATGCTTTGTAGTGTCAAACCCAGAAGACATACCAAGTTTTGCCTTGGTTAGCAAAAGAAAATTCCCTTTGGTGGTGTTTCTTCTCTCTGAATGCAGCTACCATGGTTCTGCCCACGTTATCCTTTTTTCTTTTCTTTTTTTTTTTTCCTCTCTCCTCTGAAGAACAACTCAGTATTTTTCTCTCAGAGGTGACAGTCCAGCTGTGTCAGGGTAAGGGGGCTATCTTGGAACAAGATGGACAGCCGCTGATAGAGCAGGTTTGGTTTGGGTTCCACGGCAAGGTCTTGTCTTTCACTGGAAACCTCACCAGTTCCTGCTCTTGTCAGCAAGCTGACCTCTGTGGACACTGTCAAACTGGCAAAATAAAATCGGCAAAAAATCAGAATTACAAATGGCTAGATTACTAATGGAAATATGTCCCTTGAGTAAGAATGAGACTCCTAGTGGTACTTTGTAATTGTACATCTGTTATGAGGAGCTAATTTAAATTTGGGGTTGATGTATGAAGTGATAGCGATAAAAATCTATGCAACACTGCTGAAGTGGTCATATCCCTCACATATTCATTTTGTAATATTTCCTTTACATTTTTTGTAACATCAACTATGCTTTGAAATTTTAGCTATTAGTAGTTTAAATTTTTTTCACTTAGTGTGAGAAGCTTTGAATTGGGTTACTATATAAATCTAGAGAGGAGCAACTATGTTCCGTCAAGTGATGAAGGCATTCCCAGTGTTAGTATAGGCACATGATGCTGTGAACTTAATTTTTATCCGAAGACAGGGTTTTAGATAAATGCAGAACACTTTAGCTAGCCTTTTTTGTCTCCTGGGCTCCCAGAATGCCTCCTTTTTCTACCTTATGTATTCTTACAGTTTGTTTTTTTGTCCCTGTACTTTTCTTTCTCTTTTTCATCTATTCTTTTCACTCTGTTTCTTTGCTTCCCCAGCAATTTGAGATTGAAAAGCGAAGTTTTGGATTACCTCATTGTTCTTCGTGATACTTAGTCTTTGTATTGCCACAAATTGTCTGATTTTCAGTTCATAAACTGAGAGAGATGTAGGTCAGTGTTTATATGAGCATTTGAAGTTTTTTTACAAACAAACCCCTCCCTCAGTCGGTACATAAAACCCTGCTTCAGTGAATGTTAAAATTGCAAAATCAAGGCAATCTGAATTTAAGAAAGGCTGGAATAAAGGTTTTCTTTCCTGTCTTAAGAGGTTCCATCTGCATATCACTATTATATAGTTTTTTGATCAAATGCTGTTTTTTCCCAGAGGACTCTGGCCTCATTTGCTGGACAGGATGCATGGTGTTTGCTCACTGAGGTTTTTCTTTTTTAATCCCATTGTTCAGATCATGCTATCCAAAATTGTAAGTAAATTCTGGATTAATGTTTTCTCCCAAATTTCCTCACTACAGTTTCATGGAAGTGCTTTATAATACATTTTTGAAAAAGTTATATTTTTATATTGCCTCACTGAGGTGACAGCCATGCATTACAAAGAGAAACTGAGGCATTGGCTTAATATTTCATAACAGAAATACCTTTCATTTAATTTGCAGCTGTGAATGGTTAATGCTTCTGCATAGGCTCTTGAAATTTTTCAAGCAGAAGGCACTTGTGAAAATCTTCATGTGGCTCCCCCAGCATTGTTAAAATAGAAAAAAAAAGACAAACCTTAAGAGACAGGCGTAAAATCAGTTAACATATGAGACACTTAAACATCTTAGCTAGACATGTTTTCTTTCTGTAGTCTCTGCCTCATTAATTAGAAGAGGGTAGAGGTACATCTTGACAGTAGTCCCTGGTCCATTGACTGTACACCAAAAGAATGAGGAAATCCATGTGGTGGATCTGAGCCCAGGGTCTGCTGCTCTGCATGCTGTAGTGGCTGGGTCTTTGGGACTCTCTGCTTTCAGATGCATCAGCATCTTATACGTCTGTCTCTCTCTCTGTGCAGTTTCTTTTTCTGTTCCTGTTCTGAACTCTAGTTCCTCTTCTGGTTTCCTCCTCCCCTCTGTCCTAGCTATCCTCCTAATGGCACCCAACTGATTTTTAAGAGAATTAAAGTATTTCTCAGTCCTAGGATGAAGTGTCCTTAGCTGTCCTGTGGCTAGGCTTACATCCACACCGTTGCACGGAGGTCTCATGCAAGAAGGTGAAACGTGCGTTGTAGATCAGCAGAGAGAAGTTGTGAAATTGTGTACGATCTCAGCGTAGCGTGTGAGCGGGGTGGTGTTGCAGAGCCTTACAGCTGAAGCAAACTTGAGCAGGTCTTCCTTGTGATGGTACACAGCGCCTTCCTAAGACAAGACATGCCCTGCTTGTCAGTGTTGCACAGTGTTCAAGTCCTGGAGCATCCCAACAGACTAGATTTTAAAATGTTTTCAGCTGGAGGGGGGATGTTTTCCTGTTTAAAAACATTCAGAAATGATTGAACTACCTTAGCTACTTAAAAAAAAAAAAATCTGATCAGTTCGGCCTTAAAGATGGTTAAAGGAGGTATTTGGGCATAAAAGGCTTGTGCATTCTGCAATTTGGCCAAGTGAATGAATATGGGGTCTTAAAAGCAATGACTAAAATTATCTAACACAGTATTACTGCCTGTGCTGTCTGTAGCAATGTAAGTTGCTCTGAAGAGTAGAACCGAATCTGTATGTTTTCATAGCTTTTTCTTCTTCCAAAGTAGTGCATTTGAAGGCAATTTTAAACAAGGCCCAGATTAAAGTGCATTTCATGTGCATGCAATTTACTGTGCAGTTCTCTGAATATGGAGTATAAGAAGAGCTATAGAAAATTTCTGTAAAATTGTTAGTCTGGAAGTGTTGGATAAACCCTCAAATTACAGAATTGTTTTCAGAATTCCTAACTTTAAAACATGATATGGTTTTCAAAGTGAGTTATCTGCCCAAGATTTCTTTTGAAAATGGCACTGGAGTTAAATGCTTAGAAAAAGTATTTTTGCACTCTCAATTTTTTTATTTTGTTTTTTTTTTGGTTTTTTTTCTGAGAAGCAGCTTCACTTGAGGAGAGAAGTTGTATCCATAGGAAGATTACTGGCATTTATGAAAATGGATTGGAAAGCAGGGGTTAGCTATAACTTGATAGTTAAGGAATGACTACCATTGCTACATTAAAAAAAAAAAAACAAACAACTTTGTTTTAAATGAAGATACTTCAGTTGTAAGGGTATAGGAGGATTATGTAATGAGGAAAAAGGGTGAAGCAATTAAAAGAGAAAGTGTTTGCTACAAGAGGAGTGAATGTTCTCAGGTGAGGTGAAGGTTTTAGTTTTATTTGGTGTGTTTGCCTACATTAAAACTATCGTGAAAATAGTAAAGATGTCTATTCAAGTAATATATGACTCATTTTCTCCTCTTCTTTGTATTTTACAAGTGAGGCGGTTAATACCCAGACTCAGCTATAAATCTTTGGGTGTCAATTTAAGATCCAGATTTATCTCACACATCTTCCTCCACTTAATTTTAATGCTTGAGGTGAAATTTCTCTCTTCTGACTTCAACTGGCTAAAAGGTAGGCATCTAGGCCTCTGGAAGTCCAGGGAAAGAAATGGAAGAACTTCTGTGTATCCTTGAAAACACATGCATATACCAGAAATGAGCATTTGCTCTCTGAATGAATAAGCATAACTGAAGAGAGTGCATGTGTTACTGTAATGTGTATAACAGATCATACAGTCAGTTTAAGTGCTGCTGTACCCTTTTCCTCCTTTTCAGGCTATACTTGTGGCAATACACATAGAGCAAATCTATATATGTTATGCCTTTTTTCCTCCTTTTCAGGCTATACTTGTGGCAATACACATAGAGCAAATCTATATGTTACGTAAGTATGCTGCAGATAATGAACAATCAGTAATTTTCACTAGGATGGACTTAAATGTGTAACTGTGACATTGTGAGTTGCTAGAGTAAAACTTTCCTCCTTTATGCTTCAACTTCCAGGTAGAGGGATTTTTTCTTATTATGTGGGTCTTGTTTTCTGCCTGTAACCCAGGGTTTTGGTAAAAATCTTCCTATATAAATACGCAGTAGCGATGCTGGACTTGTGCTAAAGCATAAGAACCTAAGTCTTGTATCACTATAGCAATTACAGTATAATGTATTAACAATTGTGAAACCTTTGATTTTTTTTTTTTTTTTTAAAAAGCATGCAGCAATGTATAGTCAGTAGAACCCCTGTGGGATTATGCATTTTTTTGAAGACTGCCTCCGTGTGCCTGTGTGAGTAGTGTTTATTGAGATCACAAATGAGAATGTGGTTAGCATATTTTCCTGTGAGGGATCTGTTCTGGACTCATACTTTCTTCTCCCCCCTTTGTCAGGCCTGTGTTGTGGTGCTTGTCCTTCTCAGTGAAGGGCCTGTATTGAATTATGGTTTGTTTATTGGCTCTTCTGACTCTGGGACCTTTCCTCTTAAACCTTCTTTGTCTGGGAAAACCAGAGTCTGTAGTTTATAAAACTTATTTAGATTCTTTTGGCTGAAAAGTGTGATAATCTTTTAATGTATAATTTTATAATGATGTGCAGTGTTAGTGCATAGTTCCGTTAATATTGCAGACTCTTCATGTGTGCTTCCCCCTGCAGATGCATGTATAAATCATTGCCAGTTTTGACTAAAATATGTTTAAGTTAGTTTTGTGCTTACTTTTAGAGAATCAGAACAGTGTAAATTGGATTAGATGTAGAATATGCAGAATAAAAAGTTAGTGAACTGTGTAATCTTTGCTCAGTAAATGACTCAGTGTCCTCTAATTTTGCAGTTCTCTTTAGATCTATTGTGAGAAAGCCCTTCCGGGGCCACCATGCTAACTGTATGAAGTTAGCCCAAGGTACTGACCTTGCTTATAAAAACCTTCTTAGAATATGAGGTAGAGTTCTTGTCACCAATTTCTGTGTCCTAACAAAGTTCTAAATCAGGCTACATTGCCTTTGAATTTTGGGGTTTTTTTAAAGTTTTTTTTTTAATTGAAGTTTTGTTTGTCTATGTCAAGTCAAGTGTGTAAAATACTCAAGAATCACTAAATTTTAACACTGTTAAAACTCATCTTTATGATGTGTTTGTTCTTTAAATTGGCTATTAGACTTTACAACTGTAGAAATGTGCTTGATACTGATGGACTTACTATAAACATTTACTGTGAAAACTTTTTTTTTTTTAAAAAGAAGAGTTCTGGATCAGTAAGAAATGTAATGGTGAAAATCTAGTTTTCTGAAGAGGTAGATATGGAAGTGGTTAAGGGAGCCTCCGTTAGGGCAGCAGAAGTATATTATTCCCATATACATCATGTAACTGACACGTGTTAATCATGATGCACTTCAAAGGAGTAAACTACTGAAACACTTTCTTTCATTTAGGCTTTAATCTTGGATGTTTGGTCATAATTTAGGAAAGCTTTACTCCGAAAGAAAAGTATGAGTGGATTAATTGTGTTTAATTGAAAACTTTTTCTTAAAGGATTTTTTACACTGGAGCCATACTAAATGACATTAAATAGTAACTATGCCAGTTAGAAAAATGGTGCTCTTTCATACTTTTAGTTAAAACTTTTAACTTAACGTTTCATGTGGTTTTGAAGATTCTTGAAGGGCCAGTTCTTTTAAA
Source organism: Aptenodytes forsteri (assembly GCF_000699145.1). Lineage (NCBI taxonomy): Eukaryota > Metazoa > Chordata > Aves > Sphenisciformes > Spheniscidae > Aptenodytes > Aptenodytes forsteri. Next base: position 1,812,405 of record NW_008794621.1, on the reverse strand, counting down.
AAGTGAAATTTCTTTTGTGTTAAGCATCAGCCTCACTGGATTTAATTTCAGTATTAAAACCTATAGTTTCTCAATATTGCAGAAAATAGATTTAAAAGTGAAGATGATTCTTTTTTTTTTTTCTTCATCCTGTTACTGACAAGTCTAGAGATTTCTGGATTTTTTTTTTTTAATTCTGTGGTGAAAGTATATATTTACTCTTGATTTTTAAACATGAGTTGCAATCTCCAAACTGATATGCCATCAGGTATATATTCCAAAATTGGGCAATCTATTTTTACACATAGATTTGTTTTGAGGGATAATATAACCTGAGATTGTGGCTTTGCTACATTTTGCATTCTTGCAGAATTTAGTGACAGTTCTCAAGTGAACTTCTTCCTTATAGAACCTTGTTATGGGAAAGGTAAAATTTAGGATTGCATATTGAAAGGTGTCTCAAAACATCTCAAACCCACAGTGTCACTTTCATTAAACCAAGTTAATAGTTCAAGTTTTTATCCTTCTGAGAAATAGCAAGTCTAATACGGTGCAGAGAAATGCTCGTGATATCCCTAGCTATTGCAGAGGACTCTGATCCTGACATCAAGATCAGAATGGTGAGTAAAGGAGATACTGAAATTAAAAGCATGATATCCACTTAAAAATACCTTTAGCTTGCGTCCAGATAGGAGACTGACAGTACTGTCTTCTGTTTGTTTCTAAGCACACATTTGTTAAGCAAACACTTTGGATTACTGGGATGCTTAAAACTACCTGATGGATTTCCTAAGTAACATCTCTGTTAACCCTTTAAGTAAATAATGTCTCTGTTAAAGGGTTAACAGAGATGTTACTTAGGCATTAAGTCTACCTTTTCTCAGTTAGCTCAAAGGACCTTCCCATAGGTTTGTTATGGAAAGTAAATGTTCAGATCCAGGGATTCCCGTGCTGTGGCCAAGTTAGGAGAGGGACAGCTGATTCTGGATCTCCTGTCTTGGAGATCAGTGTCCTGGAAGGTACTAGTGTTTGATAAATAGATAGCATACAAGACTATAGGAGTGTGTCCCCTGAAATGCCGTTTAAGGGTTTATAAAGCAAAAGTCATGAAACTGTTCTTCATTTATATTCCTCTGATTCCTTGCAGCTGGTCTTGCAGCTCGCCATTCCAAGGGCATAGAGGAATAGGCTCTGTCTCTTAGAATTATTTTTACTCCTCTGCCTTTCTTGAAAATGCCAGTATTACCATTCATAGCCTGCAAAAGATGTTTTGTATAGGAAGTGAAAAGCATTAGATGGAGAGATTTTAGAAAAAGTGTGGGAATGTAAAAAGCAATGAAGGTCTTTGACAATGTGGGCTGTTGAGGACAGTGTCATGTTTTTCTCTCTTGGAAAAAAGAGACAGAAACTGTTTATGCAAGGTGCTGGTTTCCCCTAGAAAGAGGTTAAGGAAGAATGATCTAAACCTATTCTGCTTTACTTCTGTGATGTCAGCCTTCCGAATGAAATGTCAACTGCAAAGCAATAGCTTTGATACAGCCGTGTCTGAGCAGACTACTTATGATCATCACTGCCACAGAGCGCTTTGCTCTTCCTTTTATTTTTTCCTTCATTCATAAAAGCTTCCTGGCAAACAGTGGCCTGCCAGCACAGGTACCTGTATGACAGGGAAGTGAGCAAATAAACATAAACCCAGGAGATCCTGCCAGTCTGTAAGCTGGCTACAAAGTTGCTGTGAGAACCAGTGAAGTTGGTTGGCAGAGCCTGCTCTGATAAATCTGAAAAGTCGTTTTTTCACTGTTCATTGCTAGACAGGCTTGCAAGCACTGCCTTAGGCTCTAACAATTATCTCTGATTTCCAGCAAGGCAGCTGAATTAAAGAGAACTGCTACATCAGGGAAAGACGGGAACGAGTTTCTAAAGAGATATTGCAAGTAGTTTGCTGGGCTCTTCTCCAGCTTAAACGTCATCTAGGAAGCTATTGCTGTTCTTGGTCCTTCTCACAAAATTAGATTTTGGAGGTCATAGATGGAATATTTCATAGATGGAGCAAGATCCTGGCTCACCAACTAATTTAAACGTGTCATTGAAGTAAGATGTTGTGTGTCTGTTCATGATGTGACTAATATGATACTTCCCGGACTATCCATTTGAAATTGCCCGAGTCTAGGTGAAGTCCAAGATCCTTTTCTGTATAGGATGCCTTTTTCTGTAACTGTCTGTAGCGAGTATACTTCTTTTGCACATTTCCAGAATAATTTCTGCATTATTTTCTGCTTTGATGCCCACTTAAAGGTGAGTATCATGCCAGTAAGCAAATGGGTAGAAAGGTCCTGTTGTTTTCCATGTCAGTATCACCTTTTTACAAAAGTCACTTGATAAGCTACTAACCCAAAATAGAAAAGGTCTGTTGGGACAAATCTGCAAAATGAGTTACGGTAAAATAAACTTTATGGGGGAGAAACTTCAAATCTGTCGTCTTGCATTGCTGTAGACTCCTCTCAGGTTTTTTTTGTTTTGGTTTTTTTTTCTGTTTTTATCTATATGCCTGTCTTATCCAAAGGTAGCTTTCTGATATTTTCCTAACAGTCCAATTACTTCTCAGCTTCTTTAAGTGTGTCTGTTTCCAGGAGCCAGACCTTCTGCCTTTCTAGTAGCAAGTCCTAAGTCTGGCTCTTGGCTGCTGCAGGCTGAGTATCCGTTATAATAGGCTCATAGAATTTATTTCTCTAGGAATAACAGTTTTTATAATAAATTCTGTTTGCCTCTCTTCTCAAACTTTAGATAGAGAAACAGAAGCTGCATTCCTTGCATTCTATCCATAGGGAGGGAATGAAGGAGGGAACCCGTGCCTTTCAGTAGAGTATAAACCTGGAATTTGCTCCTGTATAGTAGCAAAATATGCTAACAATTCCCCCTAACTTTTGTTTGTGTTACTACTCTCAGCTGGTTAAGGTCTATCCAGTACTAACAAATATTCAGTGCAAAATTTTAGCTTTAGAGACTCATTGATAATATGCAAAGAAAGGAAAAGTAGAATAACTCGTATCATATTAATTCTCATTGTCCATCTTTGATAATACTGTCAGCCTTGTTTTCCCTATCTGTTGCTTTTGGTGTTTAAGTGATACTGACTGAGACCTTTGGGTTTTTTTCTCTTGTCTCAGTTGTTCTTTATGCTCTTGTCAGGAGTGAGTGAAAATGGATATAGAGCATGTCCAATTCAACTCAAAGCAAACTCTAAAAGAGACCTAATATTTAGTCATCTTTTTATCTAAACATAAACTGTTCTAGTATGCTTTTTTCCAAATCATTTATTATGAGAATTTATTGAACTTTCCAAAAATGGTTTTGCATGTTGATATTGTAACTTAAGATGTATTCGGAAGTCCAGCTATGTACAAGAGCAGCAATTATACCAGCATTATTTTTTAATTGATTTGTCAGGGAAGGTTTTAAAATACTTTTTTTGTTACTATATTGTTACAGGAGCTATTTTTAAGGGACGAAAGGCCAGCAAATACATAGCAAGAAAAATTTGAATATGATGCAGCCTGGGGATGATACTATTGGGAAAACTTATTAGAAATATTATGTATTTTTGTATTTAAATCTATGTAAATATCATTATCTCTAGCATTGACTTTGGAGCATTTTTTTGGATGTTTTATTATGCATACATATCTTTTAATCTTAATTACATATAGTCAGTCAAGAAGATCTCTGGGTGCTCATTCCTAGAAGCTTAATTAATTTTAAATACTGCAAGAGAAGGGTTTAGCATACATAGTGACATTTGTAAAACTGAAATTTGATGCAAAGCCTTAAGTGTTCTAATGTACCTTCCCATAAAAGAATGGTTCTTAATATATTGTAAGATAATCAAAGCAGTGCTCTCGATAGCTCTATTTATAAGCGTGCCTGTGTAATGACACGTTTTTAATTACAAGATCCTTGTGCTTTCAGATATATCTGTGCTTACTTTAGAAAGCGAGTTTTTTTTTCTTTAGCTGTCATCTATATATTACTAGTGCCTCTTAAGAACTGATGAGTGGAATTACTGTTCTGGTCCATCAACAAATTAAGAGTGTGGAGTGGCATAGACAATACTGAAACAATAATTTGACCTAACGAGTTCTGCAATACCTCAAAAGAAAAGTTTGCCATTTAGCTCTTCCAATTTAAAGAGCAAAAGGCTGAATAGTTTTCTGGCTTGAGAGCTGAGCGTGTTTATGAGAGAGGAGACGAATAAGCTTCCTGCTGTTCCTAGGTACTTTGGATTTACCTTTCAGGAATAAAGAAGAGATTTCTGATCAAAGGCAAAATAACCTGGACTCTGAGCAACTGGAAGAGATGTGCAGATTGGTTAATTGACAGTGCTACCTTCCTCCTTCCTATAAAGGGAATGTAAAATCTGGATGCGCCTTAGAAGGAGTAGTTGTAGCCATACTTTTACATGTTAAATGCAATTAGGTTTTTGTAATTTTGCTTGATAATTATAGGTACTCTGCAAAGACTGAAATGTTTGAAGAATTTTAAATTGTTCTCTGTTTCCCAGTGTTGAAACTTAAGCAGTAAAGTCCAAATTTCTAGTGCATCTGGCCAAAGACAGTTATGCAGGTGAACATTCAGTTGTGAAAGAATACGCTATATTATTTAATGTGAAAACCAGCTTTTCTCGAAATTCCTGTATGAAGGAGATGTTATTAGTGGGGAGTTGTAGATCACGGTGCTTTTCTTGTATTTTCTCCTTGAATTTTTTTCCTTGCTGTCTGTTTAAAACAAGAGGAAGGAAAAATGACGGGAAAGGGAAAAATCTCTTCTACAACCCTCTTTCCCTCCTTAAAAAAAAAAAAAAAAAAAAAGCAGGTGCAACTTAGTTTTCAGATCTTAATTTAGAATAGGCTGGACCATGTTGGTATTGGTAGGATTCCCTGTGTGTAAAAGCACCTGCATTCAGGGAGAGATTGGCCCCAATCCCACACTAAACATAGCTTTCCTAACCCCCCTTTTCCCCCTAAAAAAAAAAAAAAAAAAAAAAGCAGGTGCAACTTAGTTTTCAGATCTTAATTTAGAATAGGCTGGACCATGTTGGTATTGGTAGGATTCCCTGTGTGTAAAAGCACCTGCATTCAGGGAGAGATTGGCCCCAATCCCACACTAAACATAGCTTGATTTAAGACACACGAGTTTCTGATTTGACTTCAGTGAGGCTAATTGTGTGTATGGTGTTTCCACTTAAGGAGTAGATTGTGTAAAAAGAAAATGGAAGAGTGATTGAAGGGGCACTGCTGATTGTTTTAAGTTGGTATTTTCTAATAACATATTTTTAATAATTTACCATGAAGCCTTTGCATTTATTCAAATACTTTTTTCCCCATGCATCTCAGTTGCTAACCTACAGTTTGCAGCAGCAACTCTTTTATATGTCAGCAAAGGTATCTTGCTAGTCTGTTCTCCTCCTCCTCCTCATGCACCCTCTGCTGCCTGCAGGCTCTTCAGGGGCAGGGTTGTTTCTGCTGTTCGTTGCCGTTGGGCGCTGCGGTTGGTCTGGGCGCGCGGGAGTGCATGAGCAGCACACAGCGTGGATGGACGAACCAGGAAGTGCCAGTAAGAGTGAAACCAGTGATCTGCAAAGTGCTTTTAAACCAAATAAGCAAAAACATTGACAATATTTTGAGTAACTTTCGCTGACAATTAGGCATTTGTTTGCAAGCAGAGCTGGCAAATGCATAAACCACTGTTTCATGGTTTTAACAAAGTCCACAAGAAGTATTTGTTGAAGTCCTGTACTCTTGTCTCTCTAAGGAGTATGTGTATATTAAGGGTGACGACATGTCTCCTTCTCCATGTAATAGTAGGTCCTACTTAGGAGATATGTAGCTGTTTGTCATGAATTGCGCTTTTATTTTGCTCTGTTACTGTTGCTGCATTGCTGTAAAATTGCTGTACTGGTGACCTAAAAATAAGGGCATTTTGGGGTTATCTAATATCCACTTAAATAGCAGTGGATAAAATGTTTGAAACATTCATGGGATATTGTACTGTGGTGTCGGGTTAAATGGAAAGATTGGAGAAGAAGGATACACCTGTGTCTGGGATACGTTGTTTGAGTAAATTAAACAAAATAGCTCTGCACTAGCACAGTGCATGTTTGTAGCTCCACATAAACATACGATGCTTGAAGAATTAAGGAGAATGAAACCTGGAGAAATATAATCCATTAGATGAAACAGGATGAAATCCAGTTTCAGTGTAAAATTTGATTTAGCTGCAATGATGTATACTGACCAAATTCAAACAAGAAAGCAGGAATAGTGCAGGTGTGCTCAGATGAGTGGTGTTGATTTGTGCTGAACTCCCAGTGTGCAGAAGCTGAGTTGTTGCTGTCAGGACTGTCTCAGTTCCGTTTCTGCAGACGCTGTGCCAAATGCTGCTTGTGCTGTAAAGCCGGGGCTCAGATACTATGTCCAACAGTTTGAGAAATATTTAGTTAACTTGCTAACATCTTTGCCCAAACTTCTTATTGAATGTAATACTCCTTTAACTATACTTGGAAAAAAAAGAAGTTACTTTTGCAGGTTTCTGACAGATGTGAGGATTGTTTTACCTTTGAGGCATGAGCCACGTGTGTTTGCACAGATATCCTTGTATGCCCACAGCTACTTGAACCAGAGACCTCTTCTCCTTTGCAGTTGGTGTTTAGCTGAAGTATTCTTGGTGCCCTACCCTGTTTGCTGACAACACTTTGCTATTTTTGTTTTAACCTGAGCTGCACAGTTTTTCACTCGGGAGTTTCTGGCCTTTAAATCTACTTGCCCTACTTGTCATTGGTATCTGTGGTAGTGGCTTGATGGTCTCTTCAAGCTGTGTATGGTGTAGGGCCAAAAGATGGTGGCTAGGTGCAAAAGCTTCTGTTTACCTCTTTCTTAAACAGCAGACGAGATGGATGCCTATTAAGTTAACCTGTCTGGGTATGTGCTCCAGGCTGTGGATTTGTGTAGTACGTTAGTGAATCCCTGTCTTTCCCACATCATCTGGGAGTAAAATAACTTCTCTTTGCAATACAGGTCTGCCATCTTTGTCCTTCAGAGAGAGCACCACCCCCAGGTGCTAGTGGGACAATGGCTGTACTAGGATTTGACTGCAGGCACTGCAATGACCTGTGTATTAGAAACAGAAGAGGGAAGGGAGGCATCCCACAACCTCACGGATGTTCTGCAGTAGCTGGCGGTAGCTAGGCTGTTCTTACTTGCTGGTGTGGCCAAAGCACAACTGTGCTTTGCTGCAGACTTCCGCTTCCTCGGCTGTTGGAAAGAAAGGTCAGAAGTTCCAAGCTCCTAGGAGGATATTTTTGGTATCGCCTTCATGTCTGGCTGTCTTGACTCAATCAGAGAAGTTTTGATAGTCAGAGTTTAGGGATAGGTGTTCTAAGAAAGCCCAGGATACGCAAGAATATACCTGTGTTTTGCCAAAATGCTTGTATCTGTGGTAGAAGATCTGCCTTCTAATAAACCTGTGCCATTTGGCCTGAAAACAGATGATCTTTCACTTTGTCAGGGTTTCTAGCTGACACTGACGTCCATTGAGCATCTTTTCTTTTGCCTCTTTATTATTTTTTTTTTCCCCAAGTAAGGTGGCTTTTACGCTGCTTGAAGACCTCAGCTTCAGCTTTTCCTTACTCTCTGTTCAGACTTGCAGAAAAATACTGTCAGAGTTGAAGGCTTCACAAGTGTTACCTCCGCTACCTATGACCCATCTATATTCCCTCTGTTGGTATCACTGTAGGTGTCCCAGCAGGTTCATATTGCCTGCTTTCTCTCCCCCCCGCCTACAGTTTCCTTTCTCTAAATTAAAAAAAACAAAACAACAAACCACAACAAACTCTCTCTCCTGTTCTTGATACACTAGCCACAAGTCTTAACAGTCATGCTACTACTGTCCTACAGTTCATCACTAGCTTTCCCTTCTGGAGTCAGAGTGTGGACTTTCACTGTATACTAGAGAAAGTTTCATTGCGCTGCAGAGGGAAAGGATTTTACAGCCTGTTTTTCTAACATCAGAAAGGAGGAGAAAGATGGAGTCATTTCAGACTTAAGCATTCATCTTCTCCCCTCCCTCTTCCTTAGGGCTTCAGGACTGGCTGTTCTTTTGGCCAGTCAGGAAAGAAAGCAGTGTGTATCTTGATTTCAAGTAACTGGAATGGAAATACGGAAGTGAGCCTCACAAAGGAAGTATCTGTATTTTTTTTAGTGATGCAAATCTGCTAACAGTAAAATATCTGGTTGATTGGCTTCTTTATGTCACTAAGGTATGGTGACGTTGTCTCCTTTCTCTTCATAATAATGAAATAGGGGTCTCTTAATTAAGAGACTCAAGAAACTGTATGTTGACTTGAAACTTTTTTTTTCCTTCTCCAGTGGAAGACTAAACTTCAGGCCCAGTGCCCAGAAATTTTGCTTACGTCCTATCAGTTGGATGCAGCTGGCTGGGGTGATTCTGGACACAGTATCTGTGAAGGCTTTTCTGCCTTGGTGGATTCGGAACCCTTAAGTCTTGGTCTAGATGCCTATCCTACCACCTAGAGGAAGGCCCTTAGGATTGTCTTCATAATGGGTTACTCCTTCCAATTTAAAGTTTAATTTGAATTAGTTTTACTTAATCTAGGATGGTATGCACAGGTCTTGCAGTTTAGAGTTGCTCATCCCAGCGAAGCAGAAATGTCACATCAGCTTTCTGGAGCTCTTCAGTGAAGCGGAGTGGCTGAGAGGTCACTGTCTTTGGGTGACGGTGATGGTGTGTATCGCTACAGTATAGCAATATTGAAGAAAATATTGTGAAGTCACATGGTGTTTACCAGGATCAAATAAATTAACAAGTCAGGGGTTGAGTTTGCCTTTAGTTTTTTTTTTCTGGGTGTTTAGAGTACCTTAGCAAAAGTCTGAGTCACTTCATGGCTTTGAGTCTGAATGGGAGACTTGGACCAGTGTGTTAGAGGTGGACATCTACAGATGGATCTCTGTCAGCTCTGTTACACATTCAGAGAAAAATTCTTGAAATACCAATTCTGTTAATTTTAGTGCTGCAGTGATGTGTGTTGGTATTGGCACACCTTAGAGAGCCCAGCAGGGTCAAAATTTGCCTCAGACCAGTGAGAAAGTTGGTTGCTTTTTTTAAGTACTATCCGTGCTCCTGTTTGGACCTGCTTCTGCATTTTGTTGGGAACCTGAAGGTACTTTTCAGTTTCCTTTTTCCAGCAATTATGTCTTCCAATTTTTAGGATAATATTCATTTAATGTTTCTTGAATTAAAATTTGGGATTACAATACTGATCGTCTACAATGGATATTTTGAAATGTCCTTTACTGATAGGAGAATCACTGAAAAACAGCTTGAATGGTTTGGGAAGCTGTAATTTCCAGGTAACGGAACAGATATATGAGACCATAAAAGCATGTAGTGTCAACAGGAAATTGTGTAATTTCATTGACATTGTAAACACTTATCTATACTGGCCCAAACCAGATAGTTACTTTCTTTTTTTAATTCCTTTTTGACCATATACGCTTTTGAAGTTCCTTTTATCTGCATGTTTATTCATAGGGGAGCCTGTGTTACGTCTGTGCAATGTGGACTGAGTCAGTGTCTTTGGAATGCTGCAATTTTATGCATTTTTGTGGTGACATTTACTTGCCTTTTTTAATCTGTTTAGAAGATCTTTGAGAATCTGAAGTCTAACTAAATGAATGCTTCATCATTTTTAGTCATCTTTATTAAAAGTAAGTAGTCTTCCCATAGGAAATTCACTGAAGACAGATGAAGTCTTCAGTGTATATACCCATCCCAGATACTGAAGAAGACATCAGTTTGTGCACAGATAAGAGATGTGAATTTTAAAGTGAAGTTGTCAGAAGTGCAATATGAGGAATTAAAAGTGACAGATGAAAAGGAATTGTCAAACCATACGGGCTAATGAAGAAATTTGAAAGGAGCAAGTTGAAAAATGTTATTGAATGTGAAAATTGTTAGCCGGAAATTGAATATCTGCTTAGGTTTTATGACTCTGAATACCCTTCCATTACTCTTTTGTGAACTTTTCGGGGCGAGGGGGATAAAAGGAAGCTTACATTATAGGAGTCTTATATTATCAAATAAAACAAAAAAACCCAAAAAACCCAAACCACAACAAAACCAAATGTAAGTGCTGCCAGTTTGTAAAGCTTTTGAAATCTGTAGTCTGCAGGGAGACCTTTTTATTGAGATATGCAGGTACACACATATTTGTATGTGTGTGTATATCTTGATATATGGGTTGTTACGCCCCTGCCCGCTAACTTTGGTGAAATGAAAATCTTTGTTCTGCTAGGATTGTTCGGTCATCTGCCTGATGCAAGTGAACAAGAATGTGGTTGTAAGGTGCCAAGTAGAGAAGTTTATTTTTTTTGTTAAGTAAACTGGACAGAAAAGTATGCAGAAATGTGAATACTTTAGCAAGATCTCTCCATTAATATGCTAAAGCTATTAATTAAAACTTTCCTGCATTACTTTTCTTCATAATAGTCAGATGGTGACTTTTTGTGAATGGAAACTGTTATTGTATTTTGGATTTTTATATGGAAAGAAAGGTAGTCTTTTTGGTTTTAATTCCTGAAGTGGTTAAAGGGGAAACTGATACTAGAACAAGTTTCAAGTATTTCTTTTTCCCCACTTCATTTTACCTGCATAGTAGGAAGTTTTAGAAGCCTTATTTGGATATTTCTGTGCATCTGTACTTACCAAGTGTGACACTGGGGTCACACAGGTGAACTTGTCCGCAAAGTAGCGGTGGTTCTGCTTTGATAGCTGTCTCCCACTCAAGTTAATAGCGGTAACATCTATGGTAAAAGATAATTCAAGATTATGGGTCCTTTGTGTTTAATACTTGTTTTCTGTTAACTACCTTTTGTGTAGTCATTTTGTGCTCCTGCCAAACTTCTGCATGTTTGAGCAGTTTGTAAACCATCTTTGACTGTTTTAAGTGCAGATCATTGGTGTCTCTTCTAATTCAGGCTTCATGTGCTGCATCCTGAGGTACTATTGGCAATTTAGAGCCATCTTAGATGAGTGTAAGATGCTGTTGAAATAGAGTATGTGAGAGCATAAGTAAATGAGCTGCAGATAACTACAGTAAGTGGTAAACTTTGTTTTAGTTTATTGTGCATGGTTAATTAATCATTCATTTTAGATGGTGGTTGCATTTCTGTGTGACAAATAAAACAATGATATTCTCTTTAGCATGAACCATTAGAATTCTGGCATGACAAATTTAGGATTATTGGATTTGTTCCAATCAGTTAGATCAGAGGAAATGTAAAGTATGCTCAGCTAAATGCAGTGAGTAGGTCTGCCTTGCTTTATATTTAATTACTAACAAGTTTGAAATCTGGTTCACCTACCTCTTCAGTCTCCCTTTATAGGCAGTGGATAGAGGTCACTCTAGGGAGCGATTCCTCCACTGATACTTCTCTTGACTGACCATAAAGCAAGCCTAAGTGTTGCTTTTGAAAGCAGAATTCTTCATGCAGCTGTCTTTTTCTAATCTCTTCCATTACTGACAAAGACCTTGTGCTGCAGATTTGCTTGGTTTGGTGGAGCATGCAAAAGGGCCTCATTACCTAGAGAAACCTTTTCTTTTTATTTATGCATTAGTACAGACAGGAAGGAACTATTTCTCTGTTTTAAAAAAACAAAACAAAAAATTCTCCCAACAGTTCGTTCCCGAAAATGACCTGAAGTGGTTGGGATTAGGATCACTGATCAGCTGAAAGGTTTTGCAAGTATGTAAAGTTAAAGCAGTATAGGAATATCTGAATTTGAAGGAAGATGCCAAAATAAATTTACTTTTTAACTATAACAACAGCAAATCAAAGTTGAAAATAATGAAACTGTTCATCAGTCAAGACTAATGAGTATGAGACTACAGAGAAAATATCTTTTGAAGTAATTCTTCTACGGGAAAAAGTGCAGGCAACCTTCCCCAGTATTCAAAACACAAATAGAAGCAGGCTATATTATCTGAACTTGGTGGAGAGGAATTGTTATGCAAAATGACATGCATATTTTTTAATGTGTTTTAGTATAAACACTGTTTTGACATTTTTACTGGGATTTGTAAATTAAATAATGAAACCTTTCCAATAGTGAAATACTTCCTGTTGTCCTTACTGTATATAACCTAAGGTCTTAACATCAGAGGCGTGTTTGTTTTAGCTTTGCATTAATCCATGTTAAAGTTTGGAATGCTTGCAGAACTATTTTCCAATTTTCCTGGTCTGTAACGTGTATGTTTTTGCTAGGACTGGTTTGTATGGAGACAGTTGTCCAAGCTGTGCAGTCTGGAATTCAAAGTGGGACTGGGTCAATATGAATACTGCATAGTATTTCTGAAAATCAAAGGAAGGGGAAAAAAAGGGAAGCTGATGTTTGAGAAAATATTTGAATTTTCTGTGGTTCTGTCAAATTTATTGTTAACACCCATTTTCTCTTTTTAAAAAAACCAGATTGTTACTTATTTTTCTGTAACCTTTACTCCTCTGTGTCTAACTTTCTTTTAAAATAAGATAGTTCTTGGAGTGTGTCGTCTTTGTGGGTTTTTTTGTTGTTTTTTTTGTTAATGCTTTTTCTGTTTGTTAGAATGGAGGGTCAGTCACTTGGTTGAGGTTTTGGAAAACCTATTGCTGTAGATTGAATTTGACTTGGGTATTGCTCTTGAAGCTTAATCTGAAAGAGATTTAGTACAAAACCAAACTGTGCTAAAGCAATCCAGTATCCTCCTGTGGTGGAGCAGAAGATCTGAGTAGAGGAGAAGCAGTAGATACTGTGTATTTTAAGAAGAGATTTTGGCACACGCTGGTATGGTCTATATAACTAAGCTAAGGAGGTATGTGCTAGATTGAAGCTACTACAAGTTGTCTGGAAAACTGTAGTAGAAGTACTTCACTGTGAAACTGTAGGGAAACTGTAGGTTTCATATACATTTTCTTGAGTTTAGTACTTGTCGATATTTTCCTGAATTCTATTCTAATGATAGAAGAGGAAGTAAATGTACCCATTTTGCATAAAAAGGTAAATACAGAGATGACAAACAAATAATGAGGAGTACTGACTAATTAGCAGGGAATTATGTAGTGCTTGTAGCGTGTAATAAGCCATTCAGACCGGCAGTACGTTGTTGAGGGAGAGAGGGAAGCAGATGCTGTTCCAGGATGTATGCATAGGAATGCCTGTATCCAAATTATAGTGAAATACTGTTGCTGTGGTTGAAGATGTTAGGACCTCACATGGAGTACTGTACTTACAGAAGTACGTTAACCGTTAAAAGGACTAAAAAGGAACATGGGTCTTGCAAAGATGGCCTAGAAGAGCAGGGTGGAAGAACTGGAGCTGCTCTCCTCTGGGAATGAGTACTGTGCTGTGCCTCACGAGTGCAAAAGGAGAGGGAGAGGAAAAGCTGTTCTGTACCCTCTGGGAAGGGATAAGATCTTCATGATGTTTGTACAAAGGGGTTTTTCGAAGGTTGGAGGGGCTTTTGGTAAGTATAGTCAGACACTGGCATGGTTTCCTCAGGGAGGTTGTGTAAGGTAGCTCTCAGACTCATGACAGACCTAGTAATGGTGTTACCAAGTAGACAATGGCTCCTGCCTTCTACAGAAGTGAGAGCTCAGCAGCAGCCAGGGACTACCATCCAGGAAATGGTAGCAGCTGCTAGCCTCTCTTGAGTATGAGGTATCTCTTTCCTGGGGAGAATTTGCCATTTCCTGCGAAATTCTTAATCAACAAATTAACATCTAATTTGGAAAAGAAGAATACAGCTTGATGCACAGCCTTTGGGCCGAAGAATTCTCATTTCTCATAAAACACGGAGAACAAAAGCCCTGTAATGAGGTGGAATTACAGTGATTTTAATCAGGGTGTATATGAAATAGGCTGATATTTGTATTAGCGTGTTGTCTTCTCAATATAACATCATATACATATGTAACAAGATGATGAAGATTGGCATTTTCTCATTCAAAATGTATTTATTTTAAATTTGTTTTGACTATAGCTCTCTCAAGTCATATTTTGGTACTCTACTAAGGTTATTCCCTTGCTTTCTTAACCCCAGTCCCAGGGATGACAAGGCTGGAGTGCTGTGGAATTTCATCAGCGCTGTTTGAATTGGCCTGGTAAAGGTTGCGTTATAATGTTGTGATGTTTTTCTTCTGCTGGAACTGAACACAAAGCTGCTTTGGTGTCGTTGATGCTGTAAAGAGATGAGAGGGAGGAGCTGAAACCCAGCTACTTCTGTGGCACTGCCTAGAGAACCTTTGCAACCTGAGTCCTTTCCGTTCTTGCAAGGGAAAGGGAAAGTCTAGTTTTGTGCTGAAATTGTAGAATCATAGAATAGTTTGGGTTGGAAGGGACCTCTAAAGGTCATCTAGTCCAAAC
>NW_008794621.1:1727375-1794331 GCF_000699145.1 Aptenodytes forsteri | reverse complement strand
ATGCCAATAAAGTCGTAGCCCTGCAGGTGTGCACACATCTCTAACTCCTCTTGTTTATTCCCCATGCTATGTGCATTTGCATAGAGGCATTTAAGTTGGGCCCCCAATGAAGCTGACTGACTGGCTGGAGTTCCTTTGTGCTGCTCTTCAGGCACTCTCCTGCTGACCTGTGCTCCTTCTCCAGGCTCTGGGCATCTATTGCTGGCCCTGGCATCAAACTGGTAGGAGTGGGATGGATTGAGGTTCCCCTCCCCTGGCATCTCTAGTTTAAAGCCCTCTTCACCAGCTTGGCAAGCCTATGACCGAAGATGCTCTTCCCCTTCTCTGACAGATGGACCCCATCAAATTATGATACTTACTTAGTGGTTATACCCTAAAACCAGTTGCTTATGCTGTGACTAACTTTATAATATCTATTCAGGAAAAGAATATAACCCTTTCTCTCTAGTTTCCCTTACGATTTTACTATATTTGCATGTCAAGTATGGTGCATGCTCCCACCAATAGTTTTACAGGACTGGATGAAGGAGCCATTCCACGTGTAGCAAGTCTGAATTTAATGAAATAAAAGAAACTTAATACAGTCTGACTGATTACAGTGTTAGAAGAAATACTTAATATTGTCAAGTGTACGGGTGCTAGAACTGAAATCATAACATTTTAAGACAAGTAAAGAAAGCAGCATTACTGAGTGTGGGGTGATGCATTCTGAGCTTAGAACCTGCATGGAAGGGAGTCTTGGAAACTCTAAAGTTTCATGTCTTACGGTGTTGGAGCTCTCTAAGGGTCCAGTCCCTTGTCAGGCAGAAAGGATCAGTCTGCCTGTAAGACTTCAGTGATATAATTTGTATTTTTATAGCAAATGTAATTCTTATAAAAATCCCTCCCTCAAAAAATAAACCTGTGGGTTTTCCACAGTATTTGATACCATTTCCATTTTGTCAGGTGAAGAACCAGCTGTCATGCACAACCTTATACCAATGGTGCCAAGTCCTACCTGCATCGGGCAGTGCTACTGCTCTTTGCTAGTGCTGGCAAAGGGAGAGTGTCTCTGGATCGTCTCACATAGACACTTGACTTGTGAGGCCTGGTCTCTTCACAGAACCAGGCAAATTTGAAACTTTCTGCTGACTTTATTGGTGGTGTATATTGACTTTGCAACCTTTGGAGGTGGAAGGAGGAGGACAGCAGCTTGCCTGGTGTCCTACGGTTTCTTTGTGGGACATGATGAGGCTGGGTGTGCACCAGGGCAATATAGCCATGTCGGAGATAGCAGCCTCTCCTGCTTTGCTTCCTCCCATCACCCCACCATTGGCAAACTGTGGTTTTGGTTGTGTGGTGCAGCCCTGGCACTGGGGCCACACTTGAATCGCTCAGGGACCACAGGGGTAACTGCCGTGGGCCTGGGGAACTTGGTTGCTTTCTTCAGACACTTAAGTCCATGTTCAGTGGTAACCACTTTGAAGTGTTTTTGCTGAATTGCTTAAAGCTGAAGAAAAAGGTTTGCAGAATAAGTGTACGCAAATTATTTAGCAAATCTACTTTGACATTTTGCCGCTCTTTGAGGTGAGGAACCTTAGGAAAGTATTGTGAGAAGGGACAGTGCAAAATGCTTAGTGGAGTTTTATCCTGTAGCTGCAGTACCCACAACTGGTTGTGCTGTGCCTCTTCTGGGCATCACTCTTAACAGTGTGAATGTGCCTTTTGGGTTTTTTTGGTGAAAAAAAATTACAACTTTATCATTGCATGTAACAGCTGGTTCCTGCACTAGCTTAGGGTCCTAGAATATTGCTTTGTGTTCAAGGCTCGGGTGATGTGGTTTTTCACTGATGTAGTTGTTCATTTCCTGTACCATTACAGCCAGACCATACTGATTCTGGAGATCCCAAAAGGTCAGAGCTTCTGCTTTCCTAATTGTTTTTTGGTGGTGTGTTTTTTTTTTTTTCTTTCCCATTATTTCTTCAGTGAACCAAAATTTCTGTCAGGAATGGTTTTTGTTACCTTCCTTCTCCTTTGGATTTGGAAACATGGATTCTGTGCTTCCAGCTTCTGGTTGTGTTTTTCCAGTCATCTCTGAAAACTGTCGGGGCATGAATTTGTGCTTGTTCCCCTGCTGTCCCAAGGGTGCTTCGGAAGCATTTCCGTATTTCTTGTAAGGAGGGAAAGTTCCCTTTAAGGTGTACAATAGAAAGAATCGGCCTGTATTCAAGTTTTATTGGGTTTAGCAGAGAATAAAATACAGCTAAAAATAATTTTGGGAGCATTTGTGATTTCTTATGTGGTTTTCTTATGAGACTAATTCTGTATTTTTTTTTTTTTTTAGAATAACTTGTCTTTACAGGATCAAGGCATCTGTGCCTTTCTGTTTGGACAAAGGATCTGTAGATACGTTAAATCTCTGTAGCCTTTTAGTTCATGTTGTGAACTCCTTTCTTTTTCTGGGGGGAAAAAAGCTTGCTACTGATTCATCTTTTTCCTAAGTCTCCAAAATAGTACTAGTTTTGTTTTTAAAATGAAATTTTGACAGTTAATGACTCCTGCTTTAGTTTGTGTGTGACTATTGCTTTTTATTGCATTTGCTTTTTGCTTTAAAACTACTCAGAAGCTTTTTATTTTAAGTTTATTTTTATATTATTTTCAGTGCACAAAATGTTTTGAAATGGATTTTTTTTTTCCATTTATGGAACAGTAAGAATTGCAAGAAGCTTGGAAGATAATATATTTTTACTAATAATGTTTTATTAATCTACTTCATTTACAGGAAGTGGTCATCGGTCAAAATTTGCTTACCACAGCAGAGACAAAAAATTAATGGGCAAAAGTACAGTGTGTAGGTAGGTAGCTATTTTCAGTGCACTTAAGGTTCTTTGAGGAAAACCTCATTCTAAGGGAGTGGGATAGCTATCAAAGCGTAAGATTTTGCTCTTTAAAATATTCAGGTAGTAGACTCAACGATGAGGTGTTGAAGGAAGTGGCTTTGAAGGATATTAACATGCCCCCTACTTTTATGAGATTTTATTGAAAAGTGCCTTGGAATGATGCATATGTGCATTTGTGTGGTAGAGAGAAATTGAAACAAGTATATTTACTTTTATGGTTGCTTTTAAAAATTTTGCAAATACTTTTCTTTAATATTTGTAAACAAAGTGTTCTTTCTGATAATTTTCCCAAATTTGAACATAACTTACCTAATGTAAGTTATGAAGTGATTGGGCACGGGTATCTTTATTTTGTTGACTGTTGGTGTTTTACTACATTCAATGCATTGAAATGTAGTGCAATAATTGTTACACTTCAGTATATTCTTTTCTTTTACAGTATTCTCTAATCATAACAAAAGTTAGTCAAGGTTCCATGACTGTAACTTTGCAGTAGTACTGTACAGTGGGTGGGCGAGTTCTGCATTTTGGCATGTGAATAACAATCACGTTTTATTTATCCCCTTAAAAAAAGAAATAAAATAAATCCTTGATTAAAACTTTCATATTAATATAGTCTGCTCTGCAAATAAAT
Organism: Aptenodytes forsteri; assembly: GCF_000699145.1. Classification (NCBI taxonomy): domain Eukaryota; kingdom Metazoa; phylum Chordata; class Aves; order Sphenisciformes; family Spheniscidae; genus Aptenodytes; species Aptenodytes forsteri. The sequence goes on along the minus strand of NW_008794621.1, from coordinate 1,790,818 downwards.
GTTCTTTGGAATCCCTAGTGTTCCTTCAGCTCAAATGGCAAAGGCTAAAAAAAAATCCCCGAAAACAACTTGGTGTTGTTCATGCAGAAATGTATGTTGTTAATGATTATATAGGATATTTCAGGATAGCATTGCATTTAATTCAACAAAATCATCTTTGAAGATGGAAGGTTCAATTTCAGGACTGTTTTATCTTTACATCACTAAAGTAAAAATTCAGTGGCTTTGTTTTTTATTGCAAGTCTCAAACTCTGGTGCTATGTAAGGTAGCTAGTTACTATACGTATGGCCTAAAAGTAGAGTAGGAAGGAGGTGACATTTCTAAATGGGGTATTATGCCATTGTAAAAGTAAAATTTGTTAAATTCCTGTGAGTTAAGAATGAATTTCAGTGGACTGCAGACTGTGGGTTAATTAGACCCTACAAATTATTGAGGAAAAAGAACAAACAAAAAAACCCCTGAACATGTTAAGAAGACATGAAGTTAAAACATACGAGTTAACTTTGGGGTTTTGCCAAGTAGCATGTTAAAGTAGCATGGACACGTTCCCAGGGACATGTCATGACATGCTTAAGAGTCATTAAAATAAGATGAGCAGAAGAGTCAGTAAACCTCAAGAATAGCTTGCTTTTGTGATTACTCTGTTTTACATTTTGGCAATATGTGTTTGAATTTAATGATACACTGCGGAAAGTCCCAGAAGTAATTTTGAAGAGTTTTTCCTTTTATTTGTCATGTATTGTTTGTTATGCTCAGTTAGGCTTCCATTTGAGGATTTAAATGTGAATGTGAACTTTTCTCCTATGCGCTCATAGCTCTTGTCCCAGAATCCCAAATTGGTTGGGAAAAAGTTATGCTTGGCACAGGTTGGTTTCTTGTTCTTCAGAATAATTTATCAGGGTGTTGCTTTTGCTTCCAAGGCAGTCTCCAGACTGTTTTGGCTTTCCTAGAGCAAAGCTGGGTAAGTAGTTTACCATTAGAGAGCGTGCCTTTTCGCTAATAGTTTCTGAAAATGTTTTTTGTGGCAAAACATGTTTTTCTTCAGTCTCCCATGTAGTGCTTGAAAGAAACTGAGATCTGAGCAGCCTGTAGTGTGGAATTACAGTTCCCTACACAGGTGAAGGCTCAGCTTTGAGAGCCAACATTTGAAGTGTGGCAGTGGAGGATGCAGACTGGTAACCTGGAATTTGAGAAGCTGCAGTTCCAGATATCCTTGGTATCAGGAAGACAAAAGCTGTCCTGACTTAGTTGCTGTGATAAGGAAGGCAGGTGGCTGTTCCCGATTGTGAATTTATTTGTTCTCAACTAGGCAATAGGATCACTTCTTAAAGCCAGAAATCCTTGAGACAGATGCAGACATCAGGGTAGGGGGAGTAAGGACTGGTATAGCTTGGATGCTCCTAGGCATGTCGTTCAGGAGTGGCAGTGCAGCCCTGCTTATTTAAATTTGGACTAGATCTGATACTTCATGAAGCAGTACCAGACAGACCTGTTCTGAAATACTGGATTCACAGATGAAAAGTCATTCATTTATTGAGAGTAATTTTCAGCTCTGTTCTTTTTGAAGTATTAAAATGGGTTTGTCTTGTAAAAGAAACCTGCTTTGGTTGCGCACTCTTCTCTGTTGTCTCTTTCCCAGTCTCTAGCACTTTTGATACCAAGAAATTTTACAGAAGCCTCTCATAGAAGACTATAGCTAATGTACGTTTGCTTCCCTTAAAAGTAGGTATTTTAGAACACAACTTAGAACAGAGGGATGCTTTTGTGAGAATGTTTTCAGATGTGGATTTTTGTTTGTATTAAATCCTTGAGAACAGATTTGTTGCTTTGAACAAGAATGAAGTAGTTATATTTCAGAGATCCTGATTTAGAGGATATGTCAGTCCCTATGAACGTATACGGGAGAGAGGGAACAAACTAAAATTTTACCTTAATATAAAGTGCAAGACCAATTATAAAAGTTAGTAGTCTTTACAGAAGGAAACTGGAGAATCCTTGTAGAGAACAGCACGCATGCTCTGCTCTTGAGGAGAAGAAATTAGGAAGCATCAATACAGAGCAAAAGATCAGATAAGAAATGTTGGAAGTCAGTAAGTTCCCAGAGGGACTCCTGTCTTTCTCCTTATTAGGCTAAGCCCCAGCTTTTCTTCCTTAGAAATTTGTTGGATCACTATAATAATTGAGATTTGAAAGAATTTTTCCTCTGAAATTTATCAGAATTGTGATAAGAAAGCAAGCTGTTAAACTGGAAAACAATAATAAAAGGAGGAAAATGTAACTGACCAAGGATGGACTTTCTACCCAGAAAGTAAAAAGCCTAAATGGTTTCATTTCAATCTTCTGTGAATTAATCGGACTATAGACTTCACAGGAAGCCCAGAACAATGAATACACAGAGGATGCAGAATACTTTTCAAAGTTCACAGAGCCATAATATACGAAAAATCTTTGTAGAATTACTTCATTCCAAAATAACGTGAAAAGTAGAAACCTTTTAGTTCTCTTTTAAAGTTTATCTTTTAAAAGAAAATTTACAGTTTCTTAGTTTTATCTGTGTAACTAGGGCTATGCATGCCCAAACCAGCTATCTAAGCATTTAATCTAAAGTTTAGCAAATTTATCTTTATTAAAAAAAAAAAAAGCTTCAAATCATGCAAGTTTTCTCTGTATGTCCTTTGTGGCTTGCTGACAGATTCTTTTCCTTCAGCATTATTTTCTCATAGCATACTTTTTTTTTGTTTTTACCTGAAGCACAAATTAACTGGCATTAGTCAACACTTTCTTTTTCCAACTGAAATTTTAGACTGACTGTTAACACTTTACTGTTACCTTCATGCTTCTCAATAGTTAAGGTCTTTTAGGATGCGTGGCTTTATTGGGTTTTTGTTGTCATTCTCTCCCAATGAGAAGGCAGTTGAGCAGATACAGGAAAACAGCACAGGCAGGTGCTGCTTGGCAATTTGCACCCTGTGGAGTGAAAGGTGGGGTGGTTGATGTGATTACCACCCTACTGTCCCGGAGGTGGTTGTACCCCACTGTAGGGATGGTTGGACAGGCTATGTAGGAAATCCTGTGCGAATTTCAGTATAACTTAACAGGAGTAAATTGATGGTAGCTCAGTTGATACTGGTATTCTGCAACTTGTCAGCAGCCCCTGGGGAAGGGGCATGATGGAAAAAGAGGACGGCAGCTGTATTGGCCAAGTTAGTTCAATCCGCTACTGCATGTGATCAGTTACTTGTTACGCTCGCTTAATAGTGTTGTCCATCGTACAAGGATTCATCCTTTTGGTAAAGTGAATTTGGACAACAGGGTGCTTGCCTTCCTTCATTTCGTAGTACCTTGATCTTCAGATACTGTTTCTTGGCTGTTAAGATACTGTAAATTGGAGCTGTGGGTATTACATAGTCCCGTCTCTATGGTGTGGTGTAACCATGGCTGTAACCATGTAGCAAAGCTGCACCACGGAGCTGACTGGCTGAAAACTGGCCAGCCAGTAGCGGGTGTGATGGTAGACTTTGCTGCTGTGAAACCTTATGCCTTGTGAAAATCCTGCTCGGTGATGATTCACACTGTAGTGAATCTTTTAAAAAAAAAAAAATAAAATAAAAAAAATCTTCCTATGCAGCCCCTTACTGTAAGAACTGTCCAATGAATGTGTAGAAGGCTTCTCTCTGTTACTTCAAAATCCAAAAACCTTGCTTACCATCAAATTTTTGTAACTGCAGCCTGTAGTGAATCATGGTTATGTGTTTATATTCTTCCCTCCCCATAACTGACTTGCTGTCACTTATAAACTGATTTTAGAGTATCCTAAACAGCATTCCTGTTCTCAAAGAACACTTTGAGGTTGCTTTCTACCAACCATCAGTAGTATATCCGTTTTTCCTTGTTCTGCTTTCAAAGCTTTCATCAGCTACTTAGTTTACTGAGTCACGTAGACCCTTCTTTGCATCTGCTTAACAAAATTCTGGTCAGTACTTCAGAAGCAGTGAGTGCTAATGGATCCTCCCTTCCAGGAATCTCCAATTTTGGAGGCAAATGGTTTGTCTGCAACAGAATTTGCTTGATAACTGTTTAAGTTCAGATTCCTGAAAAATCACTTGTTTGTGACTGAATTTTTTTCTGCATTTCACTTAGATGTGGGTGATCCAGCAATCTCGTCAAGTTTTTTTCAGTTAATAAGCAGAAAGCTTTTGATGTATGATATATATCTAGTCACAATAAGGAATATATGGTTTTGGCTCTTTTATTCTTACCTGTATACATTAAAAGTATTGCTGTTTTTAAACTAGCTTTTTGAAGATAAACTCTGGGCAGAACTAGAAAAACATATGTTTTTGTGCGTGGCTAGCTTTTGGAAGTTGTGAATTGTGCACAGTGCTACTCTGTATGGGCTGTTTACGTATGCTGCCTCTGGGAATGTTTTTCTTTGTAGCAATAAGCATTTTGATAACTTCCCTTTTTTTTAAAAAAAGGAGGGGAGAAGGGTTAACAAGAGTGATAAAGAATACATTTATTTAACAGTGCAGTAAAAAAGCTTATGGCACCACAGAGATTCAGAAACCTTTTTTTTAAAAGTGATGACAGTAATGAAGGAGATTAAACACGAAGAATACTTCAGTATTTGTAAATGCTTTTGCCATTTGTAGTTTTTGAGAGCTGATTATTGTACACTTCCTGTCATTGAAAGAGAGCTGTACTACTTGAGTGATGTTTTGTTTAATTTAAGAATAGTTACAAATTTGCAAACACGTAACTGCCTCCAGTTATCCAGTATATAGGTTCATGATGAAATGTATCACCCTTCATATTCTCACCAGCCTGATGCTCAGAGAAAGACATATCCGTGCCTTTAAAGTACTCATTTGGATTTTGAGTGCAACTTTTTTTAAAATTTAATATATAGATGAATATAGTTCTCTGAAATTTATTTTACATTTTGAAAATGTGGTAAAGAAATTTAGTCTTTCTTTATCTTTCCTGAACAAGATTTAGTGCTGAAACGGTGTCTTTTTTTAAAAACAAAACTTCTAAGAGTCCTGCTTCAAGATTGTGCAGGGTGGGGGAGGACAGGGAAGGGATTGTATCACTCAAGAAGCAAGAACTTCTTCCAGGACTTGGCTGACCCTGAGAAGTCTTGAAAGAATTTGGCATCAGATTGTGGTGTAATGATTTAAATCCCTATATTTTTCCTATCTGCAATACTGGTAAAATGGGTTGAGACTAAAATTGATTTGAGTGTTTTGCTATTGCAACTGTAGATGAAAGCGTAGTAATGCTGCTGGTCACGATCACTTTTGAATCTTATGAAACCATCTGTAGGAAAAGAAAAACTGAAAGTTGAGGTCTCGTATTTGCAAGCACTTCACCAACTACAAAGCTTTCATTGTGAGCAAGACTATATACATTAACTGAAGATTGAGTAGTCCCATTTTCAGTAAAAATACTCTTTTTTTTTTAATGAGAACAGAATAACGGGAAGTAATGCCCTGTTGCTTGTTTTACCAGGCTGTTGAGGCGCTAAACATTGCTGTCCTGTCTTGGAACTCTAAATACATGTGACTGTTTTCTGAGAAACTGTGAGGAAGGTATGAGATGGAGGGGACCATCCCATGTCTGGGACTTGGGCCAGGTCTAAGCAACACTTGCAGTCTGAGCTTAGACTGCCAGTTTGAGGTAGCTCTATTTTAAAATGTTGTGGCACAAAGTCTGTCGCTTCAAAGGGGAATTGCTTTAAAATGAAAAATGACATGTTATTTCAGTTTCTGATATTTGAACAAAGTTTACAGTACATATTGAGCCAAAGTTTTACAATATGGGAGTCTGACTGAAGTCCACCTGCCTTAGATGAGAGAGTGTATAGTTAGATTAATTTGGTTTTTGACAACCTTAATGGAGAACAGAATGATTGAAGAAGTTTAAATTAAACGAGTGGAATATTAGTACAGTGGAAAGGCATGATAGGTGCATTTACCGCTTTCTTAATTTTACTTGGTGATTGTGTTTGTGATAGCATGGTAGGGATCTCAGAGTCTGTAATTTATCTTTTCCAGTGTGGAATAGTATCTAACTCTGAAAATTCTTTACTAACATCAATTAACACTTAAATAGTAAAAAATCAATGAAGAATTGCAGTTCAGCAATTTAAAGTCTTAAATAATTCTGGTACTTTTTCATTATCTTTAAAATAAATTCAGTAGGTTATTTTTTTTTAATTTTAAGACTGGTTGTGTCCTTGTTCTTTAGATATGATGTAAAATCATCAAAGTTGTTTTGTCATACTTTATTTTATGGCTGAACCCAGTACAGCTGTAATCACAGCATAGCCTGTCTGTGTAGTCAGAAGGTTACAAGAAACAGGCCCTGCAATATTTGAGAATTTGAGAAACATGCTTCCTAAAGCGTCTTAAGGCTTTAATTTAAAAAAATAATAAATAAATAACTGAAGGATAGAAGTCTTTAGTTTTAACTTTGCATTTTTGCGTTTGCCCTGAAGAGTCACACACTCTCTTAAGTATGTTTTAGGAGGACACGCTAAAACGCCATACATTAATTTAACTTTAACCTGTCTGTGCTCTTGGGAAATGTTTCTGCTTTTGCAGAATGTACCATTAGTCTGGAGAAGGAGAGTCACTGAGAAGCAAGTATGCTGCCAGGAAGTTGTGGCAGCTCGTAAATACTTCTTTCTATTCAAGGATTCAATATATTAAACATACTTAATGTTTTGAATTTTCCAGTTGTATTTTATGGTAATATAAGATGTTTGATGTACTATGTGTGCAGATTGAATTTTTTGGCCAGAATATTCTCAGCTATTTCTATTTTCAGAATACCTCTGGAAAAAAAAGAAACCCAAACCAAAAGGAACCCTGTATTTCTTAAAATTCAACATAAAGTAAAAATAGTGTTATTACCTCTTTCTTGAGGATGCTTCAAACAAATGGTCAGCAGCTTACATTAAATACTGTATGTGTGAACGTACTGTTGGATAAATCTTTTAAAAATTAGTTGTGTTCTTTTTTCAGTTGTCCTCTATCTTGTGATCTCTAAACAAAAAAAACCCCCCCCCGCAAAAGCTAGAGTAGAAATGGGTCTAGTACTGACTTACTTAACATCAACAAACTCCATCTGAATAATGAAAGGAAAAAAAAAATTCCTGTTGCTATTTCATTAATCATGATCCACATCTGACTAGTATAGTGTTTAACTGCAGGAAATGCTTGGGAAACCAGGGCTTATTTAAAATACAATGTTTTAGATTAACCAAACAGGAAAGTTTTGGCTGTATCCAGGAGGCAATAGGTAGGCAGTGCTGCTGTCTTAAAAAGTTAGTGGAATCAGTTGTTATGCAAAAAAAAAAAAAAAAAAAAAAAAAGGAAAAAAGACAACTGCAGTATTCCTGGAAAGAGAAGCCTGTTCAAAATCAACGTGGAAACATGCCGGCTGGAGCGATGGTTACCCTTCTTTTAGCTGAAGCACAGATGCAGAAATCTGGCCTCCTGGCCAAGAGTCTCAGCTGAAAGCAAATAAAAAGTCAAAGGAGTCCTATTCTTTAATTTTTAATCTTTTATTCTTCTCCCACAATGGGAGAGATTTGACGTGATGAAAACATCTAAATTGTGAGATCATGAACCAGATTTGAATTACTTTAAAGTTTGTTTTTTCCTCTTGGTTTATAAGCTTTATCTCACTGTCTGATATATAGTGCAAAAGTTTTTAAATGGTAAATGAACTAATAAAAGACAGTGTCCAGTGAACAGATGCAGACTACCTAATAGTTATTGCAACATACATCATTTAATAAGGCTTAATATTTTACAGAAGTACAGATTTAGAAAACTTATCAATGGGCATTTTTGGCTTCAACTGAATTGTGTGTGTAGGAACTGTTAAGAAATACTGCTTGAAGAGTATGTAAGGTAATGACTCTACATAGAAAGCTGGAGGACACTTAGCAGAAGAAACAATATCAGCTTGGCTTAGATGTGATATAAGGAACCACATCAAGATGAAGAGAAAGGGAAAAAACACTGTCCCAGCGATAGAGCGTGCACGTGGTCTTCTTACTTGCTCACTGTGACAAGTGTATCGACGCCATTGTCCTAATGCTGCTCGAGAGTCGCTTTTCAGCTGCACTATCTATCAGCAACCATCTTCCTTTGCCTGTGAGGCCCAACTGACCTTCATGTTTCCTACTCATCCACTCCTGTCCCCGTGCTACCACCCCCTGCCCTGCCAGTATCGTTGCTGCTGGCGGTCTTCAATTTTGTGTCCCCTGGAGGGATAAAGCCTCCCTGAGACCTTTGGGAGTGTTGTTTTCTCTTTCCTCACCACCAGCTTTCCTTGTAAAAGTTTCTGGTTTGGCAGATGCAAGAAACTCAGCGAAGGTTTTGAAGCAGTGGGATGCAGTTTATGTGTGAATTAAAAGGCTTTAAATTGTACAAAATGAGTAAGATGTTTGGCTATCAGTACACAAGCTGTTGTTCTAGTGTGCCACTTTTATTTAAGGCTATTTTATTTTAACTATGTCTTACCGTTTAGGAGGCTTAAGTATATACTTTTTTTTTTAAGTCTAATGTCACACTAGGCTGGTGTGTAACTAAATATGTAGATGTTTTAAAAAGAAGGAGCGTAATGAAACTTGCAGATGAATTTGTAGAGTAACACATGGTTGTCTGTTGTGAAGTACCAATAAGTAGACCCTTTGTTTGCAACGTTGGCAATCAAATATGTATCTGCCCTCCACGTGGGCAAATTGCTTTTCTGCTTTCAGTAAGTGGTAGCAGGGAGTTGGCTTGCAGAACAGTTAAGGACTCTTTCTTGGGAGGAGTATCAGCTATTAACATACTAGTTACAATAGGCATAATTCAGAAAAATGGTTACCACCTTATTTCAGTGCAAATTAAGGTTTGCATGTTACTCTGCCAAGGGTTTTCTTTTGTTTTTATAATTTCTTAGGGGAGTCATGAACATAAAAGGTTTCTGAGATGCTCCTTATTAATGAAACCTTTATATCATTTCTGTAATATTGGGAGCAATTCTCTCTGCTTCACAAGTGGGACCTTAGTGAGAGCAATTGGCTGGTTTGGACTAGATTAGGAGCTGGTTTGTTTCCCAGGTTGGTCCATGTGTGCTCATGTGTGCGTCATCTGAGTTGTCTGTCATTTGTGGAAAAGGTGTTGAGTGGCTAGGAGTGATACCAAGCATCAGAGGTGGCAAAGTATGTCATGTTGATATTGAAGCTGTAACACTTGGTAGAGAAGAAATATTTTAGCATAGCAGGTCTCTTGATTGTGAAGCTGAAATCCGACCTACTTAATCTTACTTAGTTAACTTCGTGTTGTAATTGCTATTAAAAAATACATGTTTTGTGAATATGTGATGACTATTGAATACCAATGAAGAATGAAAACCTGTTAAAAGCTTTTTCTTTTTTTTTCCCCCTTAAGCTCTTCTGAGCTTTTCATCAAAAATCATACTTAATTTCTTTGCATTTTTTCACATATTTGTCCTGTCTGGGGATTCTGTGAATTAAGATGCTAGAATTCCAAGCCTGGTTTACTGCCTGTCTGATTGTCGCTTAACCTGCTTAATTCCCTTTATAGGAGTGCATTTATGTCCCTTGAGGATCTTTTCTCTGCTCTATGCCCGTACACATATTGTGGAACATATACTAGTAAAACAACTGTCCTGTTTTGGTGCATTCTAGCAGAGGGGGAGTACAGTAAAGAGGGAGTTGATAGTACCAGTACTGTTACAGCAGACTGGCATTTCCCTGTTGAAATCCCCTGTTTTCTGTTGCTTATACAAATTGCAACAGTTGTTTTTCAGGCTGAAACTTCTTGTTCCCTGTATCTGCTTCGCCTCGTTGTCTTGCATCCCTCCTTGAGTTTTCAGCTGAAATTACTTAGATTATAACTAGTTCTACGACTTACTTCATATAGAAATGAGTTTTTAGAGTAGGAAGTGCAAATTTCTTTAACTGTTGGCTTTTTCTGTCACTATTTCCTTTTTTGCCTCCATGAGAAATGCATAGAATCTGTCACAGTTCTAAGTCTTTGAGAAGAACAGTTTGCATGTGCTTAGTATGATTTTATTTTATGGGTTCATTTCTCTAGTTACCTGATCCAGCTTTCAGACTGCATATGTGAGTTTGGCCATATGCACGACTTGCTGCAGCAGAATTCTGCTGAACACAGAAATTGCATTTTTTATCAATTTGCTCCGAGTATTGCAATGCTTAAGAAAAATGCCGAATTCCGACTTCTTTCTCTGGGGACTGGAGGGAACGATAGGATTTTGTTATTTCTGAAGAACTTGGTGCAGTAGTTGATTACCTAATCTTTTAAAGCTGGGCTTTACCCTTGTATATGCCCTATTAAGGAACTCTCTAGAGTGCATCTGACTAGGTCTAGAATTTCTAACTGGGTAAAGTGCCTTTTTATTTATTTTACAAAAAAAAAAAAGCACCACAAAGCAACAAAAAAGGCAAGGCTAGGCATGAAACTGGAGATAAAATTCAAATAGATTAATTTGCTGAATTAGAGGATATCTAATTCTAATTTCTTATGAAAGGGTAATTTCTGAAATACAGCAAAACTTGTTTTGTCTACAGCAAAATACTCAAAAGCACTAATGCAGTCCATATGGCAAACTGCAATGTTGTTCAATTGCAAAATCAATTTTTAGTTAAAACTGCAAGTAGCTTTCAACCAGTGCATTTCTGAATTACCTAATGGGATGAGTCAAAGGTTATCAAACAGAAGAAGGTAGAAAGTTGTCATTCTGGTATATCCCAACGGAAATTTTTCTTATGGTTGAGGTGCAAAATGCTGATGGAGAGAAACTCACAGAATAAACTTTTGAGGAGCCAGGAGAAGTGCCACTGTAGTAATAAGTTTATTATGAGAATATTTGAAGCAAATGTCATTCTTCCCAGAATGGAATTTTGTTTTTTGCTTATTTATTTACAAACTTGACAGCTGAATTTCTCCTTTCTAAGACTGACCCATTTCCATATTAACTAAATACCAGTTTTCATAGACAGGTTTACTGTAATAGTTACTAGAAATGCAAGTTTGCCTATCTGTTATTTTATGTGCTTGTTTGGGTTTTATTTTAGTTTCCCATGACGACATAAGTTAGGTACTTCAGATGTTTGTTTGGTTTCTGAACTTAATTTTGGGTGTCTGGCTTCTTAGCGTAACTGATTTCTTCTTTGATGGTATTCCCAAAAGACAATGAGTAAATAAATGTGATACACAGACAGCTAAATAGCTGATAATTGTCTTGATGGATCATCAACTGAGAACATACTTTAAAAGTTACTTTTTGTTTACAAATTGAACTGTTTTTTGGGGTTTTTTAAAAAATATTATGGCTGAGAAGTGTCTTAAATAGGTAACAGGAGTATGCCAGCACATCATTTATTTTCAAGATTCTTGCTGTTGTTCACTGCATGCATACTTAAAATAGTATTGAATTTAAAAGTATGAGCCAACATATTGCCCCCTAAAGTTACTGGCACAATTGTCACTTCTTTCTAAAATGCAGTCATCTTTCATGGTGAAACCTTAGAGTTGAAGGGCATTGCATAGCCAAACATATCACATTTTTACAATAGTAAGTCAGAAATGCTATGTTAAATTAAATCTAGAACCACTCTTAGTCTTGAATGGACTGTAAATACTACAAATGGCTGAAAGCATTAAGAAGAGAGAAAGTGGGTAAATATACTCACATTTTGGATAAGCTCTTGAAGGTGATACATTGGTTTTGTTTTTTTTTTCTTACTATTGAGTAAATAATATTATTTATAATATTATCAGACAAGTAATAGTTGTTCCTGATCAACAAAATCCTTAAACCATGTCTTTGACAGATAATCCAGCTGTGTGTTTTACAGTATGTGTGTGGGTATGCATGTGTGTGTGGTTAGTCAGAACTTGTGACTTCATTGCCATGTCTACAAAGGACACACTCCTGCTTCTCCTCAGGTCACATCACTAAATAAGGTGGAATGCATCTGGCTGCTTCTTGGTTTCTCCCCACAGCTGCTCTAGGTGGAGTGCTAGTTAGTTTGCTCTTCTGGTCACTTTTGCAGATCCCTTGCTGCCTTTCTCATCTTTGAAATGTCTCTCTTGTGTGTGTTTGGATTCTATTGAATGGCGTGTCCAAAGACTATTTCCTGAGTGAGTACATCTCATTGATCAGACATATAAAAGGCATCCACACAGCTTAGTGCAAAGTCATACCCCCAACTGCTGTTGGTTTCTCACATCTTCCAAATCTTGTGCCTGTGATTAGTAGGAGTAGAACCTGCAGGAATCTGCCCCAGGATGGGCATGGTGTCAACCATGTTGTGAAACCAAATGGAGCTTTTTGTAATCTCAATTTTCAAGTTTAGCTTTAGTGATTTTAATGTTGGCTTATTTTATTTTAATGTACGATAGTTTTTCTTGTTCTTCCTGTGCTGTTTTATTTTGGGAGTGTTTTAAAATGTTCATTTTGTAATAGTTAAAGATGGTTAAAAGTTTAAAACAGTTAACATATAGATCTTTGGTCAGGAGAACTTTTGTGGCTTGTTTGTAGGGGACTGCACTTACCTGACATAGTTTGCATGCAGCAGAGATTCACTGTTTTAGTTTAGCTTTTGAAAGCATTATTATACTTTATAGAACACTTGAAAAATTTTTACCTTGTAGATGGCTGTTCTTGAGAATGAGTGGAGGATAGTCTAAAATCATAACTATATGTTCTTTATTTCCCTCATGCTCACAATTTTTGTCTGGAGTTTCTGCACAGAAGTTGCTATGCATCTTGTCTGTCATATTATTTCCTTTTTGAAAGGAAAGACCATGCAGTGTTTTAAGGAGACCAGTTATATATTGGACTATTTTGAGTCTTGACCTAAGTAAGTCTGTAAATCAAATAGTTGCTTTATGACTGTTATTTTCTACAGGGCTCTGTGAATTTGGAAAATAATCAAGTTATGAACCATGTGACACAAGTACTATGAGATTATTCTAAAGGCTATCCAACCTTGAAGGTTTTTGGCAGATTTGTGTGTCGTATATTGTGGTGGTCTTCGTTTCAGTCTTTCATATTTCTGAGATTTAAACTTAAAAATACTTAAATAAGTTAAAAGACTATAAAGCCGGTTGTTAAAGATGGACAAAACACCTATTTTACTGTTGTATTCTTAGAATGAGTACAAATCTGTGCCAGTATTAAGCTTATCAAGGAAAAAACTTTTTAACATAAAAGAAATATAGTGAAATGTTCTATTTTCCATTATTATGTACTGTTGATACTACAAAGTTGTTGTCTGAAGGGCTACCGTAGCATAAGCATATAGTATACTGTTAGAGGTTATCAGTCACCTTGGAGAAATGGAGTGGTTGTGTTTTATCAGTCACCTTGGAGAAATGGAGTGGCTGTGATTGTGAAACGAAATGAGGGAACAAAGGATCTCAACTTTTAGTTTTGTTTTGTCTTTCATCCTGAAAATAAAATTTTTCTATTTGTACCGGTGTACGTTTCCTGGTGGTTTTTAATAGCTATAACTTATCACTAAAGGGTTGGGATTTGAGAGAACTTTTGCATCTAGCAAGTTGGTAGTATATATTCTATTGTAGAATAGTTCCAGTTTGGGCCAAGTAGGAATTATCTTTGACACTGAGAAATAGGATCATAAACAGTAGCAGTTTCTGCTGTAAATTTAATTTATGCTATCTTTTACCAACTGATAGAATTCCAAATTCTGTATTTTGACTTAAATTGCAGGCTGATTTGGTCATTACCAGCATGTGACTTTTGATAGACACTTATTTTTTGAGACACTTATTTCTCACTGAAAGGCTCATTAAGGCTCACTTTTGTAGATACTTTGGGTATGCAAGTGTGTTGTCTTATGTGAAAACACTGATTTGTAACAGAAGAGAAAAATAGAGTAAATTATTAACTTCGCTTAGTAAGACCTAAACAGCAGCATCAGAAGCCTTAGTATATAGATGGGTGGAAGCTCTGTAACATCGGACTGAGATTACAACTTCTGATTGCTCTCACGTAATGGTAGTGTGCGTGTTGACAAATACCATAGTCATTGGAGGAGAAGGAAAGGGAAGATACTGCTAAAATTCCTAAAGTGGTTTCTTTTTTTTAACTTGTATTACTGTATATAGTTTTCAGCTCTCACAAAGATGATGAATTTAATCAGTTGTAATGCAATGATCGATTTTTCTGCTCTATGCAAAATTAAAAATACTCATTCTCCAGGGAGATTTTATAGTATTTTCTTAGTTTAGAGTTGGCTATGTTAATGTCATGAATGAGCTCTCCTTGGGCACTACCTGTAGTAATATTGCAAAATATAAACATAATTAGTTTTCATATTTTAATACTACAATTTGCTTCAGGCTGTTAAACTAATTTAATATACAGTCATAGCATCACTTTTGGAGTGATTATAGAGAAGATCTTTTTGCAGCTTAAGACAACAAAATTTTTAATAATTTTTCCTTACAAATTCTGTGTCAATAACATATTTTCAGTTATTGCTAACAAACGAGTTTTTGTGTGCTGAAATATGCTATATTGCGGTGTATCTTGTAATGAAAAGGATTTTTCTTGAAATATATTTTTTTTTTAAATTTTTTTTTAAATAAGTATTGTTGGTTGTCATGTGTTATGTACTCAGCTGAAGGATAAAGGTCAGTAACCACAGCAAACTGCTTATTAGATGCTTCAAGTTATTAACATTTGTACGGTGCTTTTAGTTCCTCCATAGTGGTGGTTGTTAGGAAGTGTTCCACAGAAGTATTTAAAGGTCTTGTCGGGTTTGGGACTGCATTTTGCTTGGTTAACATTAATTTGAAGTTATGGGCAAATGTGATCTTTAAACACGATGTGCTTGTGCTTCGAAAGAAGCGCTTGTGTTCATCTGATCAGAATTGGGCATGGTTTGTGGCAAGCATTGCTGGTTAGTTCTCTGAACTCCATCCTAATGTGTAGCTCCTTCCCTTTCTTTCCTCTGTTACTATGAATATTTTCTAATAATATTTGTACACGGGTCTGCCAGTGGGAGTTGTAAGTATTTTTGCAATATTATGCTAAAGGATGAATTGATGGAAATGCACCATTTTTACATTTTTAATGAATGGTTACACTGCTAATGTGTCTTGTGCAGCGGAGGACTGAGTTTCCACAGTAGAACAAGAAAAGTAGTTGCAGGATTAGGAGAGGGATCTGTATGAAATTAGGCTGAGTAGACAGGAATTCTTTACTTAGTAAAATTGCCATGCAACTGGACTACCACTTCTGTGAGATTGTGTTGGCATAAGTGTGTGTGTACATATGAATGAGGGACTTAAATTACCTTTCACCTCATCAGTCTAGACCCTGTGAAGCTACAAAACCTTAGGTCACTGTTACTTTCCAAAGGGTTTAAAATGTGTTTATAAGTGCTGCATGAACTTTGCTGTATTTACTTTTGTAGCTGATTGGACACTGATCTATCAGTCTATGAAAAAGAGCTGCAGTCTTCGTGTATGAGGTTTCCCCGTGGCTTCTTGTCCTAAGAAATAAGCAACAAAGTTCTGTTTGCAGATCTGCCTGCATTTGGCACAGCCCCAGTTATTCTTACACCTTCTTACAAATAGTACTGCAACAATGTTTTTTCAGTATCTGTGCATATGCTTGTAGCATATGACTGACTAATGACTATGTTAGTGAATACTGGAATAAGTTAAAGTAGATAGGAAGATGCCTACTGCTAACTTGGCAACCATCTGATGTCATTACGTAAACCTGCTGTAATATTATAAAAGTCTGCATAGGGATAGGTGCCCTGATTCAGAAGTTTGCCAGCCGTTTACTGTCACTGGCGACTACTGGGAAGTAGATAAATTGGCTGCTGGTGTTAGCCTAAGAACAAGCAAGAAGTAAGCAGCCTGGCTACGGCAGCTGCAGCTTCAGTCTCTAATCCCAGTTCCTGCCCTTTCAGTTACTGTTCTTTAGCGGCTGCCTCATTTTATTGTGCTGTTAGTTTTGTAACAGGGCTGGATAGCAGTGTGAATTGCAATGCCACGTTTCTCTGTTGTGATCTGTGCTGTGGTTCACCCTGAGAACAAGTGGCAGTTCTTTCTAGTGAAGTGAAATCTTGTTAGGGGTGCAGGCAGCTGCCAGAATGCCCTCCGGCGCCTGTTCCCTTGGTGGGAGCGTGGACAGCTTGAGCACTGCACGCGACTGCTTCGCTTGGCAGCACTGAACGACACAGAATCGCTTACAGAAATGCTGCTGTGAAGAAGTGTCAGTCTCTGCAAAAAGTTTTTGAAGGTCTTCATGGCAGTTGGGTGCAGCAATGCAGCTGGGTTGCAGGCAGGGCTTCTCCGGCCTTCCCTTCTTCCCCTGCAGCTGCAGCCTGCAATGCACTGCTCTGCTCTCTGGAATTCATCAGCACAGTCCTGTTAGGTATCATGTAGAAATATGGGTTGCCAATAAAAATATCGATATCTAATCTATCTAATTATTAAAATTTTTTTTCATTTCTTTTTTAATAACCATGCTCTTGTAAGACTCCATATTAATATCAGTGCAATTCATCAGTCTTCGGGGCATAATCTTGATTAGTTCTTGGGCCACTGTCTTATACAATTATCAATATAGAAAATAATCTGTTAGACAATTTAAATTTAGTGGAGAGTGTTTAAAATATCTTTCAGCTTTTCAGTGTATAGACTTCATATTTGGACATACTAGCTTTCTTGCAGCAGCTTTAAACATACATTTTGAGACTGAAAGCTTTGACCTTACCCCACTGACTCAGAAATCTTTATGGTGCCTGTGTAGCCAGCCATGTGTAAACCTTTGTTGGAAATAAGATAAAAAGCTACAGGGTCAAAGACAGAATCTTTTTTTCCCCCTTACATA
Source organism: Aptenodytes forsteri (assembly GCF_000699145.1). NCBI lineage: Eukaryota > Metazoa > Chordata > Aves > Sphenisciformes > Spheniscidae > Aptenodytes > Aptenodytes forsteri. The sequence continues at coordinate 1,773,885 of NW_008794621.1, read as the reverse complement.
GTTCCCGTACTGTAGCTCAGGGTTAGGGATTACATTAGTACAGTAGGGTGTATGCTTCAGTGACTTGCTTTCTATCACAAATTTTGTTATTCTGATGATGCATCACAAGAGAAGGTTATGTGGCAAAAAAAATTCTTCTCTTATCCCAGGTATTGTTAAGGGAGCACCAAAAAATTCTTTGGGACTGTGAGAAGCTGCCTTTTACCTTCTCAAGAGGAGTAGTTGGTTGAGATGCTCAGCTTCTCCTCATTGCTTGGGGATAGCTTCACCAAAGCATTTTGCTATCCTTTTTACAGCTGTTAAAGGCAACTGCTCATCTCTCTGCACTTCACTCAGGCAGAGCAAAGGACAAGATAATCCCCTTAGCCTGTTAAATGCTCCATCCCATCTGGTAGGTGATAATTGCATTGTAAGGGGATTAGCACAGTGGGATATGCTTATAGTGTAATGAAAGCTTCACTACAAGTGTGAAAGTCAGCTGAACGCATTCGAGCAGTTTGGGATCTTACATTTGCACTTTTTTGTAAATATCATAAAATACAAGTTTCATCTGGAGAAAGTGTGCAGTACCTTTACATGCCTTCACGTGTGTGTAACAGATTATAAATTTGTTTTGAGACATCGGTAGTCTAAATACCTGAAACCCTCTTGCAGGAGTAGTGGAATAGGCTTTTGTTTAGCAGAACGTTTTAGGGCAATTCTGTGATTATAGCTGTATTAAATGCATCCCAAGTATTGACTGTACTTTTACTCAAAACCCCTATGACTTTGAAATCATGTGGTTAAGTTGTTACTGGTATAGGAACACCCATGTTATTAAACACTGCTTAGAAATCTTTGTCAGTAAAGGTGAAATTTGAATAAGCCACACTGTGAGTTATATCAGAGTAATTTTGTGTCAGTAGGGATAAGAGGATTTCAAGCTGAAAGTAACTCTCCTTGCAGCCAACCAGAATAAATGTTTTGAAATTTCAATTTCAAGCATGAGCGTAAGGTAGTGCAAAATGACTCCTTAAAAAAAAAAAATTAAAATTGTCCTCTCTTTTTTTTAAGTTTAGCTAATGCTGTCAGTAGTGAAGTTAGTAAATCTTAGGGCTCAGAGCATTTCATAAGTTAACTGTAACTTAACTTCCTTACCTTTCAAGATGTTAAAGATCCGTTTGAAGCTGTGTTATGTAGGGCGGTAGCTTGGGGTTGATTACAATCCCGTTGGTTGTGCTCTCTCCAGACTCCCCGTATGGTACAAGAAACTGGGCAAGTTGCTCAGTGCTGACCAGTATGTGCTGTTGCGCTGGTTTGAACATTAACCTGTTAGGTTAAAACAGGGCTTGGTTAGCCCACACTGCGCTGTGATAGTGTTTCGTAGCCAGATAGATTAGGAACTTAACAGAGATGTGTGTATTTTTACATAAATAAGAGAGTCAGGTGTATAAATATGCACTGCATGCAGTAGATGCTTTAGTGATGTTGTATGACCTTGCTGTGGGATTAAATTGTCTAATGAATTAAGGTTCTGTGACCAGCTGTGTGGTTGCTGTTTCTTCAGTTTCCAGACCCTGACTTAGCAGCTCTGTCTGTGTTTGTGTGTGCCTCTGGGAGTAGGGGCAAAATAAAATCTAGTGTTTTTTTATGGGCTGTCTGCAGTAACTTTGCTAGTCTGTGATAAGGTGGTTGAGTGTGGTTAAGCTCAACCTTCTCTTACGTAATCATGGCTCTGAGTGCACAGGGTCGAATAGAAAGTTGCTTTTCCAAAGTTGTGGTGATGAGACATGGGAGTGATTTTACAGATAGTTTTTTTTTTTTCCTTTTTTTATTATTGTTATTTCTTATAAGGTGGCTGAGCTCTAAAGAACATTCCTTAATTTTCTTCTTTTAGATGGAAAGTGTTTACTTGAGGAGAGGAAAATTTGAGAAATTTGCTGTTTTGTTGTCTGCCATTCCATAGTTTTAAATAAACCTGCGTGAAGGGTCATGGGACTCAAAAAAACCAACCAACAAATGAACACCCTTCCAAAAAATGAAGCGTGTCCCCTCTCCCCGCCTCAGTCCTTTCTGAAATACCAGTTTCTGTCAGGTGAAAATCCCACTTGGAAGAACCATTACATTGGCAGTATACAGAAAATATTTTTAAAGAGGAATTTTTAAATGTTTAGAAATGGGTGTTTTTAACAATCCTTACATATATACATAAAATATATACTGTTAAAAGTATGTAGCAAACCAAATTGTATATGGTATATAATAGTTTTTCTTCTTATTTAGGTGACAAACAGCATGTTTGGTGCTTCAAGGAAGAAGTTTGTAGAGGGGGTTGATGGTGACTACCATGATGAAAACATGTACTACAGCCAATCATCAATGTTCCCACATCGGTCAGAAAAAGATGTAAGTTGAATAAGCTTATTTTTTCCCCTTTCAATAGTGCGATAGTTTCAAGTATGTGAAATATATGTGAGGAAGGGTTTCGTTTAGTTTTAAGCTGTGAATGATGGTGTTTTCAGTGGCAAGTGCTTTAATTTTAGTGAGTTTATACATGTAAACTTCAGCCATATGCTTGCCAGAGTTTTATTTTTTCATCTTTAAGAATTGTATTTGTAACTTAAATTGGGTTATTGATTATATCTTGTGTTTACATGTTGTGTCTACAGTCTTTTTGTTGTGGTTTTACATTTTATATCTTCAACCATTTTTCATTTCTGAAAACGCCTTGTGCAGCTTGTTTGTCTGCTCAAGTATTCTACTTCCCATTTGTAATGACACAAAGTTACAAAACCAACCATTCTTAAACATTTTTTTCCCTTGATAATGCATTATTGTATGTTAGACCTGTACTGGCATTACTGAAGCTCTGCTTATTATTGAAATAAATAAATTAGCCAGTAAAGTATTTCACTTCTATATGGAGTGGCATGTAGAAATATATGGAAGACTGAGAGCATGACTTGAGGTTCATGTCACCTGAAGGTCAGTAATGCCATCTCGTGACAGGCTTGCCTTTAATATGTGTAAGCAACATATATGCTAGATTTTCTTTGTAATTTAAAAAAAAAAAACCCACAACCCTTCAGACTTTCAGATAGGTGTCACTGCTTCAAGTCTGCCTCCACGGCTGTCCAGAAATATAGTTGTTTAATAGCAGATGTGAACATAGTCTTGATAGACCTTGACCTATGTAAACATAAACATTTCCTATAGACTCTCAGTTAATTGAATTTTAATCCAGATTTTCAAAGATAGAAAGGGAATAGGTTTAGAGTAGAAGGCTTTTTAAAACAAAACAAAATGCTTAAATGCAGCTTTCCAATTCGGTTTCATAAATTATTTTGATGAGAAATTTCAGGTGAGCCAGCAAAGGTTAAAATGTACTACAGTGTAAAGAAAATTAAATAGGCTGCTCTTTTCTGTTTATGTCCATTACATATGTGCGTGTACCACAGATGCACACAGGCACAATGGAATATTTATAATGTTGAACATACTTTTTTCTGTGAGCACTGAGAGCTGCATCTAGCACTCTCAAAAACAGTAGACACAATTTCTCCAAAGTGATTCTTAAATATTAAATTGCTACTTTTTAGATTTGATGCACTGAGGGAGAGTAATCATTATGGTGTAGTAAGAAAGGTAAAGTGAGATGAACGCTATGCTGTACAGTGTACACACAGTGAAAGCTGATGCTTGGCACGTTGTTGACACAGTGGATGAGTGTTTTAGTTGCCTACTCTTTCTGTAGGCAATGTTGCAGAAGTGGATCTTAGAATGGGACTTCACGAGAAGGAAGGTGGGTGTTCCAGACACCAGGAATGACAAATGAGAAATCGTGAAAGCTTGTGGGAGAAGTGGCCAAAATGGGGCATAGAAGCTGCTGTAGTTGGCAGAAGAGCAATACCGTTCCGACAGGAAATGGAAGAGTGATTTTTGCAAAAGCTTTTTAAAGTTTTATTTCCAAATTTTTGTTAAGGGTTTTTCACGAGAAGGAAGGTGGGTGTTCCAGACACCAGGAATGACAAATGAGAAATCGTGAAAGCTTGTGGGAGAAGTGGCCAAAATGGGGCATAGAAGCTGCTGTAGTTGGCAGAAGAGCAATACCGTTCCGACAGGAAATGGAAGAGTGATTTTTGCAAAAGCTTTTTAAAGTTTTATTTCCAAATTCTCGTTAAGGGTTTTTTTTTCTTCCCCCCCCTCTGTAGCTTCACTATTGATCATTACAACTTTCTGAGTTTATGTTTATGAAATCTTAAACCATTATATGCTATTGTAATATTTTTTTAAAGTTGATCAAAATAAATATGTGGTGGTGATATTGACATTGTCTGTACACCTTTGATCACTCATGTATAGCTAAATGTATATTCTGTGTTACATGTTCCTTTTGATATCTCATTTGGCTCACGGTAGATGAGAAACGTTGCAAAGGTGGCTGTATTCTTTTAGTTTCTGACCAATTTTGCAGCTTTGAAACCTTTTCTAATTTAAAATAACCATGTTTTCAAATAGTCTTTCAACTGGAATTCTACTAAAGATGATGTTCTGTATATGAGAACACAATAAATATATTGACTGTGTATTTATTTGGATAACAGTATTGACAGACAAAAATAAATGCGCTCAGAATCTTCTCTGAGTAAGCTAATAAAGACTAATGTTCAAAACCTGGATCCAGTTTTATGAACGCTTGTGGGGAAAACCTTCCAGCATTCTAGACCTTGAAACACTTTGAATCTTTCTGTCTTCACGTTTATATTGAAATGCAGTAGGTAAATGTGGGGAAAAAATAAAGGTAGAGAAAACTTTGGGAAAAGGAGAAAATCACTTTTATATTCAGAAAATCCAACTGGTAATAAAAAGACTGAAACGTAGCATACGCAATCTCTTTTTAAGCCTACTGAAAAATGGCAGTCTTTATGCCTTTTTTTACAGTAGAATTGTCTAAACAAGGTGTGGTTTTACTGCAATTTAAATTATTGCTCTCTTTTTCATTTTCAGTTTCTTATGTGTCTTTACTGAGAGCAGGTAAAATTAACGTATTGCAGGTTTTGGCTACAAGCCTGTAGAAAATAAGTTAAACGTTCATTTTTTTTTTTCTCCAATGTATCACATATACACATGAATCCTAAGTCCTTCATTTATGCTTTATCCTCTAGGGTTCTTCAACTTTTTAAACGTTAATTTTTTTTTTTTTCTCCAATGTATCACACATACACGTGAATCCCGAGTCCTTCATTTATGCTTCATTTATCCTCTAGGGTTCTTCAACTTGAAATAGAGTGGTTCTGAGGGAAGCCCTTTGTGAATGGCCTCAAATTTAAACTGCTCTTTGGGAAGGGCTAAAGCTTGTTTAGCATTTACTGGACATGACGAGGTGTTTTTCTGTTTTTCGCTTTGTTGAAGTCTTACTGATTCTAGCCTTAAAAGTTGCTACTTGCCAAGGAATTGCTACTGCGTATGTGTACTCCAAGCAGAAGAACATACAGAATGGTGGAAGCTTCCTAAAATTTAGAGTAGAGTAAGGACTATTACTGCAAGCATATTATTTTGTGTAAACTTCAGAACCTGTTTTTCACTTTACTTTCACAGTAGGGTTTCTGTCCTTGTGAAGAGGCATTGTCTTCAGGTGGGATATAATGATGACTTGTGCAGAGTTTGACTGGGTTGGGAGCTGTTCAGCTTTCTACCTTGTTTTAACACCGAAGGTGGAGGTTTTAATTTTTTTAAATTATATTAGGAAATAATTCTTCACTCATTAAGTGAAAGAAGAGTTTAGAACCTATCTGAAAAAGATGTGACAAAAATATTTTATGCCTTTTAATAAACAATTTTCATAGCACTTACTGATGTTGCATTCTTGTGACTTGTTGCTTTGGCTAATTTGAATTTTAAAAGAATTTCCTGTACACAAAGGTAAAGTGAACTAAGGCTTCTCAAGTCCTATCTTAAATTTTGAGGACTTTTTACAAGTGGGAAGAAGTAGCAGCAAATAGTTTAGAACATGTTATTTTTATTTCAGAGCCTTAGTGTAGCTAAAAACTAAAAGCCTTCTTTTGACTTACCTGCTTTTTCATTAAGGAATACAGTTCTAGGCAGTCAGGGTTGATATGGTAATTGAAATGGAAAAGTTGCATGTTACTCGTGCACAAGTGCTTCCAAAATCATACGAATGCTGTTTGGGTCTGTTTTACGCACAAAATTATGGTTCCTTAGATGAAATTAGATCTTACTCAAGCCATCTAATGCTTCCTTTTTACTAAATGAGTGGCTTTGCCTTGAGTCATCCCAAACCTTGCTGTGCTAAGTAGGAAAGTGGAACAGGCTATATATCCATGAAAGCTCTGTCTGTGAATTCTGGGCACTTAGAGTCAGTGCGTGATAACCAGGTCAATAATACTTTGGCAAAGAAATTAGATATTTTATAGAACTTGCAGAAATTAGAACAGTTTAAGAAAATAGTTTAAGATTTGACTTGAAACAGATGTGGTCCTGTAACTTAAACTGACAACAAGATGCACAATGTGCCCACAAAATAATTGCAGAGCTTATTTGTGGCAAATTTCGGCAACTTAATTGAGCTGTCTATGCACTCAGCAAAATCATTTTGAGAACAGGGGTACATGTATTTTTATTTGGATAGAGTGACAATGGTAGAAATTGGTGACTCAAAACCTTCATATACTTTTGAATCTACTGTCTTCAAATGAGCAAAAAAAATTATGATGTGCTTTGGGAAAAGACGAGACCTGTTCAGTCTGAACTTCTTTGATTTCTCATGTATAAGAATGTAAGAAGTGCTCTACAAGGTTTGACCGGTCTAGCCCAATCCACTGAAGATACCTATGTGGGAATATAAGATCAGGGCATCTTCTGTTGTTCTGAACTGCAGTTATAAATCTGACAGTAGACAGACATGGCTTTTAATGAGGATCAGCCCAAATTATGAGGAAAGTTAGGATAATTTTTTTTCAATGAATGCTTTTACCATTTCTTGGCCCAGTGCTTTGCTGTTCATTTTCTCTCCCAGCTGCTCAACAGATGAAAAAATGCTCACAGTAACATAGTAATAATTCTCTGGTTTGCACTTCTGATGGGTTAGTTTGCTGAGCTTATTCTCCTCTCTGAAAAATCTTAATGTTTTAACTAATTCTGGACTTTCTCAGTTGAGACCTGATGTTCTTTTGCAACTCAGTTCTTTTCAAAACGTGGGTTCTTGTGAAGTCAAATATATTTTTAACAACTGGGGCAAGTAAGATCTAGCCTGCAGATGAGATTTGGCTCATTACAACTATTAACCTAGCTTCTTGGCACTACCTTTCCTGAAGTAGGAGGTCCTCAGATTTGGATATTGAGCACAGTGAAATGGGTTATTGTTTCTGGGAGCCTGCTTTCCAGAGGTTTCTTCCATCCTGATGTAGTAGAAGCATGTCTGTGATGGATCGAATTCAGGTGTTCTTCTGTCATGAGACAGTTGCATGAAGGCAGACATCAGTGGGTTTGTCTTGTAATGCGCACGATGGTGGTGATACAACGAGAAGGGGTGGTCAGAAGCTGTTATCAAAGCCTTTTCCTGCAAACTTCCATTAAAGTAATTTGTAGAACCTTTACCTAACTCTTGCTGTATTTTGAAATACATGGCCTTACAAAGGTGTGGTACTTCTACAAGAGAGAGAATCCTGAAACAAGACTTAGCTTACCATGGAGATAGAGATCCAGAACGTTGCTGAGTTTGGGAAACTGAATGTGGGAGGGGTTTAATCGGTCTTCTGGAGACAGCTTTGGCTTTAGGGCTGCTGAACACCACATCATTCCAGCTGCATTGTTAACTTTCTAATGCTATTTTTTTAGGACTCTGAGGAAACCTATCTTGTTTCCCAAGGCATCTTGCTTGCCATTTGCCTTAGTCATTGCACGAGAGTTTGTTAGCTTAGTCATAATATAACTTCAGATGCTGCACATGGAGTTGTTTTTAAGTATTTAAGAATTCCCATGGAATCCTCTTGTATCAGAAGCAGTCACAGCATTCTTGCTAATGCTGGCTTCTTGAATAGAGCTACTTAACATTAATGTAACTTTTCATAGTCTGAATAGTTTTGATCCATTTGTGGAGGAAAAAAAAGTAATGCTTCTTTTTGGGAGAAAATAGATTTCTGTCTTTATGGAGAATGAATATTTTCATATGCATTACTTTGCATGGAAACATTCTTGTAGATTTGGCTGAATAGTGGGTTGGTTTGCTCTGCTTGCTTTGTGAAACACTTAGCTTAAGCTTTTTTTTCTTTGAAGTGAGAGTTGCAAAGCAACAAAGTTGCTTTTTACCTTCCCAGAGAGTGATTAATAATGCTTTGCATCTTTTAGTGTGCATGTAAAGTTTGGAAAAAAAAAAATAAATAAAACCAAACTTTAAATGAATGAAAATTGCAATGCCATTAATTGAAAACAGTTGGAAGGACTTGCAGGGGATGAGACTAGAAAGAAATTGAGGGAGGTTTTGTGCTTTAATGCAGTATACCCTTTCAGAGCTTATTGTCATTCTACTTACAGCTTGCATTTTCATAATAAAGTTATACGGTATGAAGAAAACCCCAAAAGTTTAGAATGCAAAATGCACCCTTTTACTCTGTCACCTACAAGTTAGTACTTGGATAGGCATATCAAATAAAACAATACATGATAAACTAATTTTACTTAGAGAGGAAAATGGGTTTCTTACTCTGTCACACAGTTTGCAAGAAGTATATATCTAAATCAGTCAAAGTTATTTCACGTCACTTACTTTACAATTTGAAATTATGTCACAAGGAAATTAATTTCACTGTTGGTGACTGAAGTATGTACTTCTTGCTACAGTTGAGTTTGTATTTAGATTTTTTTTTTACAGAAGGGCTAAATGACTGTGTTAGGTATTGTTTCTGTACTTTATCTAAAAGCTATGTTTTACTGCATCACCACTTAAATCAACAATGTATAATAGCTTTTGTATGTCAGCTTTAGCATTTGAAGTGGTTCCTCGGGCCAGATTAATTCCATGCATAAAATCCTCTGCCTTTTCTAGAAGGGGGAGGTTATGGTTTCTTACACAATAATTCAGTTCACTAAACATATTGTATTGTAATATTGGTGGTTTACATGCTCAGTGTGTGGGTGGCTTTTTTTAGATTTTCATATGCAACTGGTTATTTAATTAAAATTAAATATTTGCTTTGTTGTCGTAGTTCTTAATTGCTTATGGCATTTTTGGTAGCAGCTTTCAATGAGTTTTCAGTCATCTTTTGGCTCATTAATACACTGTACCATCAAACTGAATGTCTTTACACAGGGAGAATTTGTTTTTACAGTTTTACTTTAATAGCCATGTTAACCTCATGTTAATAATGTCATTGTCATTCAAAGGTAACATCTTGCCTTTAAGATCTTGAGATACTGCTGCCAACAACAAAAAATTTCCAGATAAATGTAATGCAAAAGGTGATGCTTGCAGTGCAGTCCTACCTCTGTGTGCTTCCCAAGTGCCACTGGAGGCAGGAGACCACAGCCGTAAATGGTGAAATCTGAAAGATTGAATAAAATTTAGTATGTTTTTCAGTATTGTATTTGGTTTTGTATTTCACAAATAACATATCAGTAGCAATTTTCACTTGCAAATAATACCCAGCAAATACTAGGCTTTCAAAATTTCTTCATTGGTCGCTGATTTTGAGATTTGGAAATATTTTCTTGTAACGTGAATTTTGTGAACACTGTATTAAAAAAATGCTTTGTAATCTATAGGAGGACTAATAGTAATACTAAATATTAAACTGGCAGAGTATAGAAAAATCGATAGGGTGTTTTTTTTTTAATCTCTTATTTGTTGGCTTGACTTACTATTATTTTTTTACATCAGTATAACACTTTCTCCTTTTGAGGCTGTGGGTCAGCTGTTTTATTATGAAATTAGTGCAGCACAGATGGCAGATACCAGAAATAAAGTAGTGCAAATACGAAATGATGCTGATGTTTGCACTTGTGAGAAAACCATCATTTGTCAGGCCAGGTATTACTCACAGACTTACTTGCTTATTCTAATATGTTTTGCTTTTAGTTGACTTTCTAGCAGTGGATTGATGTATTTTAACTTCAGCTTGCTTTGTGTTTAAGAAAGCAGCTTTAGGCTATAACTGCATAATGTAGCAGTCTTCGCAGAAGTGTTGCTTTACGGAGTTTTCTTGGTGCCGCCTTGCCGAGGTGTGCTACCGCGGCAGTTATGGTGACAGGCAGCTGTCCCTGCAGTAAGTTGGGGGTTTGCTTGGAAGAGGCAGGATGCTGCAGCGCCGGGGGGGAGGCAGGAACCCTGTCAGCCAGCTCTGCTGCTGGGCCTCCTCCCGCCACCTCCCTCTGCTTTCAGGGAGGCTGCAGCCTGTGTTCGCGGGTCTCCCAAGAGGGTTGTAAAATGCAGCAGGTTTTTTACAGTTCTGGCAAATTTAAGCAATTGCTGCAGCTGTTTTTTCGACATTGTCGACAGTCTTAAATGAACTTACTGCAGTACACCCATCAAGAGTTAACGAAAGCAGCTACAGTAAAATCTCGTTCATCACTAGGGGTAGGAAATTGCCCGATAGCATGTTACAGCTTACTGATTTTTGGTGTGGACCAGTCCAGAAAAATTGGACCATCTGCTTGCATCATCAGTTGGTTTGAATTTAAGAGCAGAGTCTTCCATGATCGGAACTGCACTGTGACTATTTGAGACTTGTGAGTAAAATGATGGTCACATTGTAGTTGGCTATCAACTCAGTCCTTCAGCCTGCCAGTACTGAGTGTCGGTCCTTCCATACGCTAGCAGAATGAAGTGTACCCTTCATGTTACACAAGGTCTTGTTTGCTCAGTTGCCTCCTTGCCCTGTGGGAGATGCAAGTCTTAGGCCTCCTCTGTCTCATAACATGTACAGGGAAAGCCAACTGAAACAATCTGTGTAGTTCAGTCAGACAAGGTTGGAATAGAAGCAGAAATCCCATGCTATCTCACAACTGGGTTTTGTAGCTGTTAACCACTGGCAAATTGATTTAAACCTAAATGTCAAAGTTTGAAGATTGGGTTTCTTGTATGTGTACAGCAAAAGCTATAGGTGTCAGAAGCTTGGTCAATTTCCTTGACTCGATCAAAGATTATTAGTCACTTGCTTTAAAAAGTTGGTATTGTATACATACTGCTAGAATATGCTGTTCATTGACGTGATCTCAGAAATTTGGTACATTTTGGTTTTCAAAGGTTGTTACAGGTATAATTCTGAGCTTTATTTCCCTAAAATATTGACATAATTGGGTAAAGCTTAAAAGATCTTTGAACTGGAAGAGGCTTTAGTGACCTTAAGGGTTAGACTGATTTAGTTTTTATTAAGATTATCATCACCTTTGGCTGTTGTAGACTAAAAGAAATTCAAGAGTGACTTCCAGCCACCATTGCAAGTACACTCTTGGAGAGTTGTTATATTTTGTGTCATGTGGCTAGTAGTCCAGTCAGATAAAATAATGATAGCAGAATACCAGAAGGAATGTTCTTAAAATTACTAATAGCATTCATCTTGAATCTTCATTATCTTTGGTAGACCAAGTTTGAGTAGACTATAATAGCGACTCAGAGGTTATGAATGCAAATAAAGGTCCTGGTAGCATAGGTTAAGGTTTTGGCTAATTTAGTTGTTTTGTTGTTGACTTAAATTATAAGGAAATAATAGAATAAGAAGACAAAATTTTAAACTGCTCCTTACTTAGCTATGACAGAAAAAAGGGTTTAATACTGGGGAGGGTTTTTTTTTTTTGGCATATTACGAAATAAACTAGAGAGAGAATAAGTGAGATACCCATACAGCATATTCCTTCTCCATGAGACTTGAGAAATGCTGCATTTAATCAGCCTGGAACAGATCCACAGAAATCTTTATTTCTTCTTCAGGCTTGTTATCTTTGATGTTGTAAGTATATTATGACTTTAAGACTAGTTGTTAGACTTACTGAATTTAATACTTGGCCTTTATTATGGTTTTCTATAAAGGTTTCTCTACAAGTCATTTTGCGATTAACTTTTCATGTAAAAGCAAATGGCACAATACATGTGACCCACTTTACAATGCTTCAAAGAAAACCCAATTTCTAATAAGCAGTGTTCATTAAATATTACTTGCCATTCCTTTTCTTTTAACTGAATTTAAAAAGTCAAGTAGTACTCAGTATAGAAGAGGTGGGATTCTTTTTCCTCCCTTTCAAGTAATCTAGCACCTCTTAGGTCTATGATTTTTTTTTTTTTTTTTAATCCAATTAACATTATAAATAAAAGGCTTTCATGCTGAGATTTGTATCATTTTCTGCTTATTACATCACATGCCATCACAGCAATTTTTGAATGCCCTGAGCAGCCATTCTTACAGGATCTTCTTTTTGGCTTAACTGTTTTGCTTACCTGTCCCAAAGCTAGTAGTACTTTTTGACTGCTGTTTCCATCTCAATGTCTGGTTGATTTGGGGTTTTTTGGGTTTTTTTTGCTTGTGTGCCCTTGTCATTGTCTTTGAAGGTGTCTCATAACTTTATCTCTCTGTTTTCCATGGAATTACAGTTTGCCACACCTTGCAACATGTTCTAGGATTTTCCAACTTGTCAAACTTGAATGGGTTTTTTTACCTCAATATTTTACTTTGTCTTTCCTTTCTTAAAACTATGGTATCAGCTTGTTTTATCAATGTTTAACAAACACCATTTTGTTAGTTTGGTTGGGGAGTGTGCTTTCGAAGTCTGTCTCCCCAGTGTCCCCACTTCTGCATGCTGTGGTTTGCGTTGCAGAGCAGTCTTGGTGTGAGTGAATTTGATTCCTTCTGGATCAAAATAGGCTGGAAGAGATGCTCCAGGAGTGCACCAAGCATGTTCCACTCACTAATGGGCAACCAGTCCATGGCATCAGGTGTTTTAGTCACGGCTAACTCTAGTTAGAAATGCATACAGTATGTATGTTAGGCCCTCAGGACTAACTTTTTTGTTTTACAAATGCAGTTCTCTCTGTCGACATTACTTGCTGATGTAGATGTGGCCTGTGAACTTTGCTATCTGAGTGCTGAGCTGAAGCCACTGGTAGTTATTTAAAATGTTCTTTTGTTCACAGCCAGCTCTTCACTTAAGAAAGGAGAACTTCGGTCCAGTTTGGCATATATTTTAGTTATATCTTTTTATGCAGGAAGTTTTTGTCTTAGTATTTCAAACCTCTTGTGTATGTAAGTGTGGTTGTTTATTGCTGTAATTACTTACTATCAAATATATGCACTTTGTTCAAAATATGTGTGAGTATATAGTATTTTGGGGTGATATTTCTGATACATTTTCTGATGGTCTACAGTAATTGCCTGCTGTAATTTCTCTTCTCATGCCTTCTGTATGAATTCAAAAAATCATAACTACTCTGTGATTTACAGACATGAATACTACTTTTGATATTTAGTGTCTACACTGCATGTCTTCTTTCTCATTTCTACCATCTAGATTTGGCCCCAGTATAGACAACTAGCAGACTCAGTTTATAAGGTTTGTTTGAGTTTTACATCTGTCTAGATTAAGTCAACAAAGCAATTTGCGATTTATCACAGTAAAAGTTATTTTGATTTGAATTCTTTACTCTCAAGTTGAAAAAGCTTGAAATCCCCTTATGTGTAAGAATCCAGACATTCCTTTCCTTGAAACCATACCAAAATTCAATCCGAGTCCAGATTACTGCACTAAACAAGCAGACATTTGCCCATGGGTTACCAAGTATGAGTAGCGTACTCTGTTGTGAGCTGGATAGATTAGGTCAACTAACACCTCTTCTTGCTCCAAGGAACAATCAGCTATACCTAATGTTGATGAACATCTAATCTGTTCTTTAAAAACATCCAGGAATGGATGTTCCACTGCTTAACTGTCCTTAAGATTGCAAAGGGCTTTTTTTCCCCAAATCTTTAGCCTAAATCTCCCGTTTCTCAAATTTATTAATACTTTCCATTTCTGCAGCAGCATGGAGAGTAGTTTATTCTTTTCCTCTTACAGCAATGACTGGAAGTCGGGTGTCATGTCCTTACCTTAGTTGCCTTCTTTTTGGAATATGCAAACCCAAATCTCAATCTTTCTTCGCAGAAAGGAAAAACTACTTTTAGGAAAAACAAAGCTGATAATGCCTATGCGCTTTTAGATTGGTAGCTGTCAGTCATTAAGCAATGAATTTTTTTAGATCTTGCTCTTCTCGAGAGTCTCTTCAGTTTGTCACATTTCTTGTGTGATGTCTGAAAGTTCACAAAGTTTTAATGGAAATATTTGGTTAATATGTGGTGTCTCTAAAGTGGGCATAATAGAACAGGAAAGATTACTTCTGACATTTGTACATCTTACCTATTCATATGGTGTCTACAAGCATGAAGCTAGCTCTTAGGGAGGTACATTATAATTTTAACATTGGAATCTTATCTGAAGTTCTTATCTGTTTCTGTATACCTGCTGCTACCTAGCCACTCATTTCCCACCTTTTGCTATTGTAACTGATAGTATGAAACTTTGCGCTCGCTGTTATTACATTGAACAGGGATTGATCTGCTTGTATGATGCATGTTTTGCAGGGGAAAAAAAACCCTCTATCTGATTTAAATAACTGAGTATATCTTCTTCTGTAAAGATGGGTCTCTTAGCTACAAGGGTAGAAAAACTGAAAGCCTTTAGGTCTTCTTCCTCTATGCTATTTGTCGCAAATAAAAGAAAGTCTGTTTTTATACATATAAAGTAATCCATTTTTATTGACATGTAATATACTGTTACAGTTGTTACTGTGCAGATATTTTGGGGAGTTTCTAAAACTTTTCATGACTTAAAAGGAGTTTTCAGTTGCTGTCTTGGCTTTCTTGGCAAAACAATATACTGTTGTAAACTTTCAGAGCAAGATAGTGCAATATCTTTGTGTTTTTAATAACCTTTTATTCTTACATTTTAGATGCTGGCATCACCATCAACATCAGGTCAGCTGTCTCAGTTTGGGGCAAGTTTATACGGGCAACAAAGTAAGAATTCTTTTTATTGATGATATACTTATTTTATGCTAAACATGTTCTATTTTCATGCTCTTCGGATAGAGAACATGCATATGGCTTGTTTTCTGGTGTTTTTGACGTTTCATGGTGCACCCTTGTGACCAGGAAAACCATTCAGCCATCTGAACTGCTCCCAAGGGCAAGGAAGGCATTGTGAAGGCTGTGTGCCTGCTGCTACCTAGCCACTCATTTCCCACCTTTTGCTATTGTAACTGATAGTATGAAACTTTGCGCTCGCTGTTATTACATTGAACAGGGATTGATCTGCTTGTATGATGCATGTTTTGCAGGGGAAAAAAAACCCTCTATCTGATTTAAATAACTGAGTATATCTTCTTCTGTAAAGATGGGTCTCTTAGCTACAAGGGTAGAAAAACTGAAAGCCTTTAGGTCTTCTTCCTCTATGCTATTTGTCGCAAATAAAAGAAAGTCTGTTTTTATACATATAAAGTAATCCATTTTTATTGACATGTAATATACTGTTACAGTTGTTACTGTGCAGATATTTTGGGGAGTTTCTAAAACTTTTCATGACTTAAAAGGAGTTTTCAGTTGCTGTCTTGGCTTTCTTGGCAAAACAATATACTGTTGTAAACTTTCAGAGCAAGATAGTGCAATATCTTTGTGTTTTTAATAACCTTTTATTCTTACATTTTAGATGCTGGCATCACCATCAACATCAGGTCAGCTGTCTCAGTTTGGGGCAAGTTTATACGGGCAACAAAGTAAGAATTCTTTTTATTGATGATATACTTATTTTATGCTAAACATGTTCTATTTTCATGCTCTTCGGATAGAGAACATGCATATGGCTTTGTTTTCTGGTGATTGTAAAAAAAAAAAGTGTCTCTCCTTATTTGCGTAATTTTTTTTAAGATACACTTTTGCTTTGCTTACTATGCATTTTTGCAGTATTTAGTATGCAAAGTGTCATACATTGACACTGTATAGCTGTTAAATATCCAAATATAATCATCCTATAAAGAACATCTATGACTTAACTGTGACCCTCTGAAGGAAAAACTAAGTAAAGTGAGCTGGGCCAAAATGAGCCTAGTTCAGAAAAATGTGTAAGGAATAGAAGGAAATTATACCTTAAATTATAACTGATATTTCATGCTCTACAGGAGCAAATTCAATCTTGTGTACATGCTTGGCAACTCGCATTTGGCAAAGAACTATGCCAGTAAGATTATTGCCTTCTGCACCACTGTTTTTCTTTCCCGTACCCTGAAGGTTGTTTTCTGTATCTGCCAGTCTTGTGTATACTGTTGCAATAGAAGACCTGTAAAGCAGCAGTCACAGTGTGTAACGCTAGCTGCCTAACTTAAGGGCCAGCGTTGAGAACTGAACCTCCTTGTAGTTGAGACGTGCATCCAGAAAGTGACTCAGAATATCTGAGCTGGATACAGTTACACAAGTAAAACGGGTTTGTGAACATCTCTGTCTTATCGCTGTACACTTTTGAATGTTTGCAACTTTCTTGCCAAGTGCATCTGATTTGGATTCTAAGAAAAAGTGTCTTCGGAGTACTTTAGAGAGTGTGGACTTTTTTATCTGGACAAACTAAAAGCTTTGTCTGCTAGATGCATGGCCTTCACGACTTCTTTCGGCTTTCTTCAAATAGTTTAAAAAATATAGTGATTTTTTTTACTATCTCAGTGGCTGTTGATGAGTGATCAATGTCAAACTGATATTTGATTATGCTACTGAGATTTATATGAGCAATCTGGCCAGTCTGAGAGTCATGTTTGGCTCTTGGCTTTTTGGGTCATGAATCTGGCACTATTGAACCTTTCAGACTTAACTGTATAAAGATACTGAAGTAGATTATTCATTCTGTTTATCACAGTTATTTGTTGTTTATTTTTAAGGTTAACTGTTTTCATCAACTTTGTTGTTCATTCAGTTGGTTGTGGTGCCTAGGACATAATCTCTCTAACATGGAGACATGCATGGCTAAAAACTAGAAAGTAAATATTATCGAGGTTCAGTTTCTACCAAATACTGAGAAAAAGGGGCAAGAAACTTCTCTGTTCAAGTCAGTGCTTATGATTAAAATACTTTTAGGAAAAACAAAGCTGATAATGCCTATGCGCTTTTAGATTGGTAGCTGTCAGTCATTAAGCAAGATGTCATGTTATGGAGTTAATGTAACTTAAACTTAACTATTAGGCAGGAAATGGGCCACTTCATTGATAGGTCTCCAATATAGCCCATGCAGATCTCTTGTCTCAGTTAAAAAAGTGGAACAGGGAAGCATAAGAAAAAAAGGTTTTTTTTTCTTATGGGGAATATTTCAACTGCCCCTACTTGCCAGCCGCAGGAATATGGTTCTACTTCACTGTAACAGCCCTACTTGTTAAAAATTCTAGTTTAAAGAAAGCCAACAACAAGAAATAACCATCAGTGTAAAACTGGCTTTGCTGAAACAAATACTTGCACAAAATTAACCTGAATATTGTAATCATGTTTTTCAGTGTACTGTATCTAGTTTGGAAGTGTATGTATTTATTTCTTTACCATTTTATTTTTAAAATTCCATGTAATTGTTAATCAGCGTGAAATATTATTTATAATATATATTTATGCTCATTGAAATTATTCTGATGCAGCAAATTGCCAAAATATTTACAGTGAACACCTTGATATAATCAGCATTTAATGAAGTCTTAGGAGGCTTGTTATAGCAAGTCAACACTACCTCTTTGAATGTATAGAGATAAATTTGAGTGTTAGCAAAACTTTGTTATTGCAAACTTCCTGGATTGCAGATTGTAGGGTAGGACATGGACAGACAGCAGTTCTTAGTGTGAGAGCTAAATGGGAGGTTTCTTCAGACCTTGTCCATGATAATAACCTGAGCATATGCAATGTCCATTCTTCGCATTCTTAGTGTTTAATCACGTTAGACCCTGGCATATTCAGGTCTTCTGCAGGGGTGATCTACCATGGGAGAGTGCTGATTCATTATAATTTTTCTTTTGTTTGGTCTGCAAGATAAGGTTTTGAGTTCTGTGAGTCTACCTCAGCAGCCTTATGCCAAAGCAATAGGGACCGTTACTTACAGCTATCACATTTTATATGCTAAGTTTGTTTCTATTGATACATTGCACTAAATGACGTTTTCTTGTCTTTGAACATCATTCTGAAACTTCATAAACACAGAAAAGCGATGTGAGAATGATGATAAACTTCTTCATAAAGTTTTTGGACATTTTGAGACAGGGCAGCAACTGGTTATCTTTTGCTGTTCTGAGTTAAAGTAATTTCTTTTTTTACCTCACTGAAGTGCTTACTTTATTCTGTCACACACAATTGTTTGTGCAGAAAATACTTTTGATCACAATGTTAAAAATCCTCTGTATATTTTTAAATGCTAATAGAGGGCGGTTAAAATTCTGCTTGCTTGCTTTTCTCAAAAGATTGAACTTGACTTGATCACGGACACTGAAGCTCTGTTATCAAAAAGAAGCAACTTAAACTTTACAGAGAACTGGCCTAAAATGTTGGTTTTGTTGTCCTAAAAGCAATGTTATTGTTAACTAAATATTCATGACTTTCTTTTTTTGTTAAAGGTTTGCTTAATTTTTAACAAAACAAATCAGTGTTCTAAATACTGGCCAAATATATACCAGTTTATTCAGAAGTAATTAACGTGTGCAGTTACTAATTTTCTCAAAATGCTGCCTTTTTTGAGATAATTTGTAGATTTTCATGTCCTCATCAAAAAACTCAAAACTGAACCCTTTCTCTACAGTATACATCTCAAAGGAAACCAAATTTTGTTAGTGACTCAAATACAGAAATTCCTTGAAGAGCCTTTCTAAAGTTTAACAGAAATGGGGCTAAATTTGAGATAAATTGGTTTCTACTATGCAAACAAGGACTTAGTTTTTACACTGCACTTTCCTTCAGTCTTTACACTTTTTTGTAGGTTGTCAGCATAAATTGTTTCCATCTACACCTGATGGAGAAGACTTTGTTCCTGATTGCTCTATATCTCCACCCCTCTGAATTTTTTTTCAATAGGTGCACTAGGCCTTCCAATGAGGGGAATGAGCAACAATACCCCTCAGTTAAATCGCAGCTTATCACAAGGCACTCAGTTACCGAGCCACGTAACGCCAACAACAGGGGTACCAACAATGTCACTTCACACGCCTCCATCTCCGAGCAGGTATTTATTGATAGCCAATATTTCTGCGATTGTGTCTTTCTGCAGAGCTCTTGTTAAATGTTCTGCATATTTTGCCTCAAGTACTTTACAGTCTGATTAATTAAAAAAGAAGAAAAGTAGTTTCTGTTGACCACTGCCTGTGTTAGGGAAATAATACTGTAAAATAGTAAGGACTTACTGTAAGACAGTATTTGATTTTTGTATGTAAAGGACAAATTGCTGGCAAATTCTGCTTCAGAATGTAAGAGGCTGTTTTTCGATTGTTCTGGTAAATGTACGGTTAAAATTTTTGTATGGATGTCATATACCTTGTAAGAATATTAAGGTAGTAGGTCTGAAGTGCTCATTAAAAAAAAGAGCTGTAACACCTTTTCAAATGCATAATACTTAAGTATTTCTCCAAACGTGACCAAGGACTTGATTAGTATGTAATGGTTCATCTGGTATTTCTGAAGAAATCAAAACCTACATTAATTATAGAGAGTAATCCAAACATGATGTATTGACGCTAAGCACAAATTAAGTTGCAACAGCTCAGAGTCCATCCTACGTTAGTAATCGAAATGAGTAACCAAATACTATAGTACAGATTCATCTCTGTGGATGGTTTTTCTCTTTCAGGGGGATATTGCCTATGAATCCTAGGAATATGATGAACCACTCCCAGGTTGGTCAGGGCATTGGAATTCCCAGCAGGACAAACAGCATGAGCAGTTCAGGGTTAGGCAGCCCCAACAGAAGCTCTCCAAGCATAATATGTATGCCAAAGCAGCAACCCTCTCGACAACCTTTTACTGTGAACAGGTAAGGCTGTTTAGTTGGACCATCCCCGTACAGCCATGGACATGCTTAAATGCTGCTCTAGAAGTCTAATTTTTATCCATTAGAATAAAGCTGGAAAGCTGCTTTGTGTGTTCTCATCTCCTGGCAATAAACTTTGAAGCTGCTTTTAACTTTCACGCAAGCTTTTTGAGGCCTTTAAGCTAAATTCTGTTTCTGACTATTGAATTTCTACTGCTGCTTCTTTAAAATGTGACGTTTCTCATGTGTTCCCAAGTTTGTTTTTGAAACATCTTGATTTTGGGGTATATGCATCCATTTTAAGACTGTTCTTCTATGAGTTTGGGAAGAAGTAAGGCAAGATTTAAAAGCACAATAGTTATTCTGGAAGAACAGTTAACTGATTCAGACACAGTAGGGACCTAGTATTTTACTTCTTTAAATTCTGGAATAATATAGAGAACAGTGGTTTGACATTCATTTAAGGATTTGGTGCTCGTTTGGATGCCAAAAGCTTCTCAATCATTTCTGCTCTTTTTCTAACTCTGGGCAAGATTCTAACATAATGAATCATTAGGCTTTAACTGTGTTTTGGTTCTATGTTTATGCTTAGTTCATACTGATAAACTTGTAGTAAAAAGCGTGTTGATTCTAATTATTTAATGTGTGTAGTCAGAGCTTTGAACAGCTGACTACTTTCCAGGCTTCATTCTACAACCTCACTATCTCTGTGCTCCCGGTTTCATCCTTTTTCTCCCTTCGGGCCCTTCCTTAGGGGACTGACTCTTACACGGAGCACAAACAAGCTCATGGCAGTCAGGTGCCACCTCTGACCCAATCTAGTATTTTACAAAATGGATAAAGGAAGGTGAAAACTAACGTCACGGTTATCTGAAACTTGGTCAGGCTTTTAGTTCTGTAGTTTCACACTGATAGAGGCATAAAAATGCTTTTCTCAATCACAGCAATAGAGATTTGATAGTAGTGGTTTATGTTCTTGGAGTGTGAGAAGATACTGTACCTGGCCTCTGATTACACAGAATTTGCCTTTTCTTTCCTGGCATGTATAGCGGCAAGTAAAGGAGATGATAATTTAAAAAGATAATTTTTGAAACTTGAGCATCACAAAAGGTGAAATAGTAATATACTTAAAAACTCTACATGCAGAGGACAATGATTTTGGAGACTGATATATGTGTAAAAGTGCTTGTTTAAGTATCATTCAGCTGTAGGGTAGATAATGAAATCCCTGTCTGTAGGAGCATTTGAATTAAAATCCTCATCTTTCACTGTTTGCATTGTATATCTCATTTTCAAGAAGCTACAATTTTTACAAGTTGAGAAGGAAATATCACTGGAACAATGACAAGTTCCTATTATTAGCCTACAGAAGTATAATAGTAGTACATATCCAATTGTTAATTGATATATTTCACAAAATTTTGAAATTATACTTGGAAAACAAAATTTTGGTGTTTCCTTGACAGGTGCGTGAATTATGTCACTTCCAAGAAGTGTTTTCTGAATGGTTGCCTTAGCTGGAGCAATGAAAGTTTTTAGGTTTTTGAACATAAAAAATTCTTCACTTTCCCTTTCTTAGTTACATTGGTAAAAAAGGTTACAAATAATTGTACAGAGGTATGCATTTTGGGGCCTAGTCCCTTTCGTACCTCTGAAATTCTTAACATGGTTATTTCTAATTACTTTAAAAGCAAACAAAAAACCCCTTGCATGAGAAATACTGTCTGTCATCTGGCTAGATTATATGCCCTCAAGATCAAGTTGTCTCCTGTTGGTGCTTTCACCAGGTCTAGAATTCACAGATGATACCAGGAATGTGTTTCTTCAGATGCATGAGGTGTCAAAGATCTGGATGTCTTTCAAATACACCACCTTGGGGAAGCAAAGCGGGACAGGACCAGTCTTGGCTAACTGTTCCCTTTCTTGATGTCTCAATCCGAAATGAAGCATTTAGGGCTATTTCAAATTGGAATGAAAGGTTTCAGATTTGTAACTGTGGAAAAAGTCCGTGTAGGTAAAATTTCCACTAGGAAAACATTTGACATTTTTATTTACGGAAACTTCTAAAACATCAACTTCCATCCTGTTACAGGGGAAAAATGAATGTTGTGGGAAATGTGCGAAACCACAGGGCAGAAATTCAGAATTTCACTCAGCTGGGGCCTACCTTTGGGCTTCTCAACATCTCTAGCTCACACAGAATGAAGCAGATGATTTGCGAGGGTGTCTTTCCATCCACAGTAGTCCTATATGATACTTAGATGTCTTCAAACATTTTTGCCTGACTGTATGAAACTTTAATTTAGCTGGTGTCCTTGTGTGGCAGAGACCATCCCGATGCTCGTAATAGTGCCATATGTATGTGGTGATGATTGCACACCATAACTGTTCAGCTTATAACTGAGTCATGACAAACTTGATCACTTCCATGATCCAGCTTCCCACCTGCAAATGAATGGATTGCAGTCTGACTTTTCACTGTTGCATTTACTGCTGCCTCATTTTTCTATATGAAATTATTGAGCAACGATCATGTTTGTCATACCTTGTTGGTTGACAGATGTCTTAAGACACAGTGGCTATTAAAAAAGTAAGTTCTTTTGAAGTCATTCCAGTTGTCTTGATTGAGCAGTGCCTGCTGCTGCTCAGAGTTTTCAGAAGTATAAAGGAAAATAATTAAAAACTGAGTTTAGGCTAATGTGGGTTGCTTAAGCTTGAAATAATTTAAGTGTCTTAGGGGTTTTTTTCCCCCTTAATGCCTTCCACTGGAAATTAAAAAATATGTGTACCCTTTTGTCTGACTTCCTGGATTTTTTTTTCACAGTATGTCTGGATTTGGGATGAACAGAAATCAGGCATTTGGAATGAATAACTCCTTATCAAGTAACATTTTTAATGGAACAGGTGAGTTTACTCAAATTAATGGTGATCTTAAAGTACAGTAGGGAGATTTTTTGACTAAATAAGTCTAATTGAAAATACTTTGTTCTGTTGGAGTGCAACTTTGTTACAATTTTCAGTTGTTCCATCGAAATGCTGCTCCAAGAGCGGTGCTATGAAACTGTTACTACTTTGTAACAGTGGATTTTAATAGTTCTGAAGTCAAAGTGAAAGTATTCTGCAGAATACCTACTGTACATCACATGACTATAGATTATACCTCGTCGGTTAGAAATTCAAAACAGTTTATGGAATTATTCCAATTATGGAAAAGGGTATCGGAGAAGAAAAGATTTATCCATTTTCTATGAAAACATTATATAGGGTAAAAAGAGTGGGAAAGCATTTTCTGAAATCCCAAACTCCTTTTGAAGAGCTGGTTTATAATGTGATCCTTTCAATCGGTTGTTTCAGTTGTGATTTTTCTCTGGGAATTACTTCTTCACCTGAATTTAATGAACTAGAGAGGGGAAAATATCCTTGTGCATAAATGCCTTAGGTTTGTCCGTGCTGATGTTTCTGTAGGCGGCTGTGAAGCAACTTGAGGTGCTGGTGACATCACAGAGTGGAAGGGTTTGGGCATCCCCTAGGGCCTTGTGACATCTTTATAGAGCCGCCGCTCTGGCCTTGCCTGTGTAGTATTTTTGCAAATCAAAAACTGTTCCCATGTAACTTGCACTGCATTGGCTCTGCAGCTGCTTCAGCTGTATCTTACCTTATCTAAGGACAAAAGAGCTCCTTGATGCTGCTGCTAATATGGGTTATTATCTTCTCTCAAATTTCTTCTTGATAGCTCCTTAAATTTTAAACAGGCTACCAATCCTAGTAGTGTAATTTTGATAGTCTGCCTGTATTTTCTGTGCGCAGTCTTTAATTCAAAATTAGTAGACCTTGTTACTAAATACTGTTGACTAGCTATTGTTTAAAAACAAACCCCAAACATCTTGATGCTCTTTAAGCTAGTCTCATAACACAGAGGCTGTACTTATTTGTAATAATTATAGTAGGAGTAAAAAGATCAACTTGAAGAAAGAAAATATATCCTACATTTATCTTGAACATAATGAAGTCTTTGAATAAAAAAACGTAAGGGAATTTAAAATACCTGTTTTTATTGTAGATGGAAGTGAAAATGTGACAGGACTGGACCTCTCAGATTTTCCAGCACTAGCAGACAGAAACAGAAGGGAAGGAAGTGGCAATCCAACTCCATTAATAAACCCTTTAGCTGGAAGGGCACCCTATGGTAAGACTATACTTTTGAAAGCTCTTTGAATGAAATTGGTATTTGCTTGATTCACCTTTTGCAGTTCATAAGACAATAGGTAGTCTTTTCAAAAATGCCCGTCACTCGAGCTCCTAAGTCATTTTTTAAAATAAATAATCAATATCTCTCTGATTGGAGATTCCCCTCAGGCTTTTGTAAGTATTAGAGCTCATCTGCTTTAGTTTCACCATCAATAGAGGTTGTTGGGGTTTTCAGTCTGTATAGTACTATTACTCCGAAGCTGCTCACTCTAGACATTTCTTAGGCAGTAGGTTGTTTTCTGATTGCATGTATACAAGAACTGCCGAGGTCTGAGTAGTAAATTTTAGAAATAATATTTGATTACTAGAGATGCTATTGTGTAAAAAGTCAGCAGCTGTAAACATACTGTATATTTTCTCTCTTTATTGGTAGTACTTGCTGTAGTACTGTTCACTGTCACTCTTATGATGAACATCAGATTTCAAAAAATAACCTGTAAGCATCAACTGTTATCAGTCAGATTCCAAGTCTGTGTCTTATATAATTCTTGCTGAACAGCTTTAAAAATAAAAAAAGGAAAAACTTTAAGGTGGATACAAATCTTATTATTTGGGTCTGGAAAAAATTCAGGTAAGCTTAGCGTGAGGCACAATACTTTTTTTTTTTTGTGTTACTGCTTTAGTAGATTTTGTCATGCATGTTGCATCAGCTACTCTGAAAAGTTGCTTTTATAACCTAAAGTTATTTTTGTGACACTTGTCAAATTTCCAACCAAAAATAACCCAGTGTTTTCTAACTATAAACAGCTAGTGTTTTTCAGAGATATCTCCAACTTTAATTGACGAGAAATAATGGATACTGTCTTATCAGGAGAAGTAGCCTCATGGATTGGGTGTAACGAGGGCCCTCTGCTTAAGATAGCTGTGAGAAAGAGCTAAACGAGTTAAACTGAAGTGCTCCTAAACACAAAGGGAAAAGTCATTTCCCCAAATAAAGACACTGAAAAGTCACACTGAGAGTGGCGAGCTAATACGGCTTGTGGTTTACATGAGATTTTGTCTGTCTCTGAAAGAGAAGCCATTACATGGAAAATTGATAGAAGGTAGGAAGGAGATCCACACAGATGTACTTCCAGCATGGAGCTGGAGTTCAACATTCAGCAGCACTGCTGCATAAAAAAATCTGTAATTGCTCCTGTGCTTACACCATTTCCCCGTTTTGGTGCTAGCATAGCTGTTCGCGCAACTGTGTGGTGAACCAGGAAAGAAATTTCTCTCTCTGAAGAGTTATCTTGAGCATCTGCTTAATGTAGGGGGTGGGTATGGTGGTAGAAACAATCAAGAAATAGGGATATGAGATGCACTGGACACTGCCTCCAGCAACAAAAAGTGGAGAGCACTTTTGGTTGTGATCAAGGAAAAAAAAAGTTTGAAACTGAGCTGAGACATACTTTCTTCATGCTTAGCTTATTTAGGAAAATCAGACTTCAAACAACTTTTTAGATAGAATGAGAATATGCAACACAGTTAATTCATTATCAGTTTTATTCATCCAGTGGAAGAAATCATAACAACTCTGGATGAAGAGGGTGAACAGCAGAAACAAGATTAACTCAGTGGTTTTTTTCCCTTAAAATAAAGGAACTTTGATCTCTAACTTCAGCATACTGGAGAAAGTCATATACACTGTCAGCTACTGAACTATTTTAGATCCTATACATCTATTAAGAATCTTTGAAAAACAGGCCCTAGACTACTTCTGTCTTCTCTTCCTCTAGCGCGATGTTGTTTGCAACCAAATCACTGTATTACTTCTCTGTCTCTCAGCAAAGAATATTTGCCCTTGGGTGTGTTGTGTGTGGGCTTTTCTTTGGTTGGTTTTTTTTGTTTGTTTGGTTTGGGTTTTGTTTTTTTTTACGGGCATTTAAAAAAAAAAAAAAAAGAATGTTGCTTTTCAGTAGTCGGAATCCATGTTCCAATGTGACTGGCCTACTTTTTTTAAATTAGGGTCAGAGCACTGAGAGTTGCAGAATAAATGCTTTCAGTTTTCATACTGAAAGTAGGAGTCGTTCTTATGTCACAGGCAAGTATTTCATTGGTGATATGTTCTGTTGCAAGTTAGCTGGGCATCCTTTAAGAATACGTGCTTCTAAAGAGATTATGCTAAGAAACTCTTCATGCAATTAGGGGATGGAGGAAAAATGTATTATAATCTTAAAAGTAGTACATCCTTCCTTCATCAGTGGATTTCCTTAAATACCGCTTTAATAATGCCTGTAAAGATTACTTGATTATTTAGATGTGCAAAACAGGTGCTGTTCCTGGTAAAAGTACTGGGCTTCATTCTTAAAGCAGTGGATGTGTCTATGAATTTAACCCGGAGTGTTTCTCAGCTCACGCTTAAATAAGAGGCTTTAGGCTAATATGTGTGGATGTTTTAAATGAATATGCTTTGTTTTGGTTTACCTGTTTTTTTTGAAAGTCATTTCTGCTGTACAGCTTGCACATAATGAAAATGGACAGTAAGCAAGATCAACAGCAGAAAATTCTTTACTTAGCAGTCATTTAATGTTATTCCTGCTTTCATTTTGATGATAGTTGGAATGGTAACAAAACCAGCAAGTGAGCAGTCGCAGGACTTTTCAATACACAATGAAGATTTTCCAGCATTACCAGGCTCCAGCTACAAAGACCCAACATCGAGTAATGATGACAATAAATCTGTAAGTAAACCTTAAATCTTCTTTCATTTTGAGTGTTCTTACTTCTTTTGATGATTGTATTTTAAAATGGGCAGTGACTATATTTGTAATATAAGATTTTCAAATTTGCCTCTCTAAATTAACGAGAAATTTTGCGTAAGCAGCATTTCATATATAACTATGTAAATGGAATTTCTCAGGAAGTTTTTTGTCCCAACAGTCGCTGTGACCTTGCTTTCTTAATTTCATATGACTTCTGTATATCCTTTTGTATTTTGGGGAGGGGCCAGGGAGGCACTTGCAAGAACACCTCCAAATTTATTTTTGAGAATTGATATATATTTTTCAAGTTTTGCAATTCATAATTTCTTTTTCTACCAATTCCAGCTCGTTTTTCACTGTTGATGCCTCTCATCAGTAGTAGTAATTTACACATTATAACATCTTTCTTCAAAGCTGTCAAATCCTTTAAAAGTTAGGGGGTACAATATCGCTTCAAGGGAAAATTCTTGATGGGGAAATGAAATCACAGGGAACAAGCTCTTTTATTAGAGACCATTGCATTCATGGGTATGTTGTAGACTAGTGGGATACACGCTGTATCTTAAGTATTGTTGTAATTATCATGCATTAGATATATAGCTTAGATCATAAGATTATGGGGTTTTTTCATTGTTTACTCTGAAAGATTTAGAATAAAAGTTGCTTTTTTATTACAAATGAAAGGTGAGTAAAATTTGGATGGCAGATAAGAGTTTCCTACAGTATTTGACAAAGTGTTCTAGTTTCTGATTGTTTTGTTACTTATAATTACAAAATATATGTTAATCAGGATGGCATTAATACTGATGAGTAGGTAGTAGATGTGACTACAAACTCATGTGAAAACTGAAAAATGCAGCTGTTCAAAAAAGGGGCAGGGGGAAGCCTAGCCCCCAAATGTTGTGGCCAGGTTTATCATGTGGAAAATGTTCTGATACAGTTAGTGTTGAATACACTAAGGAAGGGAGAGAGTAGATGTGATTACATTGTGTTACTGTAGACTTGTGTTAAAGAATAATAAAGAGTAAGAAATAATAGTTATGGAAGATATCTTTTGTCAGTATATGGGCTCCTGGAGTGCAATCACAGTTTTCTTGCCAGACATAGTGTTTACATCTCTTTCCCGATAGTTGCAAATGTGCCAACTGTATATTGCTTGCACCTGAAATTGGCTTGAATTACCTGTTGCTACCTTGTGGAGTGTTACGCGGGAGCAAGACTGTATGGGAAAAATATATGATGTGATGAGTCCAAAATATCCTCTAGTCACAGGCACTTGGCATATCCATTGTATTCAAACTCAGGTGTAAAATATCTTCTTATCCTTTTAGACTGCAAGCTGTAGGGTCATTATTAGCTTTTTTACTGTATGACAGGTATACTTTAGGAAGTGGTAAATATTACATAAGGTTTGTCAACAACTCAAGAGCTTCAGCTTGGTTCAATTGTAGTGCCTAATTTATTAGAGTGACTTGACGTATTGGTTTAGAGCACTTGACTGAAAGATACGGTCAACAAGTTTTTCCATTTTGGTTTGTTTCCATCATACCAACTCTGCAAATTATTTTTAATAGAATTTGAGTACATCAGGCAAAACATCATCCAGCACAGATGGGCCCAAGTTTCCTGGAGATAAGAGTTCAACTACGCAAAACAACAACCAGCAGAAAAAAGGGATCCAGGTGTTACCTGATGGTATGTGTCATTCCACTTTTTCTTCTTTAAAAGTTTTGACGGTCATTTAGATCACCTTGTTGATTGCTCCACTTCTTGAAAGGAGAAAATTAATTTGTTCTTCTTGCCCAGGTCGGGTTACCAACATTCCTCAAGGGATGGTGACGGACCAGTTTGGAATGATTGGCTTGTTAACATTCATCAGGGCAGCAGAGACAGATCCAGGAATGGTACATCTTGCATTAGGAAGTGATTTAACAACACTAGGTCTCAATCTCAACTCTCCTGAGTAAGTTTCTGGTTTTTAGTACTATCTTCAGTTTTGGTTTTATTATGCTGTCATTCATAATAGGCTCACTTAGGTCACATGACTATCAAACCCACAAGATATTTTAGCGAATAAAATTTGAAAATGTAATGACAGTAAAATAAAATTTTCATAAACAAGAGAATTGTGCTTCAAGGCATACTGAGATCTTGTTATGCAAGCTTTCAATAAACCTAGTGGCTTTGCTTATTCTCCTGACTACTTTAGGACTTTCTTCAAGGAATTGACAGTGTATTGTTAATAAATTTCATGTATACATTATTTTTCAAATAATAATATTCCTTGAGGATATCTACACTTAACTGTCAGCAGTTTGGGGGGTAAATTCGATTTATATTGATGTAATAACAAACAGAGCATCTGCAGTGTTACCCTGCACCAAGGATTATTTTAAATGAAAATGTGGTTTTATAGTTAACTTGCAGCCGTTCAGTTCACGTAGGTTTAGTCATCTAGGCTTCCTGTAGAGGCAGTGGGGAGAAAAGCAGTTAGCGACTGCACTAGTGGTGAAATAAGTGCTTAAGATAGATGAGATGGGATGAATCGCCAGCCCAGGGTGGCTGTCTTTCTCCACTAGTTATAGAAGGAACCTAGATCAGTTTGGACAAAAATGCTTATTTAATTTCTGGTACTCTGACTTTCAGCTGAGAATCTCCCATCATTTTGTTTCAGCAGGGATTTACATAGCGTTAGCCTTATAGACAGAGTAGTATATGCATTTTAAGGTTTGCACATAATGTATTACCGAAACAAAGACCAAACAGCATACACACACAGTTTCCATGTTTCACAAATTTATATGGAGCTGCACTCTGAATGCATGAGTTCAGGGAAGACTGATGAATGTGGATATCAAGGTGAGAGGGAAAGCATAGGAAAAATGCCTCCTGATTTTTTTTCCTGTCTTGAAATAATTGGCATGAATTTACATATGTATTTCTAGAGATGTAACTTTTTAGAAATTGCCACTTCTAGAAATTCTTTCTGTAGAGCTTGCATCAAAACTTAGTCAAATTGTTATGCCATTGGCATTTTTAAAAATATTTCAAAACAATCATCCAAAGTCAGCCTTCTAAATACGATTGTCTGTAGTTATTTGCAGAATGTGTTAACATAATATCTTCTTCACTTGTAGTGTTAGTCTCGCAGGTCACTCCTCCATTGAATCCCGTAGTTTCCCACTCCCATCCCCTTCTCCCACAACATAAAGAGAATGCACAAAGAACAGTTATACTGACCATGGGTTGCTGTTTTTCCTTGGTAGTCCCAGAGCTTACAGCACTGACTGGGAGATGGGTCTCCTGGATCTACATGATACTGAAGTAGTTTGCTGTTCTCAGTATGGATTGCTCAAACATAATTTGATGATGATCAGCTGAAAGTAGAATGCCTTTGCTCATTAAAATAATTTCGAGTACATCGGTATCTGAATTCTTGAGCTGTTCCTAGATACAGGTGGAATTTAGTTATGTCGTTTGGTTATATAGCTACTTTCTCTAGATGTTGGCATGCAGAATAGTAGTAGTGATTCTGATAGTGTTATCACTTTTGGTGATACTATTGGATATTTTATTCAATGTTATTTATTACTTTTAATGACTAACATAAAGTTTAAGCTTAAACATACCTATTGGAAAGTCTACGTAAAACTAGTACCTCATTGCAGAGGAATACTAAACATGCTTTGATGTGATGACTTGTAGCTGTGTTATGCAGCTCCTGAATAGATCATCGAAATTATTAGTGTGTCTTTGTACATAAGCAGTATATATACCTGGCATGCTGCTGCTTTTCTTTAGCAGATATGCTGTAAATAGCTGGATTTTTAGAAGTTTTTAACATTTAATTTCTGTGTATAGGGTATTAAGGGTCTTGGAGGGGCTAGCACTAATATTTTATCCAGACAGTTCTATATCAGAAAGCTGGGTTTATTTTATACTACAGAAAAGATTTGCAAACAGCCTGTGCAGTCCTCAGTGTCTGGCCTGCCATCTTGCCTTATGTTAAACATCCTTTGCTTCCTTTATGAATTGTCGTTTGAAAAACTAAAAGCACTTCACATGTGGAAAGCCAAAATTTTCTGCCTTGTGAGGTACTTCTGATGGTAAAGATACCTGTCTGACTTAAACACTTAGCACAATAAATGTGCTGTTAGAAACAAAATTTTAGAATTCTGTATATATCTCTAATGGTTTGAATTAACCCTTCTAACTCCTAGTTTTATATAGATTTTTCCATGCAGGTAGGTTAAGATTTATTTTGGTTGTTGAAAGAATGATTATGTATTGCCTGTACAGTCCTGTATTTCTTTGTTAAGAAATATGCTTCTAATTCCTTAGGATAACTTAAAATTCTACATAAACAAAAATTAAAAAATGCAGCATTAGTACATTTAATTCTTCAGAGATTATGTAGCTGTTTCTTCATGTCCAGAAGCTTTCCGAAATATTCATCAAATAGACTGTAGGCTGTCCAATACTTCCTTGAAAAATGTTAAATTAGTAGAGTTTTATTTGTATCATAGAGGGAATGCTGTGCAGTCCCGAGTCTGTAAAATCCTGGATTCTTTGCCCTAGGAAACCAAACCTCTAGGGCACGCATGAGGTGATGGCGTTGCAGGACGCTCCTCTTCTTGGGGCAATGCCTATCCATGCTTTCAGTAGAAGGAATGGTTTAGTTCTTTTCAACATCTGCAGATTCTGCCACGGAAATCTTCTTTCAGGCTCTAAAGCATAAGTTTTTGCTAACAGTAAGATTAACTAGCCTAGAGTAAGGTTGACACCACTTGATCAGTGTAGTTTTTGGCCCATATAGCTCAGCTGGGAGTTGGTTGTGTTCAGGTAATTTGGTAGGTTTCTGATTTTCTTTTTTTTTTTTTAAATAGTAATTATTAGGCCCTTGACAAGAAGGAAGCAAGATTTGATTGGGTGTATCATACTCAAGTTTCATTTACAAAACTTGCCGTAATAGCATGTTATCATGGATAATTAAAAGCAGGCTGTAGCTACCTGCCAAAAGTACATTTTGCTCAGTCCTTTTTTCACTTTTTTAACTGTTAATTAGAAAACTCATTCGTCAGTACATCAGTCATTGTAGTAGAGTTTGAAGGTTCATAATTTTCTCTTTATTAAACTAATGGCTTCCTTTTTTTTTTTTAATATATGTTAGCAGAATCTATATAAAAGGAAAATATTAAATTATAATAGACTTGTGTTCATGTTGTGCTGGGATTCAATTTATTTGTTGTCAGTGAAATTTAGAAGAGTGGAATCTTTACTGGTTAGTTTTAAAAAAAATAACATCTGCCAGTATAAGCTTTTCCTCACCTTTTAAATCATAGGCTAATAAATCAGAACCCACCAGGCTTGTGAAAAACCTTGTGTAAAATTGGATCCCTAAAAAGGGTTGGGATCTCTGGCACCTAAGTTAAAGGAATGATACAAAAAAGGAAATCTCGGCAGGAAATCTCGGCCCTGTAGATTCCCATGGCAGTTTAAACGCAATCTTACTCTGCGTATTAAAAAGAAAATGAAGAAATGTAACTATTTTAGGGTAGTGGGCTGGAAATTTCCTTTTCTCTTTCCTTCTCATGCCAGGTAGCGATTTTGGTTGCGTAGTATGGTTTTTAGGTTTGTGAGCTTGGTTGTGGGGATTTTTTGTTTGTTTGTTTTGATTTTTGTTTTTAGTTTTGATAAATTTGTGCTTTTCTTTTTCTTCAGAAATCTTTATCCCAAATTTGCATCACCCTGGGCATCATCACCTTGTCGACCTCAAGACATAGGTAAGAGAGAAATAACTATTTAATTCAATATTAATATTTGCAAATTATATTCATTTACATGTCTTAATAGTTGCATCAATTCCGATTCTTTTTTAGACTTCCATGTTCCATCTGAATACTTAACTAACATTCACATTAGGGACAAGGTGAGTACGTGTGTGTGTGTGCTTGTTTTTTGTTAATTTATTACCGGTAATATTCTAAATTTTCTTTCAGATAGGTAATGTTCAAAATCAGTGCATTTTATGGATGTCCTCAGTCTTTTTAGGAACAGTGATGCATTAACTGGCTAATTGGACACATCATGCACGCATTCCACCTTAGAAAAAGAAAGGGAAGACAAAGCTGAGAATGTGCATGGTTAGCTACAGAACGCATTATGTTTTTAAGTGTGCCCTTCATGCAAAGCAGAAGTTCGTTATAATCCATATACTGTAATATTCAAATGCCATATTAAATTGAGATATTTCTTCTTGAGATAAGCTCAGAATTGCGGTTCAAGATATTCTCACATTTATCTGTTGCTTTCCATATCTACATGAATAGGGATTTTTTTCTTAGATGTATTTTCTTTCAACTATTGTAGTTCTGTAAGAAGGATCACTGAGAAATATTGTAAGAAGTTGTAGTAATGTTACATAATAGAGTGTGAAGTGAGCAAATACATGTAAATGTTTGGGTTTTACTTTTTTTTATTTAAAAAAAAGTAGATGAGGATACACAGGTGCAGGGAGAAAATTCTGTCTTGCTGATTCATTACTTCTGTTTATTTTTCTGTTGTATCTTTTAAGTTGGAAAGGTTAACTAGAAGTGAAGAAAAATTGTTGTTTTAACAATTATTACTCTTGTTATATTAGAGTATCCTTTGCAACACACGTAGGATGGAAGCACGTTCTGGATGTATCCTTGTGTTATTTAAGTGGGATAGTATGTCTTAAAACATTTATCTATTGTGATTTTTCATCCTCGTTTTCTTCAATCTTTTGCAGCTGGCTGCAATAAAACTTGGCCGATATGGAGAAGATCTCCTGTTTTATCTCTATTACATGAATGGAGGAGATGTATTACAGCTATTAGCAGCAGTAGAGCTGTACGTTCAAACTATTTTGTCAGTCTTATATGATTTAATCTATTGCAGTAATGAAGTAGTAGATGTAAAAAAAAAAAAAAACCAACCCAACAAGTTAAGACACTGAAAACAGACGCTTAGTCAATCTAAAGCTGGAAACCTTTTTTTAAATACCTCCTCCAACCTTGGTTCCATTTTGTACTTTTTTTTTTTCATTCATATAGCAGAAATCAAAAGTTTGTCTCATGAATTTTGCGTTATTATGAAACACTGTGGAAAAAGTGGCAAGTGCCAGTCATCATTAAACATCTAGCTTATCTTCAGCAAAATGAAAAACAGTAAATAATCTTAAAAAGAATTTGTTGTTTGAACCTACCAGACTTCTTAAAGTTTCATATGTGATTAGTTTGAGGTGTAATAATTGTATGGAAGAGGTATGAGATCACAGGTATAATGATGTCTTAGAAATTTTGTTTTGGTTTTGAATGCATTGCATAGTTTTGATCGAAACCCTTAAAATTGTATTTTACGAAGTCAAATTCAGATAAATAACACTAAAAATTATTTTTCCTTCCTATTCAAAATGAAAGATTTAACCGGGATTGGAGATACCACAAAGAAGAACGAGTATGGATCACCAGGGCACCCGGCATGGAGCCAACAATGAAAACCAATACGTACGAGAGGGGAACATATTACTTCTTTGACTGTCTTAACTGGAGGAAAGTAGCTAAGGTATCTCTTTTCCCTTGTGCAGATTTTTTAAGTCTGTCAACCATGTATTTTTAAAAGGACAAAAGTAAAACCCAACCTCCTCCCCAAAAATCTCAAACTTTTTAACCTCCTATTGTTTAAGTTCATTGTCTCAATTTTGGATGTGTGAGGGAATAGAGATTGCCTAAAACACTGGCTTGTTTGTGGAAAAGGAGGAGATGTCTCTCTATTTGCTGTGTTCTTTGGGAGGTACAGGGATGTAGTACTCATGAGTTTTGTTGAGATTGAAACCTTTTTTCAAGTACAGAATTATAGAATAGAAAGCATTATTTGGCACTTCAGAAACTGTGCTTGCAGATATTTTATGGTTTTGCTTTAGAAAATTCAATAGGGAGCTACCGCCTCTCACTTTGGAATTAAAACTAGCTATGCGGAGTGTTATTTGGGGGGTTGGCTTTTTTGTTTTGGTTTGGGTTTTTGTTCTGTGGTTTTTTTGGTGGTGTTCCTCCCCTGCCCGTCCCCATCCCCCCCTCCCCGCCCCGATATTTTCTGTCCTTGAGCATACTGCAGGACTTTTGTGCTCTGTTGTTTCAGTGTCAGAGTACTTTGAAATAAATCACTTCTTTTAGGGTGGAGGCATATTTTCATGGTGCTTGTTTTCTGTATTCTAGGCCAAGAGGCTTTAAAAAAAATCTGAAAGCTATGGTCTTCTCCCTTCCCACTTCCGATAATCTATTTGTTCCTTTCTGTCCATGAATATCGTCAGTAATGTTCACCCTTTACTTGTTAGCTGAAGAAATTCATAGAATTGTGCTTCATTTTTTCCACCTTCCCCCAAAGATAATTAATTTTCAGCATCTTCCAACTTCAAAGACCATCCCACTTCCAGTTCCAGCTTTTAAGACCATCTTGTACAATGCCTTTTCCTTGCTGCATCCTGATTCCTGTGATTTCCTTCTCCACTAAAGCAAAGATTTTTCTAATGCAGATATGTGCGAAAACACTATTTGAGAAATCAGGAGTGCTAACATTCACTAACCTGGCAAGAGGTATGCTCTTTTGAAAATAGCCTGCCCTACTAGGTGATGCATTCAGCTCCAGCTGGAGCTGAAAAAAAGATAAATTCACAATATACATGCAACCATTACACCTACCTAGAGTCTGTTTGAGTTAAATAGTTCGTCAAGAATCTCATTCCCCATTTAAGTTTGGTTATGTGAGATTTTATGGATGTGGCATGATTTTGCTTCAAGTTTTAACTGACATGTTGGATTCATCGATGAAACGGCAAACATAAAACTTCCATGTCAGACCTTCTTTAGATACAGTATCGCACTGTTGCTTTTCTCTAAAAAACACTTAACAGATCAGACCACATTAATCTTGAAGCCTTCAACTCAACAGATGTGATTCCAGTGTGTTGGAACTATGTTTTGTGGTTCCACGTGCTTAGGTATTTCATTTAATCAGAAATCTTTTCACCTGAAGCCTAACTTACGAATTGTTTGCTGAAAAGGCATTTCATTTCTGTGAGCAAGTTGCATCTATACACTTGGAGATTATGAAATACTGCATTAGATAGTTAGATGTCTGTTGATGTGTTTTTTACATCAGCTTTAAATTAAAGGGAGTAGAGTTCAGTGTCCTCCCCTCTATTAAGTGCATCACATTTCTTCCTAGCCAGTGTACTGAAGTTTGCCATCATCTAGAGATTAACTAGATATGATGCTCTTTTTTTTTTCCTTCCCCCCTCCCCCCAGTAGATTTCCTTAGTCTGTGCAAGCTCCCCTCAGAAATTAGTGGTTTAGTTGCCCCTAATGATACGGGAGGCTCTTCAGTCCATTTGCATGCGTGACTCGTTGCCTCTGCTGCCTTTCCTGTGACCGTAAGAAAACCAAGATTTTGTAACTGAAGGTTTTAATGGCAAGCCCTACTTTTACGGTTTTTCATCTGTGCAAGGTAATGCCAGAACTTTTAAGCAAAAGCATCACTCCCCTCAAAAGAAAACCCAAACAAAAAGAAAGTTTTAATTTCTAGTCGAATTATTTATTTGCTGCTTGGTATACTTTCTTAGGTTTCCCAAGACGCTGTTTAAAGCTAACTTATTATTACGTAAGATCATCAGAGGGGAAGTAGTTACCTTTTGAAAGGATAGATTTCTTCTTTGGAGTCAACTGAATATGTTCCATTTATTTATGAGCAATAAGAGCCTCACATAGGTGCATGTATTGATGGATCAGATTGAGGTTTTTACCCTATGTGGAAACACAACTTTTTTTTTTTTTTTTTTTAAGGAGGTAGTCATGCCCATTGTATAAGATTTAGTAACCTCTTTAGTGTCTTTTCTTTTTCTACCTGTAGTAAATGTGTGAAGCTGCTCCTTGATGCTTAAGCATTACTTTTGAAGACAGTATTTTCTCTGTTTGGAGTCCTGAGTGCTGTCCCAAAATTCAGCACCCAGTGCTTGAGTTGTTAATTAGTACATTACATCCTTCCTCTTTAAAAGTAGAGCTGGCTTCATCTGGTAGGCATTGCTGGAGATACTGTGGTGGAAGAGAGAGATGAATCACTACTGTTCTCCAAATGATTTTGCCCAAGATCTACACAGATTCTCTTCTCTTTACTTTGCATGCTGAAAATAATTCCCCCAACTTTAAGAAGCAATTGGTAGCTAGTAAGGAGAGGGATAGTATTTTCTAAAGATTTGCACCTCCAGCGGTAAGCTAACAAGGAACGTGATTTCCCCACCACACACAGAGTAGTGTCCATAGGAAGAGACATCTTTTCTTTAGGCTTGTGTATTTCTTAATGTAAAAATTGGAACTGGAATATTATTTTGAAATTTTTATTTAATTTTAGTTTGGTGCAAAATACAGCAGGCAAGTTGAGTATTGATCACAGGAAGCTAGAGAAGGATTTGGGGAAAAATAGCTATTTTGTTACATGGAAAAGGAATCACTTGCTAGAAATAATTCTGTGATGTTTCCATCTATGATAAATAAGAACTTACGTATGTCAGGTGTAATCTTGGCATTGTATGGTAATGTTGTTACCTCTGATATTTAATTTCTGGAGTTGACATTTCCTTGGAGGAAGACTAACATAGACTTACCATAACAAGAATGGCAGTATTTGATAACTCCACGTTGCTTTGAATGCAAAGAAAAGTATGGCCAAGTAATTTTTTTCTAACAAACGCAGAAGTACTAATTAGTGTTTCAGGAAATTAAAAATATAAGTAGCTGGAAGGAAAAGAGAATTCTGATAAATTGCAGTCTCTTACTATAACTGCTACATTATTAGTGAATGCTGGGAATATCAGTTCCTTAGAAGGCCACAATAGTAATTGCTGCTTAATGATTTCATTAGTCCTTTTTTGAAGCAGTCGGACAAGAATTATTTCTGGTAAATTACTGTCTTGTATATATGCAAATTCAATTGTTTTTCAAGGTGCTTTATAAATTTGTCTGTTGTTCTAGTGTATATGCTCAAATATAGGGCAGCGCATATTTCAACGTGTTGTGCTTTGCAGATACGGTGCATTATGCATTATGAGCTTATGTATTTATTGTGCCTGTTTTAAATTATACTGCATTACGATAGATGCAGTGAAATATAGCTGTTTACTTTGGATAATATTACTCAATCTTAAGACTAAGTTTGTAAAAACATAAACTAGACGTGGTTTAACAGATTTTTTGATAGTGTCCTAGAATGGTTTTAACAAAGCCCAGTAAAGTAGACTGGATGACTTCTTTCAAGAAAACATCAAATAAATATATTTATCTGTTTTATTAAGCCGTAGGCTCTATTTTGGTATTCCTAATGGATAATAGACCGAAGATGGAAATGCAGCAAAACAGCTGAGTAATGAGACAATTTCTAAACTGTTAGGAAATAAAATCAAATTACTTCTATGTTGATACCTGGTAGTAAATAGTGAAAAAATATGAATGAAAACAAACTTCAAATTCACCTTAAATGCAAAACAAAATGCAGGAAAATGCTGATTACAGATATGTCTGTATATATGGTTTTTCATCCTAGGGCATGTGGAAAGTACAGTATGGTTAAAGACACTGTGATTTTTTCACTGAGGATTTGGCTGTAGAGTTTGTTGTTGAGGAGACATGAGAGAAAGACAAATGAGAGAGGAAGGGAAGTGGATATGGGACCAAAAATGCCTTCTACAATTGCACATTTACTGAAATCCCGATTTAAATTGTCTGAAGGAAACTGTCTGGAATTTCTCCTTTGAAAAGTAAGGAGAATTAATCCCTTTTAAGGAACAAGATTATAAAACCCTTTTAATTTGGTTTTGTAGTTACAAAACGTGGAATTCTTTATGGGAGAGAAGGTTAAATTTCCAAGTGTTTATTTGCTAGTAAGGGTTGCTGCCTATATTAAATTACTCCCCATCCTTTTAAGATCAATATTAATTGAAATACTTTTATAATTGCTAGAAAGTTAAACTTGTTCTTCTAATAGAGATGTGCCATAGCATTTTAATTCGGCCCCTAATTTAAATTTGGATCTCTGCATCTATCTTTAAGCCAGTATAAATGCTGCTTTTTCGGTCCCATTTGGAATTTTTGAGCTAACCGTGGGATTTCTGTCATCTCCTTTGGTGGACTTACACAGTCCGGAATATTTTGTCCTCAGGACACTTCCTATTCGGCTAACTTTTTGTTTTGTTTTGTCTATTAATGCTATGGATCACCTTAAGCAATTCTCTTCTATCTTTAGGATTTTTACCTATTATTCTTTGTACACGTGCAGGCTGATGTAACTTTACCATCAAAACAAGTTTTCAGGATGACACGAGAAGTGATTGATTTCTTTGCATAGAACAATTTAGTGTCGTACATGTGCTATAAGTTTCCACACACATTTAGTATTCATTATTCTTGGTTAATAAAAGGTATTTAATTTTTAATAATTACTTCCATGTGGAAAATAAAACAATTTAACAGATGTTTGTCAATGGATAAATGGCATTTTTACACTTTATTTGTATCTGTTTATATTAAAACATATCAGTGCTACAGTGCACATCCTAAACCACAGTGGCCCCTGGAATCAAAAGCAAAAACATAAAGTATGCCTGTAATACAAGTATTTTTCTATATGTAATAAATAATTGTCTTTTAGTTTTCAAAAATATTTGGTCAATGAGTTCTTTTTTTGGTATTGTCAGATATAACTTTAGGTGTTCTTACACACTACTGAACATTGGACTTGAGCATTGCTGACACTGGGATGCAAATCAAAAAGGCTGTTCTAAGCCTGTTTATTTTAAAAATCGATGACAGTTTGAAGTATCAACTCAGGTACTTCTAAAGAAACTTCGGTAGGAAATCATATTCCTTCTTCTAAATGAGGGGCTTCCAATTTGTGGCACACAGGGGACTGCTCAAGCTACTGAGCATTTCTTTCAGACACACACTTTGCTCGCAGCTACTACTGCCAATAGGAGGGACACAACCACCTCAAGTTTGGAAAGCCCTTTTTAGGCTACTGATACTGTCTTACCAGTTTAGGTAGCCGTTTTCCATGGGTAATTTTGAAGGCATTTCAGAGCGTGTGGAGGTTCAGGTAGCTGACTGAAGCTTTTGCTATTAACCCTTCTCTTTGTTTACAATTTTGTTAAAGAAGCAATTCCCCAACAGCTGACCATAGATTGATAGTGATCTGCAGACCCTTCCATGTTTATGTGCAAAATGGCAACTTCGAAAGCCATGAATGGGAGAAAAGTTTGAGTGGTATTTTTTCTGTTATAAAAAGACTTCAGAATTGCTGAAGATCCACCCAACCTAAACCAGCCTTTGACACCAAAATACCCGCATAGATCTGTACACCTTCATCTTGCTTCTGTCAAAAGGAGGGAGCAGGCATCTCTTCAGTATCAGCACATGCATATGTATCTGCACAACAAGAGAACATGCACCAGCTGGCATGCAGTGTTAGTTAGGAATGCCAAAAGCAATTGACTTGTGTATATATAACCTAAAAAAGCCCAAACAAACCCACCACCAAAATAAAAAAAACCCAACCAACTGAAAAAAACCCCCTTGGTTGGAGTAGCGAGCAGGGAACCAGAAATGAAGCAGATGTGCAGCACTTCAGTGCAGATGGCTGTGACCTCACATAGGTTTTGCTAGGATTTTCCAGGTTTAGGGACAGTGTTCTCTGGGGAATACAGGCTTACTGAATGCTTAGCATTTTCCCCTACTTTGTTTCCTTACCATGCTAAATGTTCTTTCTATGCTAGATGCACCTTGTTTCGCCTTAAAGAAGAGAAGTCAGATTTCCTAGATTTTATTTCTGGTCTTGCATTGACTTGGTCTTTAATTTAGTTTGTCTACCTGTAAAAACTGAAATATTACACTATTTAATCACTTTAGGGAGTGTTCTAAAATGATCTACTCACTACTCCTGTGTTTCTATCCATATATAAAAATAGCGGAGTAAGTTTGCTCTGCAGATACAGGTGATGTTCTGCTGAGGTTCTCCACTGAGTTAGGCCAAATAAGTTACTGCGTGTGTCCAAAGTAGCTGTTGTTGAATTACCAAGTAGCAGCATTAAAGAACAATTCTGAAGCTTCTGCTTGCTCTGCTTCTTGTACGAAGATAAAATGGGGATGAGACACAGTTAAACTGCTGAAAGGATCTGAAAAATATGAGGCTTAAGTAAGTCCTTGTACATTTTTGCATGAATGAAGTAACAAGCACCAAATGTCCCAGTGCACTAATTAGGATTGTGTGCACAAATTAAGGTCACAGGGAAGGAAACTGCGCTTTTCACTGTAATAATCAGATGCATTTAGACATCGGGGCGGTTACAGTCTTAGTAGTAGTAGTAGTTGCTATAGTCAGAATACGAATTCCTACTGGATCTGTGAAGTGTTTTACAATTATGCAAACCAGACATCCTCAAACAAAAGTCAGGTGATTTTGCCAGTGAGACGTAAAGCTGCTTATTTATGAACCAAGTAACCTGTGTGGCATCCAAGCACATGGGCAAAGATTCTTATTCTGTGTGGTTGTTTATAAAACACCAGCAGAATTCCTCATGAAAGACGTTGGCAAAGCATGATGTAGGAACAAGGAGCTCAAGATGTACAGGAGGGTTGGGTGAAGCTTAAATCTGAGTATGAAATGTGGTGGAATATTTTGCTAAATTCTGGCTTGAATAGGTTGCAGTAGTTTGTCTGTAGCATTTTAGATAATGTTCCCCAATTTTGTACTAAGAAGGAGAAACCTAGCTAGTTTAACTTAGAGTTGGGTCTGGTAGTATGGCACAAAACACCCCAGAACTTCAGGTCAAAATAAGTCTCTGTACATCTGAACTGTGGAAAGACAGAAGCTTTTATTCATAATTCAGCTCATGCCATGATTGTATATTTGTGTGTTTTGTGTGTGCGCGTGTATATATATATAAAATCGCTTGAGATCGTACCTAGGGTTCTGAGAGTAATGTAACATTAAAAAGAATAGGAGAGCCTACGTGTTGCAGGTGTAATGGCTGAGGATATTGACTTTTTCCTAGTTAAAATATAGAATCCCAGAGGGCAAAATCATGTGTTTCTGCCTTGAGATAAGTTAGGACTTGATCTCTTCCGTATTTGTGCTTTTCAAGTACGGCTGGTAGAACGA
Organism: Aptenodytes forsteri; assembly: GCF_000699145.1. Taxonomy (NCBI): domain Eukaryota; kingdom Metazoa; phylum Chordata; class Aves; order Sphenisciformes; family Spheniscidae; genus Aptenodytes; species Aptenodytes forsteri. The sequence goes on along the minus strand of NW_008794621.1, from coordinate 1,731,685 downwards.
ACGGTTCTCGACAGGTAAATGATATGTTGTTTTATTTGGTTTTGTCTTTTTTTTTATTTTAATTGTAGGAGTTCCATCTGGAATATGACAAACTAGAAGAAAGGCCTCATCTGCCATCAACCTTCAACTACAACCCTGCTCAGCAAGCCTTCTAAAGACTTCCCTTTTCTTGGGGTATGGCTGTCTCAGCACAATACTCAACATAACTGCAGAACTGATGTGGCTCAGGCATCCTGGTTTTAATTCCTTGAGGATCTGGCAATTGGCTCATGCGAAGGGTCACCATTTGAGGTCCTGCCTTACTAATTATGTGCTGCCCAACAACTAAATTTGTAATTGTTTTCCTTTAGTTTGAGCAGGGTCTGAATTTTTGTTTTTGTTTTATTTTTTGCCAGCAGACAAGCTTGGGTCTGTAAAGACAAGCGAGTACACTGACAAAAGTTTACCATTTAGTTTTCCAAAATGTAAAAACAAAAAAAAAAGAAAAAAGACAAAAAATTAGACAACAAAATTTGCATTGTTCATTGTAGCACTATTGGTAATAAAAAATGTTTGTGCATTTTTATGTGAAGATCCTTCTCGTATTTCATTTGGAAAGATGAGCAAGGTTTGCTTCCTTCATTTTACTTCCCCTTCTGTTTTTGAAAGGCAGTTTTCGCCAAGCTTAATGCAAGAATATCTGACTGTTTAGAAGAAAGATATTGCCACAGTCTCTGGTTAGTTTCCAGAGTTGTGTATTACTGAGCTTCATCTTTCCAGAATGAGCAAAACACTGTCCAGTCTTTGTTACGATTTTGTAATAAATGTGTACATTTTTTTTAAATTTTTGGACATCACATGAATAAAGGTATGTATGTACGAATGTGTATATATTATATATATGACATCTATTTTGGAAAATGTTTGCCCTGCTGTACCTCATTTTTAGGAGGTGTGCATGGATGCAATATATGAAAACGGGACATTCTGGAACTGCTGGTCAGGGGACTACTTTGTCGCCCTGTGCACTAAAGGGCCAGATTTTCAGCAGCCAAGGACATCCATACCCAAGTGAATGTGATGGGACTTAAAGAAGTGAACTGAGACAATTCACTCTGGCTGTTTGAACAGCAGCGTTTCATAGGAAGAGAAAAAAAAAAAAAGATCAATCTTGTATTTTCTGACCACATAAAGGCTTCTTCTCTTTGTAATAAAGTAGAAAAGCTCTCCTCACTGCAGTGTTGACTTTGATTTGAGATTGTGAAATTATTTCTTCAACAATGAAAAACGGAAAGAAAAAAAGTTGAAGTATTAAAACCATCGAGCTGTGCAGTGGTTAAGACACTTGAAGAGTCTTTTTGCTGCTGACAAGTAAATTTATGAGAGGGTTTTATATTCTTTTCCACAGTAAAGTTTCCACAGCCAAAAAGTTTGGTTAACCTTGGTTTCAGATCCCCTCTCTATAAGAGCAAATGGCAAATCCTTTTTAGAAAGGCGGGTGGGTAACGTTGCGAACGATAGAAAGACGCTTCAAGAATTCACCACAGAAGGAACACTTGGAAGAAGCTTGGTTTAGAACGGATCATAGCTTAGTTCCAGGTTGGTATTTTCCCCACTTAAAACAGGAATACATTTCATTCGATGATCACTAGTACTTGAACTTCCAGACACAAACGAACGTGAATATACACCGGTTCTGAAAATCGTAACCGTTCTCTAGAGCGGAGGAAGAAAAACCTGAACCGTTTGGATAGTTTCCTTTTTCTTGATGTGACTGCCACTTCTCATTGAGTTGCCTCTGGTGATGCAAACCATTTCAAAATGCCTGAAGTTACCAAGGCAAGAAAAGACAACAAAACACGTTATCACTGAATCCGTGGGGTTTTATGTTTAGGTTTTAACCTGTTTTTCTCTGTAGTGCAAAAACACCTTGTTGGCATGTATTGAATTATGCTTGGAAATTGGACCATTAATGGCATTGCTGTGGTTCTGTATCAGGCCTATAGCAATTTTGAATTCTACGCTTTTTAAATATCTATTTTAAGATGATAGACATAAAATATAAGTCTATTGATTATAATTTTTTTATTATTATTAAACCAAACTGCTTTCTCAACTGGAAAGAAGAGGATGGTTATAATCCAGATGATGGCTAACGCAGCTGAAAAAGATGGTGGCTTTTTCTTTTTCTCAAATTAGAGCTGATACAAACATACTTTTGACTATCCAAACATGAATTTATATGTTTTAAAAATGATAATTTTCCAAAAGCATCTTGCTCACTTGACAGTGTTACATTTTTTCCTGTCAGAGGTCTGCTGTGATCTTTGCTTTTTTTTTTTTTTTTTTTAAAAGGATCCCTGAAACCGATGTTTACATCTTCAAATCAAATGTGATTATTTCTTATTATATGGGTTTGGGGGGTTTTAATGTCATTTTGCCTCTGCATAGCCAATCTCATGGAAACGAACAACAGATATGGTAAAGGGAGCAAGATAAGTTACACTAAAAATGTTATCTTATACTCCTAAATACCTGTGGTACTTTAAAAACAATTAAGCTGAAATTGAGAACCTAAGTTCTCCAAAAAGTTACTTTGATGATACAGTTGCATTCAACTGCATGATACTGCAAAAATGTGAGATGCCTGATTTTAGCAAACTTCTCACCTGTGAGCAAGGAACTGGTGCTTTGCTCCTTCCAAGGGGAAGAACAGTCTGGCTCTCATTTGTCGATTAAATAAGCATATATGGAGACTTTAAAACCTGTGACTTCATTTCATGTTATCTTTGCTTTTTTTTTTTTTTTAAAAGGATCCCTGAAACCGATGTTTACATCTTCAAATCAAATGTGATTATTTCTTATTATATGGGTTTGGGGGGTTTTAATGTCATTTTGCCTCTGCATAGCCAATCTCATGGAAACGAACAACAGATATGGTAAAGGGAGCAAGATAAGTTACACTAAAAATGTTATCTTATACTCCTAAATACCTGTGGTACTTTAAAAACAATTAAGCTGAAATTGAGAACCTAAGTTCTCCAAAAAGTTACTTTGATGATACAGTTGCATTCGACTGCATGATACTGCAAAAATGTGAGATGCCTGATTTTAGCAAACTTCTCACCTGTGAGCAAGGAACTGGTGCTTTGCTCCTTCCAAGGGGAAGAACAGTCTGGCTCTCATTTGTCGATTAAATAAGCATATATGGAGACTTTAAAACCTGTGACTTCATTTCATGTTGCACTCTGGGTTGAAGCAGGAGAAACAGGTTTAAACAGAAAACAAGGTGTAAAATTGGAAACGCTTCTTAGCTGATACCATATTAATTAAAAAAAATTAAAAAAAAAAAAAACAAAACATACTGCCTCTTTTTTCTGAAAGGAGGAAAACCTCAGCCCTCATTTACAACATTTACACACGTGGCAAATTGGCAACTGAATTGACCTGGAGATTTTTAACACCGACAATTAACGTCTGAGGCTTATTTAATATGTTTGTACATTCCACTAACACTGAGTAAGGGGAGAGAATAGAATACTATTTTAAAAACATGTTTATTTGAGGTGGGTTTTTTTCCCCATAATTATAGCGTTGTACAACAACATGCAAGGTAAGTTCTGAGTAGTAAACCTGGTGTTCTTGGAAACAAGTAGAAGTATTCCTATTTCTGGCCTGTTTAACACGCTCTCATATTCATTGCTCCTTACTGCATATTGTTTATAAATTTTTATGGAGTAGTTAGCTCCAGTTTGTCTGGAAATCCACTACCCTGAATTTCCAGGGCTAAAATGGGTTTCACCCACTTGACTATCCCGAGTATTGCAGAAAACACTTGCAGTTGTTACTTTAACAGTTATTACTCAAGCCGCCCTGCTTGTGGGAAAATCGAGGGTAGCAGGGAGTCATGGAGGAAGGAGGTAAGGACACTCCACCGGGGTGTGTGAAAACGAAGGAACAAACAAAAAACCACCCGGCACTCAATCTCCTCTGCCTTGGTACCTGGTGCCGCAAATACTTAAGCACGTGACAACCTTCATGGGCTTGATTAATCTAATTGAAGACCCAAGTAATCCAGGGAAGCCTGCAGATACTCACAGGGGTAAAACTATTTTGCACGTGACTGTGCCCTCCGTTCAAGTGTCGGCTGTGTGTGGGTCAGGATTCATGACTGACCACACTGCTCTTTCACAGATGTGACATCTGTGCGGTACAAAGATGTATAATCTTGTCACTTTGCTGCGTGTCACATCTGAAATCCTCTCTATCCCTAAGCCAGTATTTTTTGTACTTTTCTGTTTCCATTTTACGGTTTTCATGGAAAAAAAAAA
>NW_008794621.1:1723586-1727100 GCF_000699145.1 Aptenodytes forsteri | reverse complement strand
ATGCTCAAGAAGAGCTGCTACATGCACAGTTGCCATCCTAAGCATGAGGTAGCTAGACAGTGCTTTTGATTTAATATCCTAAATATAACAGTTGCCTCCATTGAAGCAAAATTTCTGAATGTGCTTAGTTTTCAAGTACTTTCATAGTGTTCCTCAAAATTTGTCACTACCTAAAAATTATGCTCGTAGAAGTTGAATTCTGGTAAAGGGTGCAGATTGGGCTGAGCAGTCTGGATTGACAACAGGTGCTTTTATTTTCCTATAGTATGAGAATTAAAATGGTGTAGCTGTTTCCACTTCTCTCCTGATAACCGTGCGTGCTCTCATTTCCACAAATCGGAAAGCTTCTAGTACATTTAAAAGACCAGAGGAAATGCAGGTGGATGACTTATTTTGAAACTGTGGTTTGAATTACTTCAGTAGGTTTACCTCTTAAAACCACTTCACTGTTGGAGTTAAACTTTATTTTTTTGAAAGTAATGTTAAAGCACATCGAACAGTAGTTTGAATATTACTGATTCAACCCACTTCAGAATCTGCAGCGCTAACCGAGCTTGCATATTATTTTCCTAGACTTCGGTTTATCGTTTGCATTTCATGTTCCCTTGTCGGTATTAACATGCTAATATCGGACATGGGTATACGTCAGAATTTCCCTGCTGAAGCTGCCAAAATAATTTTCTGCAAAATGGCTTCTTTGAACTCCCTCTGGTTTAACAGACAGACAATCCGGTGACGTGGCCAATTTTCACGATTGCACCATCCTGCATCACCTGTAAAACAGTCCTGATGAGGAGCGAAGGGAAGGCAGGCATCCCGGAGCTGCTCTGTCTGCTGCAGACATCAAGGAAACTCTGTGGAACCTCTTCAGCTTTCTCTACAGCTCTTCTTTTGGTCAAAGGGCGGTTTTGGTTGTTCCCCTGCCCCAGGTGTGTTTGTACCAGCCAGCTGGGATTTCCCTCCCTTGGACGGCCAGTCTACTTTCTGGTGGGCATCGCGGTATTGGTTTCAAAAAGGCATTTTGTTATTGCGTATGTAAACATTTGCTATTCGAAAAGGCGGTTCGTTGCTGGCACTTTCATTTGTGCGTATGTAAACATTTGCTATTCGAAAAGGCGGTTTGTTACTGGCACTTACGGAAGACAGCGCGAGGCAGCTCCACGATCGACATCACGAGGACCACCGCTAGACTTCTGCAAGGAAACAGGGATGTGTCAGCCCGTTCCCGTTGGCCAGCCCTTGTGGATGTGTGGTGACAGCCCCACCACGGACCATCCAGCCTCGAGGTACATGTAAACATTTGCTATTCGAAAAGGCGGTTTGTTACTGGCACTTACGGAAGACAGCGCGAGGCAGCTCCACGATCGACATCACGAGGACCACCGCTAGACTTCTGCAAGGAAACAGGGATGTGTCAGCCCGTTCCCGTTGGCCAGCCCTTGTGGATGTGTGGTGACAGCCCCACCACGGACCATCCAGCCTCGAGGTACATAACCAAGGTGGAGGCATCCTCGTCACGGGCCGTCCGAGCTGCCTTCAGGTGGGTGATCAGCAGCTAGCCAGAGGTAAGCCTGGCCCTCGGTCACAAGGCGAGGAAGCGCCCAAAAAAGCAGATAGCAACCTGTTTTCCTGCCGCTGAAAATCTCATACAGACATTTAACTTTGTGTGCTGGCTTTCTCAGCCCTGGCTGCTCCTGACGCAGCCCGTGGTCATGGATCCAGCGTCCTGACTCCTGCCCTCAGCAGGAGACAGCAGAGCTAAAATCTTTGCAACAGCCCCCTAGTACCCAGCTTTACCCTCTACAAACCGGGCATTAATGATCATTTTTCACTTCCAAATGATCCAAATAGACTTGGAGTCCTGACTGAGTTACCTGTGCAAAACTTCAAAAGCGATGAGATTACCTGGTAAATGTTAAACGCCGTTCCCAGTTAAAACACAGCCTCAGCATCTCCTCCAACCATGAGGATGGTTGATGATCATGATGATGTAGGGGTTGGATGTGTGCTGGAAGACTAACTCTCAAGGTTACTGTGTTACCCGGTGAGCTGTTGCCTTAATTTTCAGCTGATGGCACTTTATGTACAGGGGACAGCAAGGAATTGAACCGAGTACTGAACGCATGGAGACTGAACGCCAGCTGTTCAGAAGGTGAGAAAGACGAGAAGTCACAGCTGCTCTAAACTGGGAAAGCAGGGTTGGAGCTTTCCTCAGGAAGGTGTGGTTTCAGGTGACAGGCAACTAATCTACCCAATTAATTTTTTTCTTTTTTTTTATAATATGCAAGCTATACACAACGAGCCCCACCATTAAAGACAGCAAAGCCTGACTGATGGGAATGGATGAACAGAGCCAAGGACTAACCAAGATTAGTTCGGTTTCTAGTACAAAAACTAACTGCAGGTTTAATTAAAAAAAAAAAAAAAAAAAAATCCCTGGCTTAGAGCCAGAGTATGTTTTCTGAAACCTTTTGGTATTCGGAATGGCCACTACAGAGCAGCTGGCCTGAGGGCAGCGTGGTAGCGCATTGGTGCAACCAAGGACAATATTTACATCCGTTTATATTCATGTCACAGCGTGGCTTCTTAATAGCCTTCCTGCCAAACCTTGCTCAATAGTCCATTTGGAGAACCTATGGATCAACTTTATTTTTAAAAGTTTGATGACGTACTCTGCAGTGGGAAAGTGATTGAAAAAGGTGGCCAGAGGAAAGTGCTATTTCCCGCATTTATTTTTCTATTATTTTTGTACCTTCTTGTCTGCTGTATCATCAAGTTCAGCTATCGGCTCCGAAACTGTCACACTTTGTTCTACCTAATTGCCTATGACAAAGACTACGGAATAAAAATATAACTATTGCTTACGGTGCTTTGGCACCGAAGAACTTGTTCTGTTGTGTTGCCGTGGTGGGAAATGCTGGGTAATAACCAAACTTTATTTGCAAAATAAGTGGATTTTCTTGGATCGGCTGCCTTTCTGCAGACCTGCTTCAAAGAAGGCACTTCTCTGGGTGACCTTTCAAAGGTCAGTACCTTCCTGTAAAACATGTTGACAGCTGTCATCTTGCTTACCTATTATCTTCAAACGGCGATGAACGACTCGGAGGCTGGGTCTGTCCCTGCTCTGCGGATGCTGGATTTGGGGCTGGCCAGAGCAGAGCACTTGCCCTGCATCCCCAAAAAGTCCTGTTGAGGCAGGATAACGTTCGGCTAACTCCCGTTATTTCCCTTCTCGGTTAACAAGATGAAAATAGAAGCCGCATCCTCGCTTCCAGATGCTTAATTTCTTTAATTTCGGGTCCGACACCGCGTGTATTTCATAGAGACTTCGCAGATTTTGGCACGTGGGGTTACTGAGCATGAGTTCACATGGGCTCTCCTGGGACCTAACCAAGCCGGCGGTGAGAATTGGGAAGGACAAACTATTTTCATGGCCTGGCTTAAGCCGTCATTTTATTCTTCTGGATTGGCCTGCAGGCTTGCTTACCCCATCCTGTGGGGGGATGTTGGTTTA
>NW_008794621.1:1718319-1723221 GCF_000699145.1 Aptenodytes forsteri | reverse complement strand
CGCCGGCAGCCGGGCGATGGCGCGGAGCCGGCTGGCTTACGAGTACACGGAGGCGGAGGACAAGAGCATGCGGCTGGGTTTCCTCCTCATCGCCGCCGGCTTGCTTTCCCTGCTGGGTTTGGGTTGCTGCTGGCTGCGCCCGGCGCTGCAGGAGCGGGGCGGCGGCGGCTCCGCCAACTGCACGGTGCTGGCGGTGCGGCAGCTGGGGGAGCGCTTCGCCTGCACCTTCTCCTGCGGGGCCGCCTGCCGCGGTACCGCCCGCTACCCCTGCCTCCAGGTCCTGGTCCGCACCTCCCGCTCCTCCGCACCCGCGCTGCTCCACGAAGACGAGCGGCAGCTCCGCACCAACCCCAAGGTGAGACCCGCGCAGCGCCGCGCTCCCAAAATGCGGGGGGTGGGGGTGGGTGGTGGTGTCCCGCAGGGCAAATCCTCCCCCCTCGCCGCGGTGCTGGGTGCCCTTTCACCGCCCCTTGCGCCTCCCTTTGGGGTCGGGGTCCCCTGCAACCGCCCTCCGTTCGGGCGCGGGTTTTTCTCTGATGGGGGGGACGGATGGGTGAAGCGGCGGAGCGCCCCTCCAAAATGCCCCTGTGCTGTTACTCAGCCAAAAGTATATATAGAGAGTATATATAAAAAAAACCCTATACGTGGTACGTGTATATATATATGGTGTATATATATATATAGCGTGTACATACACACACACTATATATAGTACAGTATAACACTGTGCTATATATGTGTAGCATAACACTATATATACACGCGCGCACACGCTATATACGTGTATTTTTCCCCGAAGGGCCCCAGATCATCCCTCCCGCGGGAGCGGTGCGGCCCCGGCCGCGGGCGGCCCGAGGGGGGAGCAGCGGGGCGGCTCCGCTGCCGGTCCCCGCTGGGAGCCGGTGGGAAGCCGGGGAGAAACTCCTGCTGCCGGCGAGGAGGTCCGCCCGGGCGGTGACCGATGCTGTTGCACGTCCCGGAGGGTGAGGGGTTTCCCAAACCAGCTCCCCGAAGCGCAAGGCGACGTTTTAACGGAGCCGCTGCCGATGGGGCGCTGGGGAGGGGGCTGCGCTGAAACAGAGGTTTCCTCGGCGCTGTTCTGATTCTTAAAGTTCTCCGTCACCCACACGAAAACGGACTGAACGGAAGCGTCTTTAAAGTTGCATCTTGTAGCAAACTAGGAAAGTCCGAAGGCGACGTGCGACTTGTGCTTTTTCTTTCTTTAACGGCAGTTATTCCGCTTTCTCCTTTTTCTTTTCGTGCTGAGTAAAGATCACCTTGCCAGCATGCTGCCCGAGTGGAGGAGATTTTGTTAAGTAGTTTCCAGAAAATAAAAAACACGGTAGAATCCCCTCCCTTCCCTCTGAAAGAACCTGAAATCGGGAGTGTATTGGAAAATCAAATTTCGGCTCTTTAACCGGGATGTGGATGTAGCGCAGTGCCCAGGGTCGTGCCAAGCGTGGTGCAGGAGTCTGCGTGCAGGGGTTGGGCAGCAGATTTGCGTGTCCAGTTTGGGATGTGCAGCCTCACATCTCTGCAGTCATAGTTACACCGGCACGGCTCTGTCCCTTGGAAGGTGGGTTAAGTTGCAAGCTCAGGGTCTGGGGGTTGCTTTTTTCCTCTTGGCAGCTTGTGGGCTCAGACGGGTGATCGGGGCAAAAATCAGCAGAGCGAGAAGCAGGACGCTGAGTCTGACAGGATTTGGATTAAAATGAAGCTGCACTGCTGGATGGTGCCTGATAGCGAAGCGGATGAAATGTTGACCTGTGAGGGAGCTTTGCAAACTTCATCTTTCCCTGGGGATGCTGCTGCCAGGCTCCCCGCAGAGAGGGCTGTCGTTACGGAGACGTGCGCTCTGAGCGCCCCAGCTGTCTGAGCACCAGGATGTCCCTAAATTTCTTTCTCATCTTCAGGTGGGCAGGAGGTAGTTGGTGATTTCACCAAATGCAGGAGAAAAGCCACCCTTTTGACAATCTTCAGGTGGGCAGGAGGTAGTTGGTGAAATGCAGGAGAAAAGCCACCCTTTTGACCTGGGGCGAAGATGCCGTGTTGCTGCAGAGGGTGCAGTGTGGCTGTCCCTGAGCACGGCCCGACGGCCCCGTCGTGAGCCGTGCCACCAGCACGCCTGGGCTCAGCAGCTCTTGCAGCATCCTCAGTTTCAGCAGAGGCTTTCAAACTGGGCTGCAACCGCAACGTCTCTCTAAGGAGTCTGAGTGTTTTGCTTTGTTTTTACTTCTTGATCTCGTCTTCTCCTGCCTTTCTGGAAGTCCGGTGGGAAGAGCAGGATTGCACCTGCCCGGGGGCTGGATTGCAATTTCTGTGGGGAGGCACCCAGAGCTTCAGGAGCAATGCCTGTAAAAGTCACTCAGAAGCCTATTTTTATTTAACAATTAATAAGGAAACACAGGGCTGTGTGTTGGCAGCACGTTGTACTTGCATTCTCTTAGAAATATAAAGTTTTCTCTAGCTTGCACCTTGCATCTCTAGGTGTGGGCTGTTTACCCTGGGATATTGATTGCTGAGGATTAAATCTGATTTACCAGATGAGACCAAGGAGAAAGGTAAAACCAATACAAAATAAGAAGAAAAGTTGTTTAGGTCTCATTAGGAAAACATACCCTTTTAAGGGAATGAAGTATGTATCGCTGTCACTTTGGTTTCCCCTTTTTTCCCTAGTTTAATGTCTGTGTAGCTGAGTAGTTATACTCTCCTTTTAATTTTTGCCCTAAGTCTCACCGTCTTTAAAACAGAGTAAATTTTTGCCCTAAAGTCTCACCGTCTTTAAAAGCTTTCAGGATTTTATGCTGAAATAGATTAGTCGTACCAACAGAGTAGGAATCTGCTGGATTTAATGCTTGGGATCCAGTATGTACTTATGAATGAACACTTAAGGAGACATTTAACCCTTCCCATTTCCGTCACCTTCTTGCAGCACGCTCACTTGTGTTCGTGCAATTAGACATAAAACACGCTAATCAGTTCCAACTAACTAGAAGGAAAAAAAAATTGACCAATTTTGTTTTGAACAGTCTTTAAATTTTACATTTGTTTAGCCGCTTCTCTGTGTGGGGTCGCAATTCTTCCTGGTAAATCAATAGTGTGGAAAAGGCATAGTTCAGGCTCCTTACAACATGCAACAATACTGAATCAGTTGGCGGCTTCACTCTACCCCAAAATCCCCAGTGTATCGGACTAAAAATATTCTACTTTCTGTAGTAGAGTGGGCTGGCGTATAAACACATCGGCAGCTACGAATCTGTCTGTTCTAGCGAGGTCTAGCTGCAGGGAAAAGAAAATTTTTTTTTCTCTCTCTCTTGCTTCCTAAGATAATCACATCATTGTACAGCCCAGGATTCATTTTAGCTCTTAAAAGATTATATAGCTGGGTCAGAGTTAATCCAGAAATGTATATATAAAGCACCGAGCATGATTACATTCGTGTTCAGTCCGAGTGATTTGTGGATTTCTTTTTTTTTTTCTTTTTTTTCTGTTTAATTGTTGTCTTAGAGGAAGAAATTTCAGTGGAGAGATGGTAGCCTTTTTTCAGCTGCCTTGATAGCAATAATAATCTCTGAGATAAGGCTTAAGGGGGATTAATTCCAAAGTCAATTTGTCGCTCTCGTTCTGGCCATCGAGTGCGTCAGCGGTGCATGCAGCCAGCACAGCGGCCAGGCTATAGGTTTGGTTGGGTGAAATGACAGTGGAGTACGTCAGCTGCTAAAAAGATCTGCTTTCTGGCTTTTTAGACTGTTTTAGACTTTTTTAGACTTTTTTCAGACTTTTCCCTTTCTATGCTTGAAGTTAAGCGTAGTGCTGGAAAAACTTGCCGACTGTTTCGCTGAAGAAACTTTTAGGGGAGTGAATGGTGAGCCTGATGTTAGCAGCTGTGCAGCAGGACCCAGTTCTCCCTGTCCCTGTCCCCGTCCCTGGGCAGGGGAGCAGAGCAGCCAGCCGCTGCTCCTTCTCTGCGCTCTGCATCTGTGTGTGCTCCTGTCATGCTTCTTTCTGTGACCACTCAGCCTGATGAGATGATGTACAGTTATCTCTTCTGTGCACTTGTAAATAGAATTGGTTTTAGTTTTTTGACTCTTAAATATGACCCACGACAGAGGAGGTTTAATACCAAAATATGCCCAACTCTACAATAATTTTGGGAGGGTCTGGTGCATCTGGTGAAGCATCAGATCTGTGTTTGGGCTGGCGCCTCTGACGGGCAAACTCTGCAGGTGCTGTTTAGCGATTCCTCTGGAAGCAGCCCCAGGTGCTGCGGATAAACCCCACTGCCCTCCCGTCTCACCTGGGGTGCCCCTCACTGCCTCGAGCCTCTGTGAGGGGTTGTGGGTTTGGTCACTCCTGGTGGGTTTGTCTGTGCTGATGGATGCAGGTGAAAACCAGACGTGACGCTGAGCTCCAGCTCCCTTGGTACAGTCAGCTGGGAGGGGGGCATTTTTTTGTACTAATGAGGTGAGTCCCCCCGCTCATCTCCTGCCACAGTGGGATGGTTGTGGCAGCGCTTCCTCCCTTCCAGGCCAGTAATGTGCAGAGATGCTCACACACAAAGTTAGGAGAAGCTCATACACTGCTTGGTGTGGTGGGTTGACCCTGGCTGCCTGCCAGGTGCCCACCAAGCTGCTCTATCACTCCCCCTCCTCAGCTGGACAGGGGAGAGAAAATACAATGAAAGGCTCGTGGGTCGAGAGAAGGACAGGGAGAGATCATCATGAGCAAAACAGACTCGACTTGGGAAAATTAATTTAATTTATTACCAACCAAATCAGAGCAGGGTAATCAGAAATAAAACCAAATCTTAAAACACCTTCCCCTCTCCCCTCCCTTCTTCCCAGGCTCAGTTTCACTCCCAATTTCTCTACCTCCTCCCCCCCCCCCCGCGGCCCGGGGGAG
>NW_008794621.1:1715823-1718204 GCF_000699145.1 Aptenodytes forsteri | reverse complement strand
TCCAGTGTGGGGTCCCTCCCATGACAGACAGTCCTCCATGAACTTCTCCAACGTGAGTCCTTCCCATGGGCTGCAGTTCTTCACGAACTGCTCCAGCATGGGTCCCTCCCACGGGGTGCAGTCCTTCAGGAACAGACTGCTCCAGCGTGGGTACCCCATGGGGCCACAGGTCCCGCCAGCAAACATGCTCCAGCGTGGGCTCCTCTCTCTCCATGGGCCCACAGGTCCTGCCAGGAGTCTCCTCCAGCGTGGGCTTCCCACGGGGTCACAGCCTCCCTTGGGCGCATCCACCTGTCCTGGCGTAGGGTCCTCCACAGGCTGCAGGTGGATATCTACTCCACCATTAACCTCCATCGGCTGCAGGGGGACAACCTGCCTCACCATGGTCTTCACCATGGGCTGCAGGGGAATCTCTATTCTGGCACCTAAAGCACCTCCTCTTCACTGACCTTGGTGTCTGCAGAGTGGTTTCTCTCACATATTCTCAATCCTCTCTACGGCTGCTGCTGGTGTTGCGCATGTTTTTTTTCCCCCTTCTTAAATACGTCATCACAGAGGCGTTACCACCATCACTGATGGGCTCAGCCTTGGCCAGCAGTGGGTCTGTCTTGGAGCCGGCTGGCATTGGCTCTATCGGACGTGGGGGGAGCTTCTAACAGCTTCTCACAGAAGCCTTAATTATTAGCCCCCCTGCTACCAAAACCTTGCCATGCAAACGCAATGCACTTGGAGATCAGGAGTCGGAAATTGTTGGCTTTAGAGGTGCATTGTACTTTTGCAATGATACTTATCTAGAGCGTCCTTTCCACTCCTTCATTTCATCACAAGCTTCCCAACCTGCACGGCACACGATGTGGGGGCTCTCTGCCACACCAAGCAAATAGTACATGCTGTGTCTTGTAGTTCACCAGCAGCCAGGAGGATGGTCCTCGACGAGTCGCTTGGAGACTGAGGCTGGAGACTTGCTTCTTAGTGCCATCGGTTTGTCTTCTGATGGGCTGACTTGCTTCTACTTTGGGCCCTTATGTCTGTTTGCATTTGAGACTTTCTTGGTCTCGTCTTGTAGACAGTGTCTTCCAGGCTTGAGACAACTTCTCTCAGAGCCTACCAAGTGTGGTTCTTTTTCATAAAAATGTGACTGAATTAGGCAAGAATCATTCTCAGAAAAGAGAGATCTACCACCTATGTGGATCAGAAGGGGCCAAAATGATCATCAAGTTCAGTGGGGAGGCAAACCAGCTCTGTGCAGCAGGTCATAAGTCCAGGTTGGAGTTGGACCTTGGGTGTTCACTGTGGCTCAAGGCCTTCATCAGGTTGAGGAGATGTTTCAGGGTGATGCCTGGGATTCATGTGATGATGATTTTGCCTTGGGCAGTGACCACTCCTTCTCTTTGAGATTGTTAATCCTCGACAGGCTCAAGCAATGAGGTCCCAAAGATTTATCGCAAGACCCTGGGTGTCTCCTTTGTGGTTTTCACGTGAAGATGAAGAGGTGGAAAACAGCGTGTTTTCTGTCAGCTGCTGTTGGGATTACTTGTGCAAAGAGTGGTGTGAAATGCCTCTACACCAATGCATGCAGCACGGGCAACAAACAGGAGGAGCTGGGAGCCACCATGCTGCTAGAAAGCTACGACCTAGTTGCCATTACTGAAACTTGGTGCAACAAATCCCATGACTGGAGTGTGGCTATCGATGGCTACAGGCTGTTCAGAAGGGACAGGTGAGGAAGGAGGGGCGGAGGGTTGCCCTCTACATCAAGAAATGGATAGAGTGTGAAGAGCTCTCTCTGAAGAATATCCACGAGCGGGTTGAAAGCTTATGGGTAAGAATTAGAGACCGAGGCAACAAAGGGAACCTTGTGCTTGGTGTCTACTACAGGCCGCCCAATCAAGAGGAGCCTATTGACGAAGCCTTCTTACTCCAGCTACAGGAAGCATCGCACTCTCAGGCTCTCGTCCTGCTGGGGGACTTCAACCATCCTGACATCTGCTACAAAAGTAGAACGGCAAGCTGTAGGCAATCCAGGAGACTCCTGGAGTGCATTGAGGATAACTTCTTAGGCCAGGTAATAGACAGCCCTACCAGAGGAGATGCAATACTGGACCTGATGGTCACCAATGCAAGTGAGCTAATCGGTGATGTCAAGATTGGAGACAGCCTGGGCTGCAGTGATCATGCACTGGTGGAGTTCGCAATCCTGAGGGATAAGGGTCAGGCAAAGAGTAAAGTCAGGATCCTGAATTTTAGGAAAGCAAAATTCCAGCTGTTCAAAGAATTAGTCAATAAGGCCCCCTGGGAAACTGCCCTCAGGGACAAGGGAGCAGAACAGAGCTGGCAGATCTTTAAGGACACTTTCCATAGAGTGCAAGAGCTCTCGATCC